>NC_134269.1:94943743-95258743 GCF_031893055.1 Leptodactylus fuscus
CGGTGGCGGAGGAGGAGGCGGTGGCGGAGGAGGAGGCGGTAGAGGAGGAGGAGGAGGGGGGTGTTCTTCTCGTGTCCCTGCCAGGAATGTTAGGCGGGGAGACGAGGTACACCGGGCCAGTTTGGGAAGCAGTCCCAGCCTCAACTACATTCACCCAGTGTGCCGTCAGTGAAATGTAGCGTCCCTGTCCGCATGCACTTGTCCACGCGTCGGTGGTCAAGTGGACCTTTGTGCAAAGCGCGGAACTAAGGGCCCGCCTGATGTTGAGTGACACGTGCTGGTGCAAGGCGGGGACGGCCCACCGGGAGAAGTAGTGACGGCTAGGGACGGCATAGCGAGGTGCCGCAGTTGCCATCAGGTCCAGGAAGGCGGGAGTTTCAACAAGCCGGAACGCCAACATCTCCTGGGCCAGCAGTTTAGCGATGTTGGCTTTCAAGGCTTGCGCGTGTGGGTGGTTAGCAGTGTATTTCTGCCGCCGCTCCAATGTCTGAGAGATGGTGGGTTGTTGTAAAGAAACGCCTGATGGTGCCTTTGATGGTGCAGGAGAAGGAGATAAGACAGGACCAGGGGAGGATGAGGTAGAAGTCAACAAAGTGGCGGAGGCAGATAAAGTGGTGTCCTGGCTCGTCCTCTGGAGTGCATCGCCAGCACAGTCAGCAGTGGCAGTGGCAGAGGCAGAGGCAGTGGCAGTGGCGTGAACGGCAGGCGGCCTTTGTCCTGCCGTTGCTGCCTGCCACTGATTCCAGTGCTTGGATTCCAAATGACGGCGCATTGAAGTGGTGGACAGGTTGCTCTTCTCAGAGCCCCTAATCAATTTCGAGAGGCAAATTGTGCAGACAACACTATATCTGTCCTCGGCGCATTCCTTGAAAAAACTCCACACCTTCGAGAAACGTGCCCTCGAGGTGGGAGTTTTTCGGGGCTGGGTACGAACTGGAACATCTTGGGAGATTCCGGGTGTGGCCTGGCTTCGCCTAAGCTGCTGACCTCTGCCTCTGCCTCTAGCTACCCTTTTTGGTGCTGCACCTGCCTCAACATCCACACTACTTTCCCCGCTTGACATCCCCCCTGTCCAGGTCGGGTCAGTGTCCTCATCATCCACCACTTCCTCTTCCAACTCCTGTCTCATCTCCTCCTCCCGCACAATGCGCCAGTCAACTGGATGCCCTGACGGCAACTGCGTCACATCATCGTCGATGAGGGTGGGTTGCTGGTCATCCACCACCAAATCGAACGGAGATGGAGGAGACTCTAGTGTTTGAGCATCTGGACACAGATGCTCCTCTGTTAGGTTCGTGGAATCGTGACGTGGAGAGGCAGGTTGAGGGACAATGAAAGGAGCGGAGAACAGCTCTGGGGAGCAGGGACAGTTTGGGTTATTGTTCTGTAAAGCTTCGGAATTTTGGGAGGAAGGAAGACAAGACTGTTGGGTAATAGGAGGAGAGGAGGCAGAGTCTGACTGGCTGCTGGACAATGTGCTGTAAGCGTTCTCTGACAGCCATTGCAAGACCTGTTCCTGGTTCTCGGGCCTACTAAGGTTTGTACCCTGCAGTTTAGTTAATGTGGCAAGCAACCCTGGCACTGTGGAGTGGCGCAATGCTTGCTGCCCCACAGGAGTAGGCACGGGACGCCCTGTGGCTTCACTGCTACCTTGCTCCCCAGAACCATTCCCCCGACCTCGCCCACGGCCTCGTCCACGTCCCTTTCCGGGAGCCTTGCGCATTTTGAATTCCTAGTTAGAAATTGGCACTGTATACCAGTAGTAAAAATTGTGGGTGCACGTAACCCCAATATATTCTTTGAATTCCCAGTCAGACACTGGCACTATATGGCAGTAGCAAGAAATGAGGGTATTTGTATTCCCAATATATTCTTTGAATTCCCAGTCAGACAATGGCACTGTATACCAGTAGTAAAAATTGTGGGTGCACGTAACCCCAATATATTCTTTGAATTCCCAGTCAGACACTGGCACTATATGGCAGTAGCAAGAAATGAGGGTATTTGTATTCCCAATATATTCTTTGAATTCCCAGTCAGACAATGGCACTGTATACCAGTAGTAAAAATTGTGGGTGCACGTAACCCCAATATATTCTTTGAATTACCAGTCAGACACTGGCACTATATGGCAGTAGCAAGAAATGAGGGTATTTGTATTCCCAATATATTCTTTGAATTCCCAGTCAGACAATGGCACTGTATACCAGTAGTAAAAATTGTGGGTGCACGTAACCCCAATATATTCTTTGAATTCCCAGTCAGACACTGGCACTATATGGCAGTAGCAAGAAATGAGGGTATTTGTATTCCCAATATATTCTTTGAATTCCCAGTCAGACAATGGCACTGTATACCAGTAGTAAAAATTGTGGGTGCACGTAACCCCAATATATTCTTTGAATTCCCAGTCAGACACTGGCACTATATGGCAGTAGCAAGAAATGAGGGTATTTGTATTCCCAATATATTCTTTGAATTCCCAGTCAGACAATGGCACTGTATACCAGTAGTAAAAATTGTGGGTGCACGTAACCCCAATATATTCTTTGAATTCCCAGTCAGACACTGGCACTATATGGCAGTAGCAAGAAATGAGGGTATTTGTATTCCCAATATATTCTTTGAATTCCCAGTCAGACAATGGCACTGTATACCAGTAGTAAAAATTGTGGGTGCACGTAACCCCAATATATTCTTTGAATTCCCAGTCAGACACTGGCACTATATGGCAGTAGCAAGAAATGAGGGTATTTGTATTCCCAATATATTCTTTGAATTCCCAGTCAGACAATGGCACTGTATACCAGTAGTAAAAATTGTGGGTGCACGTAACCCCAATATATTCTTTGAATTCCCAGTCAGACACTGGCACTATATGGCAGTAGCAAGAAATGAGGGTATTTGTATTCCCAATATATTCTTTGAATTCCCAGTCAGACAATGGCACTGTATACCAGTAGTAAAAATTGTGGGTGCACGTAACCCCAATATATTCTTTGAATTCCCAGTCAGACACTGGCACTATATGGCAGTAGCAAGAAATGAGGGTATTTGTATTCCCAATATATTCTTTGAATTCCCAGTCAGACAATGGCACTGTATACCAGTAGTAAAAATTGTGGGTGCACGTAACCCCAATATATTCTTTGAATTACCAGTCAGACACTGGCACTATATGGCAGTAGCAAGAAATGAGGGTATTTGTATTCCAAATATATTCTTTGAATTCCCAGTCAGACAATGGCACTGTATACCAGTAGTAAAAATTGTGGGTGCACGTAACCCCAATATATTCTTTGAATTCCCAGTCAGACACTGGCACTATATGGCAGTAGCAAGAAATGAGGGTATTTGTATTCCCAATATATTCTTTGAATTCCCAGTCAGACAATGGCACTGTATACCAGTAGTAAAAATTGTGGGTGCACGTAACCCCAATATATTCTTTGAATTCCCAGTCAGACACTGGCACTATATGGCAGTAGCAAGAAATGAGGGTATTTGTATTCCCAATATATTCTTTGAATTCCCAGTCAGACAATGGCACTGTATACCAGTAGTAAAAATTGTGGGTGCACGTAACCCCAATATATTCTTTGAATTCCCAGTCAGACACTGGCACTATATGGCAGTAGCAAGAAATGAGGGTATTTGTATTCCCAATATATTCTTTGAATTCCCAGTCAGACAATGGCACTGTATACCAGTAGTAAAAATTGTGGGTGCACGTAACCCCAATATATTCTTTGAATTACCAGTCAGAAACTGGCACTATATGGCAGTAGCAAGAAATGAGGGTATTTGTATTCCCAATATATTCTTTGAATTCCCAGTCAGACAATGGCACTGTATACCAGTAGTAAAAATTGTGGGTGTATATAGCCCCAATTCTATTGCTAGGGGACTTGCAGGGTATTTCTGGGGTGAAGGTGGGGGGGCACACCGTTGGAACGGGTATCGGGGTATATATCGGGTATACGGGAATACACTGACAGTGTATTCCATTCAGGATCCTGGGAAAGCTGGGTTGCGGCGATTGAGCCCGTCAGTGCCACGTTACACTGACAAGCTTCTCCCTGGAATTTAGCTCTTACAAGAGCTGTTGGTTGTCTTCTCCTTCCTATCCTAGCCTGTCCCTGCCTACCCAGAATCTAAGCCCTAGCTAGCTGGACGGAAACCTCCGTCCTCGGTGAATTGCAAGCTCAGAATGACGCGAAGCTGGGCGTCGCTGTTCTTTTAAATTAGAGGTCACATGTTTTCGGCAGCCAATGGGTTTTGCCTACTTTTTTCAACGTCACCGGTGTCGTAGTTCCTGTCCCACCTACCCTGCGCTGTTATTGGAGCAAAAAAGGCGCCAGGGAAGGTGGGAGGGGAATCGAGTAATGGCGCACTTTACCACGCGGTGTTCGATTCGATTCGAACATGCCGAACAGCCTAATATCCGATCGAACATGAGTTCGATAGAACACTGTTCGCTCATCTCTAGTGGTGGGCTCCACAAAGACATATTCTTTTGGAGCTTCAATTCATATTATAAAACATGTGTACCGTTCTTCTGAACAAAAACCGAATTACCTGAGAAAATCTGGTGCTTTAGAAATCATGTTCTCAAAGTCCGCATAATTCAATTTTCCATCACCATCCATATCTGCCTCCTCGATTACCTTCTCACAAACCAGTGTTACCTCTTCTTCCTCAAGTTCTTCTCGTGTCAGCTTATTGAGAGTTTTTTCCAGATCAGATTTACAAATGAAGTTATCTACGTTGAAATCTAAGTATGACATGAGAAGGAAAACACACCTTCAACATTTAGGCAACGCCATGATCAACTGTACAGAAACTTAATTCCAGGAGCTGGGGTTCCAAAAGCCCACCTGTAAAATTTATTCTGGGGGCCCACTGTACTGCTACATGCAAATATTATCTGAATCCCCATTTGCAAATTCCTCAAACTATGCAGACACATTTTTTTCAGTAGTAACTTGCTGCCTAATACTCCTTGCCTAAATTGTTTCTGTCCTGGAGCCATGCTGGTAGCCTGATGCATGCTCATAAAGTGTCAGGCCCAGGAAGTGATGATACTGACCAGGCTGACTATTCACCTACATGTCATCTCAGTCACCAGATGTATCTATATAATAAACTGGTACTTTTCTGAAATAATACTCCCAGATGCTATACTCTGCCTTTCTGTAGGTAGTATAGTGAGTTTACTGTTCCTGCATTGCTTATATAGGAGGTGGAATCTGGGGCCCATCGTGGCTTGGGGGCTTCCTGGGGGATTCATTTGCTCTCGCCTGTGGGCCATTTTGACCCTGCCAGAAAGAAGTTCATTGTAGTATACAACCTTAGCCAGCTACAGTGGGGCAAAAAAGTATTTAGTCAGTCACCAATAGTGCAAGTTCCACCACTTAAAAAGAAGAGAGGCGTCTGTAATTTACATCATAGATACACCTCAACTATGAGAGACAAAATGAGAAAACAAATCCAGAAAATCACATTGTCTGATTTTGTAAGAATTTTTTTTCAAATTATGGTGGAAAATAAGTATTTGGTCACCTACAAACAATCAAGATTTCTGGCTCTCACAGACCTGTAACTTCTTCTTTAAGAGTCTCCTCTTTCCTCCACTCATTACCTGTAGTAATGGCACCTGTTTAAACTTGTTATCAGTATAAAAAGACACCTGTGTACACCCTCAAACAGTCAGACTCCAAACTCCACTATGGTGAAGACCAAAAAGCTGTCAAAGGACACCAGAAACAAAATTGTAGCCCTGCACCAGGCTGGGAAGACTGAATCTGCAATAGGCAACCAGCTTGGATTGAAGAAATCAACTGTGGGAGCAATAATTAGAAAATGGAAGACATACAAGACCACTAATAATCTCCCTCGATATGGGGCTCCACGCAAAATCTCACCCCGTGGGGTCAAAATGATCACAAGAACGGTGAGCAAAAATCCCAGAACCACGCGGGGGGACCTAGTGAATGAACTGCAGAGAGCTGGGACCAATGTAACACAGCCTACCATCAGTAACACACTACGCCGCCAGGGACTCAGATCCTGCAGTGCCAGACGTGTCCCACTGCTTAAGCCAGTACATTTCCGGGCCCGTCTGAAGTTTGCTAGAGAGCATTTGGATGATCCAGAAGAGTTTTGGGAGAATGTCCTATAGTCTGATGAAACCAAACTGGAACTGTTTGGTAGAAACACAACTTTTCGTGTTTGGAGGAAAAAGAATACTGAGTTGCATCCATCAAACACCATACCTACTGTAAAGCATGGGGGTGGAAACATCATGCTTTGGGGCTGTTTCTCTGCAAAGGGGCCAGGACGACTGATCCGGGTACATGAAAGAATGAATGGGGCCATGTATCGTGAGATTTTGAGTGCAAACCTCCTTCCATCAGCAAGGGCATTGAAGATTAAACGTGGCTGGGTCTTTCAACATGACAATGATCCAAAACACACCACCAGGGCAACGAAGGAGTGGCTTTGTAAGAAGCATTTCAAGGTCCTGGAGTGGCCTAGCCAGTCTCCAGATCTCAACCCTATAGAAAACCTTTGGAGGGAGTTGAAAGTCCGTGTTGCCAAGCGACAGCCCCAAAACATCCCTGCTCTAGAGGAGATCTGCATGGAGGAATGGGCCAACATACCAACAACAGTGTGTGCCAACCTTGTGAAGACTTACAGAAAACGTTTGAGCTCTGTCATTGCCAACAAAGGATATATAACAAAGTATTGAGATGAAATTTTGTTACTGACCAAATACTTATTTTCCACCACAATTTGCAAATAAATTCTTTCAAAATCAGACAATGTGATTTTCTGGATTTGTTTTCTCATTTTGTCTCTCATAGTTGAGGTCTACCTATGATGTAAATTACAGATGCCTCTCATCTTTTTAAGTGGTGGAACTTGCACTATTGGTGACTGACTAAATACTTTTTTGCCCCACTGTATATTGTTTTTCATGGCTGTGTCTTCATTTGCTAGGATGTAGCAAACCAGCAGTCGTGGTCATTTGGGATAACTAAAACTATAGTCAGTGCAAGTCATGGATTTAGAGAGATCAATGACAATCCACAAGTACATTTTATACTTGCTTTGTCCTTGTGCATTCCTAGCAATGTCATTGCCCCATATATATGAAGTCATTGTCGTTTCCACTCATTGACTTCATTGTATGCCTTGTCATGTTACTGTCTGTACATATCTTTCTATTTTGTCTTTATTTTGTTTCTGTATTATGTAATGATTAGCAATTACCATAGATCTTAAAAGCATAGATTGCTTTCAGTTCACGAGGAGCCATCTCGCTCATCACAGAGAACATATCCACAAAGTCATTGAAGCTAAGGTTCCCTTCCCCATCTTCAGAAAAAGCCTGCACAATTCTTTCCTTGAAAGGATTTTCCTGGAAAGAAAAGAAAAGGTAATTTAGGTGTCACTCTGATATACAATGGTGAACTGTCTGATTCAATTATAGGCCTCAGATTTTTGTCCGCTTTAAGGCCTCATGCTGACATAGCACACTGTCTCTATGTGATATGTCAGGTACCATTTGTACAAGATTCTAGCTTTATACATAAGACATCTGACAGAGCATTTTGTAAATATTCTTTTGGCAAATTCATATGAAATTCAAAACAAAAAAGCATAAATTATAACACTGGAGGTGAAGCCACAAATATATCAGATATTATACAAAGGACATGTTTTTCTAAGATGAAGAAAAAAGTAAACGTTTCTGCTATGTTTTCAACGTTTTCTGATTTACTTTGCAGTGGTCCATGAATCCCTTCCAGGAACCATTATTGGTTTTCCAGCATAGAGACAAATAGGTAGAGCACTGGCATGTATATTACTATGGGCTGCTTTCCATGTGAAAGTACACCAGTGCTTAAAATGCATATATATATTTCAATATGTGACATTTGCCTTTCCGTTACTTTCATGACTGATCAAACACAGGATACAAGTATTCGGTCAATATCCCATAACCTTTATTTTTCTTTCCTCTCTCTACATTTTCTGCTTCATTAAGCTTTGGATTCTTAGCTGATCTTTGTCATGGTGGACATTCCATATGTTACAGCCTGGCCTTCCCCCAGTCAATATTTATTGTCTTAAGCTGAATCGCCAATTGTCCATACGTAATAATATACTTAGCATATCAAACACATGGTAAGAAGACCCTTTGTGGTAAAGGTATGTAAAAAAGCTTGACAAATTTATGATGTGTAGTCACAGTCATGGTTAAGCATGTAAAAAATCCTGACAAATCTATGGCGTGCAGCCACAGTCATGGTTAATGCTATGGTTTTTTTCTATAGTTCCTTAAAAGGGGTTTGGGGGAAAGAAAATGTGACTAAAGGGAGGAAATGCGTGTAACATGAATGAACAAACATAGCTGAGGACTAGAGATGAGCGAACAGTGTTCTATCGAACACATGTTCGATCGGATATCAGGGTGTTCGCCATGTTCGAATCGAATCGAACACCACGTGGTAAAGTGCGCCAAAATTCGATTCCCCTCCCACCTTCCCTGGCGCCTTTTTTGCACCAATAACAGCGCAGGGGAGGTGGGACAGGAACTACGACACTGGGGGCATTGAAAAAAATTGGAAAAAGTCATTGGCTGCCGAAATCAGGTGACCTCCATTTTAGACGAATAGTGGATTTCAAATCCGGGTCATATGAGAATGTGAACTTTGTGACTATGAGACAGGGATAGCTGTACAGGCAGGGATAGCTAGGGATAACCTTTATTTAGGGGGGAATGTTATTAAAAATAACTTTTTGGGGCTCTATCGGGTGTGTAATTGTGATTTTTGTGAGATAAACTTTTTCCCATAGGGATGCATTGGCCAGCGCTGATTGGCCGAATTCCGTACTCTGGCCAATCAGTGCTGGCCAATGCATTCTATTAGCTTGATGAAGCAGAGTGTGCACAAGGGTTCAAGCGCACCCTCGGCTCTGATGTAGCAGAGCCGAGGCTGCACAAGGGTTCAAGCGCACCCTCGGCTCTGATGTAGGAGAGCCGAGGGTGCACTTGAACCCTTGTGCACCCTCAGCTCTGCTACATCAGAGCCGAGGGTGCGCTTGAACCCTTGTGCACACTCTGCTTCATCAAGCTAATAGAATGCATTGGCCAGCGCTGATTGGCCAATGTATTCTATTAGCCTGATGAAGTAGAGCTGAATGTGTGTGCTAAGCACACACATTCAGCTCTACTTCATCGGGCTAATAGAATGCATTGGCCAGCGCTGATTGGCCAGAGTACGGAACTCGACCAATCAGCGCTGGCTCTGCTGGAGGAGGCGGAGTCTAAGATCGCTCCACACCAGTCTCCATTCAGGTCCGACCTTAGACTCCGCCTCCTCCGGCAGAGCCAGCGCTGATTGGCCGAAGGCTGGCCAATGCATTCCTATGCGAATGCAGAGACTTAGCAGTGCTGAGTCAGTTTTGCTCAACTACACATCTGATGCACACTCGGCACTGCTACATCAGATGTAGCAATCTGATGTAGCAGAGCCGAGGGTGCACTAGAACCCCTGTGCAAACTCAGTTCACGCTAATAGAATGCATTGGCCAGCGCTGATTGGCCAATGCATTCTATTAGCCCGATGAAGTAGAGCTGAATGTGTGTGCTAAGCACACACATTCAGCACTGCTTCATCACGCCAATACAATGCTTTAGCCAGTGCTGATTGGCCAGAGTACGGAATTCGGCCAATCAGCGCTGGCTCTGCTGGAGGAGGCGGAGTCTAAGATCGCTCCACACCAGTCTCCATTCAGGTCCGACCTTAGACTCCGCCTCCTCCAGCAGAGCCAGCGCTGATTGGCCGAATTCCGTACTCTGGCCAATCAGCACTGGCTAATGCATTGTATTGGCTTGATGAAGCAGTGCTGAATGTGTGTGCTTAGCACACACATTCAGCTCTACTTCATCGGGCTAATAGAATGCATTGGCCAGCGCTGATTGGCCGAATTCCGTACTCTGGCCAATCAGCACTGGCTAATGCATTGTATTGGCTTGATGAAGCAGTGCTGAATGTGTGTGCTTAGCACACACATTCAGCTCTACTTCATCGGGCTAATAGAATGCATTGGCCAATCAGCGCTGGCCAATGCATTCTATTAGCGTGAACTGAGTTTGCACAGGGGTTCTAGTGCACCCTCGGCTCTGCTACATCAGATTGCTACATCTGATGTAGCAGTGCCGAGTGTGCATCAGATGTGTAGTTGAGCAAAACTGACTCAGCACTGCTAAGTCTGCATTCGCATAGGAATGCATTGGCCAGCCTTCGGCCAATCAGCGCTGGCTCTGCCGGAGGAGGCGGAGTCTAAGGTCGGACCTGAATGGAGACTGGTGTGGAGTGATCTTAGACTCCGCCTCCTCCAGCAGAGCCAGCGCTGATTGGCCGAATTCCGTACTCTGGCCAATCAGCACTGGCTAATGCATTGTATTGGCTTGATGAAGCAGTGCTGAATGTGTGTGCTTAGCACACACATTCAGCTCTACTTCATCGGGCTAATAGAATGCATTGGCCAGCGCTGATTGGCCGAATTCCGTACTCTGGCCAATCAGCACTGGCTAATGCATTGTATTGGCTTGATGAAGCAGTGCTGAATGTGTGTGCTTAGCACACACATTCAGCTCTACTTCATCGGGCTAATAGAATGCATTGGCCAATCAGCGCTGGCCAATGCATTCTATTAGCGTGAACTGAGTTTGCACAGGGGTTCTAGTGCACCCTCGGCTCTGCTACATCAGATTGCTACATCTGATGTAGCAGTGCCGAGTGTGCATCAGATGTGTAGTTGAGCAAAACTGACTCAGCACTGCTAAGTCTGCATTCGCATAGGAATGCATTGGCCAGCCTTCGGCCAATCAGCGCTGGCTCTGCCGGAGGAGGCGGAGTCTAAGGTCGGACCTGAATGGAGACTGGTGTGGAGCTATCTTAGACTCCGCCTCCTCCAGCAGAGCCAGCGCTGATTGGTCGAGTTCCGTACTCTGGCCAATCAGCACTGGCCAATGCATTTCTATGGGGAAAAGTTAGCTTGCGAAAATCGCAAACTGACAGGGATTTCCATGAAATAAAGTGACTTTTATGCCCCCAGACATGCTTCCCCTGCTGTCCCAGTGTCATTCCAGGGTGTTGGTATCATTTCCTGGGGTGTCATAGTGGACTTGGTGACCCTCCAGACACGAATTTGGGTTTCCCCCTTAACGAGTTTATGTTCCCCATAGACTATAATGGGGTTCGAAACCCATTCGAACACTCGAACAGTGAGCGGCTGTTCGAATCGAATTTCGAACCTCGAACATTTTAGTGTTCGCTCATCTCTACTGAGGACTTGTACGTGTGTTTGGACCATTTTTACCATTTCTCATATTTTCAGGTTCATGCAATACTTCCTTCATTGTTGTGTGAGTGTCAGTGGTTTTCCATACAGTCCTTCCCAGCATCCACTCACTGCAACTCCTAACAGTTTTCATTAATACCCAGTACACCCTCGAATACTCCCCTATCTATCTATCTATCTATCTATCTATCTATCTATCTATCTATCTATGTGTTTGTGCACAGTGGCGTAACTACCCCCATAGCAGCAGAGTCAGCTGCCACAGGGCCCGGGACATTAGGGGCCCGGTGACAGCCGCTACCGCTGCTATCATTATACTCGGGGGTCTTTTCGGACCCCGGAGTATAATGATTGGCAGACCGGGAGAGGTAAGAAACATAAAAAATACTGTTACTTACCTCTCCACGATCCTGCCAGGCCTCCTTCCTGACGTCTCTGACGTCACATGAACCCGGCCTGCGTCCCGGGTCATGTGACGTCCGACGTCATTGAACAAGGACGGCAGCGGAGGCCGACAGCGTAGGAGCCGGGGGACAGGTAAGAAACAGTAGTTTCTTATGTTTTGTGTTATGGCTTTGTTGACCTACAAACCATCAACCCCTATGTAATTAGTCTTATAACCACAATCTACCAATAGGGCTATATATTACAGAGGTTGTGATTTGTCATTTAGTGGAGTGATTCAACTGGGTTAATACAGAGTTAACACCTAAACAGCAACCCCAATACTGGCCCTGTTTTCTCTGAGCCTTTCCATGGGTAGGTATACTCTATGCTAAATCATCTACACACAAGTCTAGTCAAATACCATATATGAGACAAGGTTTGGTTTTTGCATGGTGCTTTGAATTTAAAAAGGGGTTATCCAGCTTAAAAAATGATCTGCAAAAACCTCCATAGCATTGTTAAATACTCACTGTTTCCTTGTAGCCTTCTTGGCTTTATTTTTCTAAAGACTTCTTGTATCACTGTTATTAATATGCAGTGAGCCTGTGAATAAACTATATTTCCCATGATTCCTCTCCCTTCTCCACTCGCCCTTCCAATAAAATCATAATAAGCAGGTAATAAATCACTCCCACATCTGAGGTCTCATGTCCTGTGATGTTTCATTCAAGCTCACTTCTCCCTCCATCCTGTTAGCAGCAAAAAAAGGGAGTGACAGCAGGGAGAAGAATCATGGGAACTGTAGTTTCTTCATAGAGTCACAGCATGTAAATAACAGTGATACAAGGAGTCTCAAGTAAAATAAAGCCAAGAAAAGACTGCACAAGAAAACAGTGAGTATTTAGCACTGCTGTGGATGTATTTACAGATAATTTTTGGAAGCTAGATAATCCCTTTAATGTAGAGAGTAATTGGAGTATACCAAATACCTCTTCTCTTATCTTCTTTGGAAACTCAGGGGATCTGTAAAACCCAAACCATGGTCAGGTAGATCAACCAAAATTTAGGCCACAACTGCCCAGAAAATAGTTCAGGATGCAAAGAAAAAAAATCACATATAACATCAGCTGAAATAAAGGACTCTGAAAACTATCGGTGTGGCTGTTACAAGATACACAATAAGAAGTCACTTGAATAAAAATGAGCTGCATGGTCGATTAGCCAGAAGAAAGCCATTACTGCGCAAATTCCACAAAGAATCTCACCTTCAATACGCCAAATAGCACAGAGACAAGCCTTAAAACTTCTGGCACAAGGTAATTTGGAGTGATGACATAAAAATCAAACTTTTTGGCCACAACCATAAACCATAAAATTTGGAGAG
The DNA here is from genome assembly GCF_031893055.1 of Leptodactylus fuscus. Classification (NCBI taxonomy): domain Eukaryota; kingdom Metazoa; phylum Chordata; class Amphibia; order Anura; family Leptodactylidae; genus Leptodactylus; species Leptodactylus fuscus. The sequence goes on from NC_134269.1 coordinate 94,956,894, forward strand.
TTGTCACAAGGCCTATGATGAAAGGAACACCATTCCTACTGTAAAGTACGGAGGTGGATCACTGATGATGTGGGGATATGTGAGCTTCAAAAGGCACAGGAAACTTGGTCAAAGTTGAAGGAAAGATTAATTCAGCACGTTTTCAGCAAATACTGGAGGCGGATTTGCACTGATCAGCCAGGAAGCTGCACATGGGACGTAGTTGGATGTGCCAACATGACAACGATCCAAAACACAAGGCCAAGTCGACCTGTCATTGGCTACAGCAGAAGGAAGTGAAGGTTCTGGAGTGGCCAACTCAGTCTCCTGACCTCAATATCATTGAGCCTCTCTGGGGAGATCTCAAGTGTGCAGTACATGTAAGAAAGCCCAGGAATTTACAGGAACTGGAGACTTTTTGCCAAGAAGAATTGGCAGCTTTACTGAGTCAGAAAATAAAGAGCCTCAGCCACAACTACCACAAAAAAACTTCTAGCTGTCATTGATGTTACAATCAATGACAATACACGGTATGAAGAACTGGGGTATGTGAACTTTTGAACAGGGTCATTATGATTTAAAAAGAGAAAACACAGAAGATTGACAATAAATGGCTTCAACCAACCACTAACCATGAGTGGAGAAAAAGTTTTTGTGTTATCATTCATATTCTCTGAAAAAGGCCAAACCCCCCCCCCTCCCCAAATTGCCAGGCTATGTAAACTTTTGAGCACAACTGTATATATCTATATATATATTTTATTTAATTACTTTTGGGTGTGTGTACATATCTATATTTACTTATATATGTGTATATGTTGCATTGTGCCTGAGCAGGATCCAGCATGATGCTGATGATGAACCATTCCATCTACTGCACAAGCTGCAAGTCTCCTTCACTCTCCCTAAGCCCATGTTCACATCAGTGTTTGGATTCCGTCCAGGGGAGTCCGCATGGGGACTCCCCGAATGGAATACAAATGCAATTGCAAGTGCTGTGCAGTAAAAGCACACGGACCCCATAGGCTATAATGGGGTGCGTGTGCTTGCCACGCGTGGCCCGCACGAATCATGCAGACAGGAAAGTAGATGGTGAACTACTTTCCTGTCCAGAAGATCCCTGCGGAGATCTGGTGGTAAGCACACAGACCCCATTATAGTCTATGGGGTCTGTGTGCTTTTACTGCACCAGTGCTTGCACTTACTTTTGGTATTCCGTTTGGAGGAGGGGTCTTCTTGCGGACTCCCCGAATGGAGTACCAAATGCACATGTGAACGAGGGGTAGGTCTCTACCATGCTGTCAGCTCATCAGTGGCAATTGCCCTCCCCCCCAACCCACTCAAGGAAGAATACTGTCTGACTGAGCGGGGAGAGGCTTGAAAATTTTAAATAAATACATTAAGATGTGTTTGTCTACTTGTCCTTGCTGCTGTTGTCTCTAATCACTGCTGTGATCATACAGATATGTGAAGTGCTGCTTTCTCAGGTGATCAGGACCAGACCACATCTTCTCCTGGGCTGCTCTGGCAGTCAATAAAGTTTAGACAAATGCTGCCTTCATCAGTAATGACATCAAGTTCATGGTGAGTGTGGTTTACAACTGAAGTCATGTGCACAGTTCATGTGGTCTCAATTACAAAAATTCATTTCAGCACATTTTTTGTCTACCTGTAAAAATCTTGGACAACCTCTTTAAACTTTCTAATGAGTCTGTTCTATTAAGTCCCACAAATTACATATTTCACTGACATCTATAACATTCAATCATGTTTCAGCAGCTACATCTCACCATCAGTTCAGGCATATTAATGATAAGTTGCATGGGAACTTTGACATCAGGGTCATCTGTATAATCCATTGGAACTATATTAGGAGCCAGTTCATAGAAAATTCCGTGTAACCTGCAAGAAGCCCATAAACATGCTATGAAAACATATTAACCATTTTCGACTTCAATACTTATGTCATTTACAAACAGTTATAACTGGTAATTACGAATCAGTCTTATAGCTTGATGTGGTTTATATGCCATAAACTATGTTCCTATGTGTCACCCTAACAGGACTATTTATCTTACATAATAGAACCAGTTTTCTTAACCAGTCTGTCATCTTGGACATGTCTACAACAATGAATTGCTATCTTCTCGTCATCCACTTTCAGGTTTCAGAATATATCCTTGAATAGATAGTATATCTTGACAAGCTAGCAATGAGTAATATTTTTAGATGGCTAAGGTATTTTCTATGTTGTATGAATCCTCATTACTATAGTATGAAACCATATAATAATGCAGCAACATACACAGATAGAAAAAGGACAGAATTAGAAATAATACATAATAAGAACTATGACATAAAAAGTATAAAATTATACTGTACACCAGGAAAGAAACATTTCCTGAGATTTAATAACAAGAAAGCTATAAGAGTAGAAGAGGGAAGATATAAACAAGTTTACATCAATGCTGTCACAGGTCAAGCCACAGCGATTGAAATGAAGAAAGCAGAATGTTATATGTATGGGATTCTCATGAATGCACGGATAGAACAATCCCAACATAAAGACATCAGTGGCTACAGGCTTATGGTCCATTCACATGGAGTTTTTTGGCGAGGAAAAATCCACTTCAGGAATTAGGAAATGGTTTTTACCTCCAGCACAGAGTATGGACCTTGAAAAAACCGCTATCGGTTTTTCCACACGGTTTTTGCCAACTCCACATGGATTTTCCATCGATTTTTTTTTAATTAAACGTTTTATTAGTTTTTCAAAAATACAATAGGTAACAGCAATAAACGAATAACCAATAAGCATAATAATACAATAGGTAAGAAATAGCTATTTTCCATCGATTTTATCTCTTGTAGTGCTAAACTACTTTACCTGCTTTTGGTAATACTACAGCCATCTGTAGCCATTACTAGGGACAGCTCATAGGGTACAATTTATACAGCTCCTACTGAGTTGCATACTAGCTACATAATCGTATATGCATCAATACATATAGAGGCCAATACAACATAGCTAGGTATGGGACATGAATGAAAAAAATCAGAAACAGCAACCACACCCTTAATTCATTAAAAAGTTTAATTTTATTTGTATCCAAAAACTAAAATAACATGTAGGACACATATACACAAACTACCACACATACAGTATATATAAGGGAAACCGTAAGGTTATAATGCTGCATCAAAGATGCAATAATAAATATTGGCATCAACATCACAATAAGCTCAATATGCGTATGTTTACACATCTAGTGCATCATGAGTTGCATTTAAGAGTAGATGAATGTAAATGTTAAAGGGGTTGTCCCATCACAAGTATCCTATCTATACTGCTTGATAATGTGAATGTAAGACTTTTCCTAAATACACTGCTTCAGCAAAACTGCTTTGTTTGTCCACTATGTTACTTTATTCATTTTGTTGGGACACATCCCTTGACTTATCTGGTCATAAGTCAAGTGATGTATCTGCCTGCTCTGAGGGGGGAGGGAGGAGGGGTTATGTGCACGGGAGCGAGCCTGGAGGGGGGGGGGGTAGTTTACCCTTTGGGGGGAAGGGGCCGCCAATACAAACCCGGCATCTGCCATAATAGAGAGGCGGATGCCGGGGACGGTTAGACGCCAGCACAGATGCCAGCAACAGCGCTATGCTTCTGCCCTGCATGAAGCCAGCAGCGGCAGGAGCGATGCTGCTATTCCGGGGGGGGGGGGGGGCGGAGGAGCAGAATAACAGAATCGCTTCTGCCGCTGCTGGCTTCATGCAGGGCAGAAGCATAGCGATGTTGCTGGCATCTGTGCCGGTGTCTACACTCCCCGGCATCCGCCTCTCTATTACAGCGGATGCCGGGTTTGTATTCACATATGCAAAGCCAAGCGGCGAGATGCCGCTGGCCCTGCGTGCGCGCTCATAGACCAGTCTAGCCTTCACAATGCCAATACAGACCCGACATCCGCTGTAATAGAGACAGGCGGATGTCGGGTCTGTATTCGCATTGTGAAGGCTAGACTGGTCTATGAGCGCGCACGTAGGGCCAGCGGCATCTCGCCACTTGGCTTTGCATATGTGAACCCCGCCCACCAATGACGCAACAAAGCCGGAAGACAGAAGATTTTAGAGCAACAAAGACTGGTGAGTATGCGACGTGGGACAACCCCTTTAAGGTGATAACATGAAAGCCACCATCATAGTTCCATCAATCACAAAACAACCCAACAGTATAAACAACCGTCCAGATAGTGACGTAAATTCATAACCGTATATTAACACCTTACCCCTGCATAAGAGAACACTGTCCGATGCGCCCTTATTACCGGGCTTCGTCCAGGGACAGTCAGAGTTCTAACCCTATAAAAAACCTGTGGCCATTCTGTGAAGTCCATTCTGACTTTTTCTATGATTTTTGTATGTGCCTTGTTACTACTTACCGGAGGATTTCTTTGCGTGTGAAAAAAGTGCAGTCCTAAAAGAGAAAATGAAAAAGTTTTGTATTAATTTCTAAAAAATGCAGTGATATACTATACAAATAGTTTCTTATACTTGGAGTGTCCCTAGAAGCTGTGTTGTGAAATGGGTTTAACATGAAAGCAATGGATGAAATCTATGGATTATAAACAATTCCAAGTGATAAAGCTATGGTTTATAAAATACTGAGTCGTGACCTGGACTCCAAGTATCATCTATGATCATAGTGTCCCTGCCATCCTGTGGGACTACTGTCCTATACTGTAATAATGTTTTCAGTACAGGATAGTAGTTCCACAGGTAGGTAAGGATTCTTAGCATCATAGATGGCTATGATGCCTGGAGTCTGTGTTCGGACTGCGAAATATAGTCAATATCCTGATCAGAGACTAAATACATGTGTTAAGTCAGAATAACCCTACATTTACATGACTAAGTTTCATGAATGAAACTTGGTCGTGTGAATGCAGGGTAAGACTGAAGCCCCACTGTTAGGAGTAGGGCCGAAGCCTCTGCAACGCTGTGCGGAGGTTGCCGGCCTGAGTCCCCTACTTCTGGGTCTTGGGAGGCAGGCTGGAACCTCTGCAGTGATGTGCAGGGGTTGCTGGTCTCCTCCTGAGCTAAAAAGGGGACTTCTGTTTTTTTCAGGATTAGCAGCGGGCCGGAGCCTATTTAAAGGGGTTCTCCCATCAGGCAGGCTGTATGCAGTGTCTGCTTCTCACTTCCTGTATTTCTTTCCCTCCCCCTCCCTAATGCTGAACCAGACACACAACAGTTCTGAAGATCAGATAATCTGCAGATTCTTGTACAGAACAGACTCTGTGTTATCTGTGTGTTTACTTAGAGAGATAACAGACTCAGCTTTACCACCAAAGTGCAATTATCTGAACGAATTGTCCTGCAGAACACTGAGTAAGTGACATCATTTGTCCTATCTCCCAGGTCCCTGGTTATAGCAATGCAGTGTAAACAATGGGAGGAATAGGGTCACACAGCAGGCAAACAAAGCAGAATTTCTAAAGCAATATATTTAGGAAATGGCTTCAATTTACATAAGCTACCAGTATAGATAGGATCCTTGAGACAGGACAACCTCTTTAAGGATGAGCTCTCGCTCCAGATCGCCGCTGGCTATTCAGTGTTTCCTCCAGTGTTCCTGATAGTAAGCATCTTCTCTCCTGTAACTGACTTCCTCGTCTTTGACCTCTGATTCTGCCTTTGCCTCCTGATTTGTGCTCCTGTTTATTACCCCAACTTGCCTTTAGACTTCTGCTTCTTGAACCCATTTTTATACTACTCTGCTTCTCCTGTTACTGACCCGGCCTGCCAGCCTTGCTTCTGGATTACCCACTGTACTGTGCTGCCCTCTTGTTGACGACTCGGACTGAATGACTACGCTTTGGCTCTCTGCTGCCACCTGCTGAACACCACCCACCACTGCCTTCTGGTTTCTGGACCTGCACCGTTACCTTGAGGATCTCCTGGTAAGTATTCCCAGTTTCTGTTTTTTCTGTGATTTGTTGGGCATTGTGCATCTGGCCTTTCTCAAGCCGTATTGCTCTGCCTGGCAGTGCTGCTAGTACATCCCCACCATCTGGGGCTCTGGTGAACACCACTGTGAGGTTGGAGTTGGTGTGGCCTGGGGGGTGCTGCACATTCAGCTCAGTGTTTACCATTTTAGTCAGTGTGTCTAGCGCTGGTTCTCACTGCTGGCTCAGAAATGCATCTGCTATTCTAACACGTACATTACAAAAATGCAGTGTTTTATAGTACCTGCAATGTGGATGGGATTCTGGCTAATGATATACACACATTGCAAAAATTTACAGCGGAAAAGTTGCATTTTCAAAAACGCCCACTTTTTTGAAAATCGCAGCAAGCCAATTATACCTGTGGAAACACTGGTGCTCCTTTTAGAGGAGGAAAGAGCACAATTTTTGATATTATACATTTTAGCAGTACAGATGAAATAATTTTGCCATATAATTTTAGAATGAAGCATGCCATCTGGCGGCTACCTATGGACTAACAAATAAATATTAGTAGAACACATCAAAATGTGATCGTGGCTTAGCAGCAGACTACTGCACTAGCCAAATATTGTTATAACATACAAAAATAATGGTGTCATAAAAGGCTGCAAAAAAAAAATCAACAAATAAATACACCTACTATTATTATTCACTGTCCCAATATACACATTGTTCTAATAATAATAATAATCCTATCGTACTAATTGTACTAATATTATAAATGTAAAAGTTTGGATGTTTGTGTGTTTGTTCCTCAATCATGCAAAAATGGCTGAACGGATTTGAATGAAATTTGGCACATAGAATTAAATTTGGCACATAGATAGATTGTAACCTCGATTAAAATATAGGCTACTTTTTATCCCGGTAAATGACATTGCTTCGCGATTGCTATGAAATTATTTTCAAATACTATATTACACTGCTCTTATCTCAGCTTCTGAGAAAGCCAGGGCTGTTATCTCTATGTGTAAACGCACGCTAACCCTCAGTGTTCACGCATTTGCATATTATCTGATCTGCTCCAGGCGCTGCTGACACAATGACATGGGCAAACACCTTTAATCCAAATTGTCAGTTTGTCAATTTTAAACATCCCAGGAAAAAGAGAATCTAATTTGTCCCAAACAAAGAGAGCTATGAAGGTAGCCAGAAGTCACAGAGCTCTCCTCAAGCGGAGCTGAGGGGGATCATCGATGCCAACAAAATGCTCATTATATGGCATCCTAGCGAGCTGCTGAGATGCCGGAACAATTACAGGCACAGTGCAAAGAACAACTTCAGTGCCAGGCAGCACTGAAGAGAGCTGCTGAAATGCCGGAGTAGGCAGCTCATCGAAGCCAACAACACACTCATTATATGGCGTCCTAGCGAGCTGCTGAGATGCCACAACAATCGCAGGCACAGTGCGAGGAACGAGTTCAGCAGCAGCCTAGATCGAGAGTTACCGAGACGCTGGAGCATGCAGATCATCAACACCAGCAACACGCTCATTATATGGCTTCCCAGCGAGCTGCTGAGATGCCTGAACATTCACAGGCATGTTGCGAGGAACACGTTCAGCCAAAACTCCAGAGCAGGCGACTCCAGAGCAGGCGAACCATCGACGGCAGTAATTTGCTGAATATAGGTGGATCATCCACTCCAACAACCCGCAGACGAAGTTGCGGGCAGAGGCTAGTAATAATAATAGATGACATCAAGACATGTATGTATACAGAATAATGAAAACAGCATACAACAATCTGACATGTTGGTAAAAAGGGTCTAAAGAATGGATGACTATTGGGAAAACTGGTTAAGCCACTTGATCTATATTTGAATGTAGCTTGTTAATAAAATTTATCATGATGGGATTAGATCAATTTTAACTTCAGACTAACATGAAATATTAGGCATGAGACTGGGCTAATAATAATAACACAGTCTCCAACCTGCAACAGGTGGGCAGAAGTTGGTGATGGCCTTGCGAAGGGGAGAACTGTGCAGCCTAGTGTGTTACCAGATAAATATGAATTCTTTTTTTTTTGCTTATAATACAATGCTCTACATGCTATAGTGTCCTGTTATAAAAAAAAACCCCTAAGGTTTCATGATTAAAAATTGAACATAAAAAGGTTTATGACACATACAGAGTAAAGTGCATTTGGGGACAAGAGCTATGGCTCACTGCACTGAATCTGAGTCAGACAGGAAGAACGAATTTGTGAATGACGAAAATATAGATTTATTGTCAATTTCCTTCCAAATTCCCTTCTCTTTTTAATGACCCTTTCCAAAAACCAAGAAATTAAATGCAGTGCAGTGCAACAAGAACTCGCAGTGACCTTAGAGGCAGCGGTGCGTTACTCCCAGTACAATCCTACTGAGATGCTCCCATGCTCAGACCGCGCTGAATGTGCTGCAGCGGCAAAATCTGAGGTAAATGAGCTGGTCAAAAAAGATCATCATATTACAGCAGCTTTCTGGATAGCGGTAATGGGGCATACATGGTTTATGGATAAATGTGGGAGTGGCCTCAGGATAAAAGAAAATTGCATACAGCAACAGTTCAGCTATACTCTGCATTCTTATCAAAGCTGCAGCGTATTCATAGATCAGAACTGTCAGGTCTGAGAACCTGGAAAGGCAGATTTTGGTCCTTTGTATTCTTTCATATGACAATGTATTCTGTAACTAGCCAAGATGTGGGCCAGGAGGTACAAGCTATTTTGTGTCTCAGGATCAGACACAGTTTAGTTGTTTTAGTGCATGTTAGGCTGGGTGTATATATCTGATAGCTCATGGCCAAATGATTGACCGACAACCATCTTGGCCAATACCAACGCATGTTTGGTTTGGCTGGGCAGAACATGTAGAGAACCAATAAAATGAAACACAAAAAGGTAACTTTAAAGGGGTATTCCCATGATGATAAAAAAAAATAATAATTTGTAGATAATTAAAAGTTAAACATTTTAACAAATATAAGTAATTAAACATTTTGCAGAGTTTTAAAGATTTTCTCTAAATATCTTGTGGTCACAGTCTGTTATCTTGATCTAGTGGATATGATCATGAATGCAGGACCTTTCTAAGGTCAGAAAATCAGCCATGATATCCTTATTGTGGCCGAGATATCTTCTGATACAAGTAGTGCCCCTGCCTGATGACCCAGCTATAATAAGAAAATCATAGCTGGGCTCCTGACAAGTCCTAGACCATAGAAAGTTTCTGCATTTGTGGTCATATCCATTGGCATCTGATCAAGAGAACAGACATCACCACTAAGAAAGCTAGAGAAAATCTTTAAAACTCTGAAGAATTTTTAATTACTTATATATGCAAAAATGTTTAACTTTTAATTCTCTACAAATATAGAGATGATTAAGTTCATGGGAATAGCCCTTTAAGCAGTGGCGTAACTAGGAATGGCGGGGCCCCGTGGCGAACTTCTGACATGGGGCCCCCCCATCACAACTGACGCCGAAGACCTCGACCGACCCCCTCCTCCGCACTCTATTATGTCCCTTAGTAAGCCCTGCACACAGTATTATGGCCCATACTGGCCCCTGCACACAGTATTATCCCACATAGTGGCCCCTGCACACAGTATTATCCCCCATAGTGACCCCTGCACACAGTATTATCCCCATTAGTGTCCCCTACACACAGTAGTAACCCCAATAGTGTTCCCTGCACACAGTATTAACCCCAATAGTGTCCCCTGCACACAGTATTAACCCCAATAGTGGCCCCTGCACACAGTATTAACCCCAATAGTGGCCCCTGCACACAGTATTAACCCCAATAGTGTCCCCTGCACACAGTATTAACCCCAATAGTGGCCCCTGCACACAGTATTAACCCCAATAGTGGCCCCTGCACACAGTATTAACCCCAATAGTGTCCCCTGCACACAGTATTAACCCCAATAGTGGCCCCTTCACACAGTATTAACCCCAATAGTGGCCCCTGCACACAGTATTATGTCCCTCTGTGGACACCCATAAACAATTATTATACTCTGAGGTCTTTTCAGACCCCAGAGTATAATAATCGGAGACCCGGGGAATAAAAACATTAAAAAAAAACAAAACACTGTTGCTTCTTACCTGTTCCCCGGCTCCTGTGCTGTGCTGTCCTCCTGTGCTGACCACCGCTCGCGTCCTTCGTTAATGACGTCGGACGTCACATGACCCGGGAAGCAGGCCGGGTTCATGTGACGTCAGAGACGTCAGACAAAGTATGACGGAGGCCTGGCAGGATCGCGGAGAGGTAAGTAACACTGTTTGTTATGTTTCTTACCTCTCCCGGTCCGCCGATCATTATACTTAGGGGTCTGCAAAGACCCCCGAGTATAATGATAGTGTTTGTGGGGCCCGTGGTGTCACTTGCCGATCCCGGCCCAGCCAGGATCGGCAAGTGAATAGGGCCCGTAACAGCCTATTTAAAAAAAAACGCAGCGGTAGCAGCTGTCACCGGGCCCCCTAATGGCCCGGGCCCTGTGGCAGCCGCCTCCGCTGCCTCTACGGTAGTTACGACCCTGCCTTTAAGTCTTTAACAAGTGTACACACTGTGAACAACAATTCTGTGCACGTAAAGAATGATATTCTGTATTCTGATTTTGTACAGGATTTTAGATTTACATGATTTTGTACATGTCCCATATGAGGCATAGAAAATAAGTAATGTGTCATCAAAAGGTGACCTATGGTTTATATCAAATTTTTAAGTTATATTTCCTAAAAGGGGGTGTGGTGAAGGGATGTAGTCCTGTCAGATTTATTATAATTTATGCCAAAAAAAGTGGAGGAAATGATGTCTGAAGTCTAGGCCAGCTATGAATGCCTCATAATCATGTGCAGAAACTAAAATTTAAAATAAAAACTATGAAAAAAATATACTACAAACTAAGAATCTTATCTTTCATTTCACACCAGCGCAATGTTCTAGCTATAATTACTGAGCTATAACTATTTAAGACTAAGGCCCCACATAGCAAAAAAAGCGCTGCAGAAAATCATGTTGTTTTTTTTTTCCACAGAGCTTTTCATTGCATTTTCGCTGAGATTTCTGCTGCGGGCTTTCTACCCCTGTTATACATTAACTGCCAGCGTTTCTGCAGGTATAATTGACATGCTGCAATTTTAAATTTTTTTTGAAAACACAGCTTTTTATTTTGTAGCCAGAATGCTGCGTTTTCTCAACTTGGGGCTTCAACTTAATGTGATTCCTTTTCTTTTTTTATGTAGATTGTGAGGCCCACATAGAGCTCACAATTACAGTGTCCATATTAGGACATCCTCAGATATCAGAGTCAAACATCAGATTAATGCTAGTTTACAGCTCTGATACCTGACTTCTGATTTGTCTGACACCTGACTCTGACTAGTGACATCTAATACCTGACTCTGATACCTGACTCTGACACCTGACCCTGATACCTGACTCTGACACCTGACTCTGATACCTGACTCTGATACCTGACTCTGACAACTGACTCTGATACCTGACTCTGACACCTGACTCTGATACCTGACTCTGACAACTGACACCTGACTCTGATACCTGACTCTGATACCTGACTCTGACACCTGACTTCTGACTCCGTCAGAGATCAGACTCAGGCATCACATACAAGCCAGCACATACACTATGCCTCCCAATGATTGGCCAGGATTACAGAGCCCCCTGCTGACACTCAGGAGTAGAAGATACAGTGTATATAGGAGCTGCAGGCTGAGAATCTCAGATGAGACCTGATACCTGACTTGTGACTCCTTCATAGATCAGACTCAGACATCACATACAAGCCAGCACATACACTATACCTGCTAATGATTGGCCAGGATTACAGAGCCCCCTGCAGGAGTAGAAGATACAGTGTATATAGGAGCTGCAGGCTGAGAAACTCAGATGAGACCTGATACCTGACTTGTGACTCTTTCAGAGGTCAGACTCAGACATCACATCACAGTAGAGCTGATTGGATGAGACTCTTGCAGTAATTGTCATTGACAGCATCTCCACCAATCAGAGCTTCTGAGGGAGGGAACTTCATAAAGCTGCTGAAGTCTGGAACGTTCCTCCCTCAGAAGCTCTGATTGGTGGAGATGCTGTCAACGACAATTACTGCAAGAGTCTCATCCAATCAGCTCTACTCCTCCTCTACTTTGTGCAGGACTTTTCTCTCTGATGATTTTTTGGTAAAATCTGCAGCAGGGTCTCCTATGGAAGATTAGTTGAGGTTCTTTGGAGCTTATTGGTGAATTTTTGTAGCACAATGTTGTAGGTCCCGCCCCTTTACTGTGAGTCTACGCCCCTTTTTTCACAAGTTTTAAAAGTATTTAAAACACTTGATAAATGTGGTGCCCAACATGTTACAGGGTGTATTTGGTGAAAATGATACTAGAATTCTGGAACATTTCACTTGATAAGTTTCCACCATTGTATGTGCTGGCTTGTATGTGATGTCTGAGTCTGACCTCTGAAAGAGTCACAAGTCAGGTATCAGGTCTCATCTGAGTTTCTCAGCCTGCAGCTGCTATATACACTGTACCTTCTACTCCTGCAGGGGGCTCTGTAATCCTGGCCAATCATTAGCAGGTATAGTGTATGTGCTGGCTTGTATGTGATGTCTGAGTCTGATCTATGAAGGAGTCACAAGTCAGGTATCAGGTCTCATCTGAGATTCTCAGCCTGCAGCTCCTATATACACTGTATCTTCTACTCCTGAGTGTCAGCAGGGGGCTCTGTAATCCTGGCTAGAGATGAGCGAACAGTGTTCTATCGAACACATGTTCGATCGGATATCAGGGTGTTCGCCATGTTCGAATCGAATCGAACACCACGTGGTAAAGTGCGCCAAAATTCGATTCCCCTCCCACCTTCCCTGGCGCCTTTTTTGCACCAATAACAGCGCAGGGGAGGTGGGACAGGAACTACGACACTGGGGGCATTGAAAAAAATTGGAAAAAGTCATTGGCTGCCGAAATCAGGTGACCTCCATTTTAGACGAATAGTGGATTTCAAATCCGGGTCATATGAGAATGTGAACTTTGTGACTATGAGACAGGGATAGCTGTACAGGCAGGGATAGCTAGGGATAACCTTTATTTAGGGGGGAATGTTATTAAAAATAACTTTTTGGGGCTCTATCGGGTGTGTAATTGTGATTTTTGTGAGATAAACTTTTTCCCATAGGGATGCATTGGCCAGCGCTGATTGGCCGAATTCCGTACTCTGGCCAATCAGTGCTGGCCAATGCATTCTATTAGCTTGATGAAGCAGAGTGTGCACAAGGGTTCAAGCGCACCCTCGGCTCTGATGTAGCAGAGCCGAGGCTGCACAAGGGTTCAAGCGCACCCTCGGCTCTGATGTAGGAGAGCCGAGGGTGCACTTGAACCCTTGTGCACCCTCAGCTCTGCTACATCAGAGCCGAGGGTGCGCTTGAACCCTTGTGCACACTCTGCTTCATCAAGCTAATAGAATGCATTGGCCAGCGCTGATTGGCCAATGTATTCTATTAGCCTTATGAAGTAGAGCTGAATGTGTGTGCTAAGCACACACATTCAGCTCTACTTCATCGGGCTAATAGAATGCATTGGCCAGCGCTGATTGGCCAGAGTACGGAACTCGACCAATCAGCGCTGGCTCTGCTGGAGGAGGCGGAGTCTAAGATCGCTCCACACCAGTCTCCATTCAGGTCCGACCTTAGACTCCGCCTCCTCCGGCAGAGCCAGCGCTGATTGGCCGAAGGCTGGCCAATGCATTCCTATGCGAATGCAGAGACTTAGCAGTGCTGAGTCAGTTTTGCTCAACTACACATCTGATGCACACTCGGCACTGCTACATCAGATGTAGCAATCTGATGTAGCAGAGCCGAGGGTGCACTAGAACCCCTGTGCAAACTCAGTTCACGCTAATAGAATGCATTGGCCAGCGCTGATTGGCCAATGCATTCTATTAGCCCGATGAAGTAGAGCTGAATGTGTGTGCTAAGCACACACATTCAGCACTGCTTCATCACGCCAATACAATGCATTAGCCAGTGCTGATTGGCCAGAGTACGGAATTCGGCCAATCAGCGCTGGCTCTGCTGGAGGAGGCGGAGTCTAAGGTCGGACCTGAATGGAGACTGGTGTGGAGCGATCTTAGACTCCGCCTCCTCCAGCAGAGCCAGCGCTGATTGGTCGAGTTCCGTACTCTGGCCAATCAGCGCTGGCCAATGCATTCTATTAGCCCGATGAAGTAGAGCTGAATGTGTGTGCTTAGCACACACATTCAGCTCTACTTCATCAGGCTAATAGAATACATTGGCCAATCAGCGCTGGCCAATGCATTCTATTAGCTTGATGAAGCAGAGTGTGCACAAGGGTTCAAGCGCACCCTCGGCTCTGATGTAGCAGAGCCGAGGCTGCACAAGGGTTCAAGTGCACCCTCGGCTCTCCTACATCAGAGCCGAGGGTGCGCTTGAACCCTTGTGCAGCCTCGGCTCTGCTACATCAGAGCCGAGGGTGCGCTTGAACCCTTGTGCACACTCTGCTTCATCAAGCTAATAGAATGCATTGGCCAGCACTGATTGGCCAGAGTACGGAATTCGGCCAATCAGCGCTGGCCAATGCATTCTATTAGCCCGATGAAGTAGAGCTGAATGTGTGTGCTAAGCACACACATTCAGCACTGCTTCATCACGCCAATACAATGCATTAGCCAGTGCTGATTGGCCAGAGTACGGAATTCGGCCAATCAGCGCTGGCTCTGCTGGAGGAGGCGGAGTCTAAGATCGCTCCACACCAGTCTCCATTCAGGTCCGACCTTAGACTCCGCCTCCTCCAGCAGAGCCAGCGCTGATTGGCCGAATTCCGTACTCTGGCCAATCAGCACTGGCTAATGCATTGTATTGGCTTGATGAAGCAGTGCTGAATGTGTGTGCTTAGCACACACATTCAGCTCTACTTCATCGGGCTAATAGAATGCATTGGCCAGCGCTGATTGGCCGAATTCCGTACTCTGGCCAATCAGCACTGGCTAATGCATTGTATTGGCTTGATGAAGCAGTGCTGAATGTGTGTGCTTAGCACACACATTCAGCTCTACTTCATCGGGCTAATAGAATGCATTGGCCAATCAGCGCTGGCCAATGCATTCTATTAGCGTGAACTGAGTTTGCACAGGGGTTCTAGTGCACCCTCGGCTCTGCTACATCAGATTGCTACATCTGATGTAGCAGTGCCGAGTGTGCATCAGATGTGTAGTTGAGCAAAACTGACTCAGCACTGCTAAGTCTGCATTCGCATAGGAATGCATTGGCCAGCCTTCGGCCAATCAGCGCTGGCTCTGCCGGAGGAGGCGGAGTCTAAGGTCGGACCTGAATAGAGACTGGTGTGGAGCGACCTTAGACTCCGCCTCCTCCAGCAGAGCCAGCGCTGATTGGCCGAATTCCGTACTCTGGCCAATCAGCACTGGCTAATGCATTGTATTGGCTTGATGAAGCAGTGCTGAATGTGTGTGCTTAGCACACACATTCAGCTCTACTTCATCGGGCTAATAGAATGCATTGGCCAATCAGCGCTGGCCAATGCATTCTATTAGCGTGAACTGAGTTTGCACAGGGGTTCTAGTGCACCCTCGGCTCTGCTACATCAGATTGCTACATCTGATGTAGCAGTGCCGAGTGTGCATCAGATGTGTAGTTGAGCAAAACTGACTCAGCACTGCTAAGTCTGCATTCGCATAGGAATGCATTGGCCAGCCTTCGGCCAATCAGCGCTGGCTCTGCCGGAGGAGGCGGAGTCTAAGGTCGGACCTGAATGGAGACTGGTGTGGAGCTATCTTAGACTCCGCCTCCTCCAGCAGAGCCAGCGCTGATTGGTCGAGTTCCGTACTCTGGCCAATCAGCACTGGCCAATGCATTTCTATGGGGAAAAGTTAGCTTGCGAAAATCGCAAACTGACAGGGATTTCCATGAAATAAAGTGACTTTTATGCCCCCAGACATGCTTCCCCTGCTGTCCCAGTGTCATTCCAGGGTGTTGGTATCATTTCCTGGGGTGTCATAGTGGACTTGGTGACCCTCCAGACACGAATTTGGGTTTCCCCCTTAACGAGTTTATGTTCCCCATAGACTATAATGGGGTTCGAAACCCATTCGAACACTCGAACAGTGAGCGGCTGTTCGAATCGAATTTCGAACCTCGAACATTTTAGTGTTCGCTCATCTCTAATCCTGGCCAATCATTGGGAGGCATAGTGTATGTGCTGGCTTGTATGTGATGCCTGAGTCTGATCTCTGACGGAGTCAGAAGTCAGAGTCAGGTATCAGAGTCAGTTGTCAGGTGTCAGAGTCAGGTATCAGAGTCAGGTATCAGAGTCAGGTGTCAGTTGTCAGAGTCAGGTGTCAAAGTCAGGTATCAGAGTCAGGGGTCAGGTATCAGGGTCAGGTGTCAAAGTCAGGTATCAGAGTCAGGTATCAGGGTCAGGTATCAGGGTCAGGTGTCAGAGTCAGGTATCAGGGTCAGGTATTAGATGTCAGAGTCAGGTGTCAGAGTCAGGTGTCAGACAAATCAGATGTCAGAAGTCAGGTATCAGAGCTGTAAACTAGTATTAATCTGATGTTTGACTCTGATATCTGAGGATGTCCTAATATGGACACTGTACACAATGTACATTTTTCCCTATCAGTATGTTTTTAGAATATGGGATGGAAATCCATGCAAACATGGGGAAAACATACAAACTCCTCACAGATGGTTTTTTTGCCCTTGGCAGGATTTGAACACCAGGACTCCAGCACTGCAAGGCTACAGTGCTAACCACTGAGCCACCTTGTGGCCCCCATGTGATTCCTTTTCTATCCTCAGCTTCCTGCATCCTCGCCCTTCACCAACGTAGTGAAAGGAAGTGCACAGGTTTCATCTCTTAGGGGGCATTCACACTACGTAACGCCAGCGTGTGTCACAGCCGTACACGCCGGCGTTACAGCAGGGCTGCCGAACACTTCCCATTCATTTCTATGGGAGCCGGCATGCGAGCGTGTACGTGTACAGCTGTGACACACGCTGGCGTTACGTAGTGTGAATGCACCCTAAGGCCGGGTTCACACGGAGTTACGTGCCGCGAGATTTGGCACGTAGACGCCGCGTGACCCTTTGCGTGCCATACACGCTCCCATTGAGTTCAATGGGAGCGGGGATCGTATGCGCCGCGCTAGTTTGCGGCCGTGCATTTATTCACGGCCGCAAACTAGCACGGCGCATACGCTCCCCGCTCCCATTGAAATGAATGGGAGCGTGTGCGGCACGCAAAGGGTCACGCGGCGTACACGTGCCAAATCTCGCGGCACGTAACTCCGTGTGAACTCCCCCTTAGGCTGAGGCCCCATGTTGTGTAAATGCAGCTTTTTTTGTTACAGATTTTGCTTTGATTCTTTCAACAAAAGCCAGGAACAGACTGAGCAGAAGGTAGAACTATAAGTATTTCCTATGTATTTTTAATTTCTTTTGTAGCCATTCTTGGCTTTAGCTGAGAAACCCAAAAACAAAAAAGCTGCATTTCCGCAATGTGGGGCCTTGGCCTACATTTCCCA
The DNA here is from genome assembly GCF_031893055.1 of Leptodactylus fuscus. Lineage (NCBI taxonomy): Eukaryota > Metazoa > Chordata > Amphibia > Anura > Leptodactylidae > Leptodactylus > Leptodactylus fuscus. The sequence continues at coordinate 94,974,452 of NC_134269.1, forward strand.
GGTGCACCTTGCTCTTTGTGCCTTCTGTCTATTCTTCTTAACAGAAATCATTCATGCAGTGCACATGTTCTCTTAGGACAGCAGATGCATGGTTACGTAGTCCTGATCTAATAAGCAGTTATAGGGAATTCAAAGAAAACTGAGACAAGGTGAGTACCCGTTCACGAAGATGGACTACAGGTCGTATCTATTGGCAACAGTGCTTAAACATTGGTAGTGGGATTATATTGGGCTTTTTCTAGTGACATGTACACTTCTGCTATTTGCTTTTAATGGGTGACAGTGATATTGACATTGACACAAATACTGCCATAAAATCAAAAGTTGTTTGAAAGTTTAGTTGCACATTAAACTCAATAACTACCCCACCCATTGATCCATCACCAGGAACTGATATAGAAGCTCAAGATAGACACTTCTGAGTCCAGGGCATGCAGTATTACAGCAGTAATTTCCTCATCCCCAGATTATATTGCTGATGGATATTGTGTTTTATGAACAGATAATCTTAATTCTACTTTATCCCAAAGTCTACAACAGGTGGAATGAGATACCACTATCATGATTTTTCAATGAAGACAGTTCAAGCAGGTTGAAGCCACCTAAAAACACATCTCTTAGGAGGTGTTGTTTATGTGATGGCATTCACACACAGGGGACAGATCAGGCAGCCCGCCAGTAGAGAGAATTGCCTGATCAACAAGTTTACTAGGAATGTCTCTGCTAGATTCCAACACATCCTTGGCCTCTGCTTTATTTATGGAACCAGCTGGCATGCCAGCTTTGGCAAGCTACAAGAGTGAAAGATCTACAGACCCAGCAGCAATATTTGTGGACAAATCATCTATGTGGAACCTATAGGCCTCCATGCAGTGGCGTAACTATGGGGAAGCAGCGGAGGCAGCTGCCAAAGGGTCCGGGACATTAAGGGGCTCAGAGACAGCCGCTACCGCTGTGGGTTTTTTTTTTTTTAATTAATAGGCCGTTACCGGCTGGAGTAACTCCAGCCGGTAACGGGCCCTACTTACTTACCGATTGTCACGGAGCAAAGGTATACGTCTTCCTCCGGATGGTCTTTTGAATCAACACGGACGCAAGAGGTCGGGAGACAACAGCAATTTATTGTAATCCACAAAGTTAGTAGCCGGCGGCGGTCACATCAACCGTAATAACAATAAGTCCACAGAAGTCACAATCCAATGATAGCGTTGGTTCCTTGGTCCTGTAACTATATCCTGGCTCTCTGCAGAGCTGTGCACAGGCCGCCTAACACATACTAACTCCAGCTACAACTATATACTAAAACTGTTACACCTATATCTGTGGGTGGGAAGGGCTGAGTCACAGATCCTTCCCCCCTCACCTATACCAAGGAGAGCAGACTCCCTGTCTACTATGGACAATGCACCATCCAACATCTTCTTGGAGACACTGATCAGATTATCTCCACCCATTGTCCTCACTAGTTAGAGGTATTTGCATACAATGTGCTAACACACTAGACCCTAATCAGCCAACTACACATTGATGTATATAACAGGTTAGAGAATACATTCCACATGAAATATATATTACACATTGCTTATAGTATAGACTCTAACCATCCCGTGACAACCCCTCCCCCTCTCAAAACATGTGCATGACACAATTGGCCTACACAGGTAAATTGGGGAATGCACATCAGTCTCTATAGCTCATATGTCCTCCTGCCGGGATAACCCATCCGCGTTCTGGTGTTGGTTCCCTCGGCGGTACTGAATGGTAAAGTTGTAGGGTTGAAGGGCTGGCATCTGGCAGAAAATCCGGTGGATCCATGTTGGCGTCTCTCTGAGCTTGGCTTCGGGTCACTGCTCCCACAAAGTGACACTGTAGATTTCCAACATCATTGCCTAACAGAACATCGGCCGGCAGCCCGCTCATCACACCAATTGTGCATCGTTTTGGTCCATAACCATAGTCGAGTTCCACGGTAGCTTTAGGAATACGTTTCCGAGTACCTCCTGCCAACTCGATAGAAAGGCCAGGGCCCTCCTCTAGGGCCTCGGGTCGAACTACTCGGGGGTCCGCTACCGTTAGGAAAGCTCCCGAGTCCCGGAATCCAACAACTGTTCGGCCATCCAGTAAGACCTCCTGCAAGTGCTTCCGCTGAAGGTTTGCGGGATGTGTGGCGGAAGGCTGAATCCCATAGACCCCTGGAGGTGGAACAGATGGGTCATTCATGGAGTCATCTAGAAATGGGGCCAAACTTTCAGTCCTAGGGGTGGTTCCCAGGTAGTGAATAGGCCGGGATGCCACGGTGGCCCGTGCCCCCATGTTAACAGGGCAGCTAGCTTGCAAATGTCCAGGCCGCCCGCACCCAAAACATCTGCGCTCTAGCATTCTTCCAGTAGGTCGTTGTCTAGGGACAGGGTTGTTCATAGCTGGAGGCCGATGGGCTGGGGCAGGGGTAGAGGGGGAATTGTAATCCTGAGGCCGGGCACGAAAGGTGGGTGGCTGGATGAAGGGTGTCTGGCGGACTGTGGTAGTTTTCCGCTTCTCTGCAAACAACCTCTTCCACTGCGGCTTGATGGTCAGGCCCTCATCTGCAAGGGAAGCAGCTTGCTCCACTGTGGCTGGGTTCCGTTCCAGCACCCACTCACGAATCTCAGCGGGGCACTGGGAAAAGAACTGTTCCTTAAGTATGACTTGGAGGACCTTATCAACTGTGACAGCCTCCTCTCCTTCTAGCCAGCGCTTGCATGCTTGCTTCAACTTTTGGGCGAACATGTGGAAGGAGCTTCCCCCATTGTAAGACAAAGAGCGGAACTGAACTCGGTAGGTCTCTGGAGTGACTGCATAATACTTCTGCACCGCTCTTTTAATGGCCTCATAGTCCCGCTGATCACTAGGTTCCATGGCTCTGAGAGCTTCCGCAGCCCCATCTCGTAGGTGCCCCACCAGATACCGGACCCAATCCTTCTCTGGGACTTCCATCAGGTGGCACTGGTGTTCGAAGTCCTGAAAATATCCATCAACATCCCCAGCCGCTTCATCAAAGGTCTTGAAGTGTTTATGGGACACATATGGTGGTTCTCTCACTGTTGGGCTGGGGGTCGACGTTTGATTATAATTCCGCGTAGTTATCTCAGCCATTCGCATTTCATGCGCCATTCTTTCCTTTTCATGCGCCATTCTCTGTTCCTCCTTCTCCGTTTCCTGAGCCCTCTGTAACGCTCTACTCCTTTGCTCTGCAGTTGCTTCTAGCCCCAGCACTGCCAATTCCTCCTCATACAAAACAACCCATCTGCTCTTTTGGGTCTGTACCTGCCACTCCCGTATCTCTCCAGTCTCCTGGGGGCAGCCCTCCTCATGGTCGCTTTGCAGGGTCATCTCCTCCAGTGCCTCGATCAGTTGCTCTTTCGTTCTTCCCTGGTAACTCAGGTTTAGTTCCTGGGCCCTTACTTGTAGACTTGCCATAGTCCAGTTCCTGTATTCTGAAGTTGTGGCTCCATTAATCACTGAGCTGTTGTAGTCCATCTCGCTGTCCGCTGTTGATCCCACCGCTGCCAACCAGTTGTCACGGAGCAAAGGTATACGTCTTCCTCCGGATGGTCTTTTGAATCAACACGGACGCAAGAGGTCGGGAGACAACAGCAATTTATTGTAATCCACAAAGTTAGTAGCCGGCGGCGGTCACATCAACCGTAATAACAATAAGTCCACAGAAGTCACAATCCAATGATAGCGTTGGTTCCTTGGTCCTGTAACTATATCCTGGCTCTCTGCAGAGCTGTGCACAGGCCGCCTAACACATACTAACTCCAGCTACAACTATATACTAAAACTGTTACACCTATATCTGTGGGTGGGAAGGGCTGAGTCACAGATCCTTCCCCCCTCACCTATACCAAGGAGAGCAGACTCCCTGTCTACTATGGACAATGCACCATCCAACATCTTCTTGGAGACACTGATCAGATTATCTCCACCCATTGTCCTCACTAGTTAGAGGTATTTGCATACAATGTGCTAACACACTAGACCCTAATCAGCCAACTACACATTGATGTATATAACAGGTTAGAGAATACATTCCACATGAAATATATATTACACATTGCTTATAGTATAGACTCTAACCATCCCGTGACACCGATCCTGGCAGGGGCCGGGATTGGTAAGTGACACCACAGGACCTGCAACACATCATTATTATACTCAGGGGTCTTTTCAGACCCCCGAGTATAATGATGGAAGGCCCGGGAGAGGTAAGCGAACATAACAGTGTTACTTACCTCTCCACACTCCGCGAAGGCTTCGGTGCCTACTTGTGTGACGTCTCTGACGTCACATGACCGGGGCCTGGGTCCTGTGGAGCTTTATAGTTGGGGAGGCAGTGCAGGGAGCCTACAGTCATGGCCAAAAGTTTTGAGAATGACACAAATCTTATATTTTCACATGATCTGCTGCCCTCTGGTTTTTATGTGTGTTTGTCAGATGTTTTTATCACATACAGAAATATAATTGCAATCATATTATGAGTAACAAAAGCTTATATTGACAGTTAGAATGAGTTAATGCAGCAAGTCAATATTTGCAGTGTTGACCCTTCTTCTTCAGGACCTCTGCAATTCTCCCTGGCATGCTCTCAATCAACTTCTGGACCAAATCCTGACTGATAGCAGTCCATTCTTGCACAATCAATGCTTGCATTTTGTCAGAATTTGTAGGTTTTTGTTTGTCCACTCGTCTCTTGATGATTGACCACAAGTTCTCAATGGGATTAAGATCTGGGGAGTTTCCAGGCCATGGACCCAAAATCTCTATGTTTTGTTCCCTGAGCCATTTAGTTATCACCTTTGCTTTATGGCAAGGTGCTCCATCATGCTGGAAAAGGCATTGTTGATCGCCAAACTGCTGCTGAACGGTTTGAAGAAGTTGATCTTGGAGGACATTCTGGTACCATTCTTTATTCATGGCTGTGTTTTTAGGCAAGACTGTTAGAGAGCCGATTCCCTTGGCTGAGAAGCAACCCCACACATGAATGGTTTCAGGATGCTTTACAGTTGGCATGAGACAAGACTGGTGGTAGTGCTCACCTCGTCTTCTCCAAATAAGCTGTTTTCCAGATGTCCCAAACAATCAAAAAGGGGATTCATCAGAGAAAATGACTTTACCCCAGTCCTCAGCAGTCCAATCCCTGTACCTTTTGCAGAATATCAGTCTGTCCCTGATGTTTTTTTCTGGAGAGAAGTGGCTTCTTCGCTGCCCTCCTTGAGACCAGGCCTTGCTCCAAGAGTCTCCGCCTCACAGTGTGTGCAGATGCACTCACTCCTGCCTGCTGCCATTCCTGAGCAAGCTCTGCACTGCTGGTAGCCCGATCCCGCAGCTGAAACACTTTTAAGAGACGGTCCTGGTGCTTGCTGGTCTTTCTTGAGCGCCGTGGAGCCTTTTTGCCAACAATGGAACTTCTCTCCTTGAAGTTCTTGATGATGCGATAGATTGTTGACTGAGGTGCAATCTTTCTAGCTGCGATACTCTTCCCTGTTAAGCCATTTTTGTGCAGTGCAATGATGACTGCACGTGTTTCTTTAGAGATAACCATGGTTAACAGAAGAGAAACAATGATGCCAAGCATCAGCCTCCTTTTAAAGTGTCCAGTGGTGTCATTCTTACTTAATCATGACAGATTGATCTCCAGCCCTGTCCTCATCAATACCCACACCTGTGTTAATGGAGCAATCACTGAAACGATGTTAGCTGGTCCTTTTAAGGCAGGGCTGCAATGATGTTGAAATGTGTTTTGGGAGATAAAGCTCATTGTCTAGGCAAATATTGACTTTGCAAGTAATTGCTGTTAAGCTGATCACTCTTTATAACATTCTGGAATATATGCAAATTGCCATTAGAAAAACTGAAGCAGTAGACTTTGTAAAAAATAATATTTGTATCATTCTCAAAACTTTTGGCCATGACTGTATTATACTGTGTAAGGCTATTGGAGCATCATACTGTGTGAGGGCTCTGGGAAGCATATTAGATTGTGTAGGCCCACTGTGGAGCATTATACTGGGGGCTTTGGGTAGTGTATTACCATTTGTGGCCACTGAGGAGCATTATACAGTGGGGATTCTGGGGAGTATATTATACTGTGTGGGGACACTGTGGAGTATTATACTGTGGTGGAGGGCAGACTCTGGGGGGCATATTTTACTGGGTGGCGCTACTGTGGAGAATTACACTGGGTGGCACTGTGAGGAGCATATTATACTGTGTTAGACCATTGTGGTGCATTATACTGTGTGGGAGCTCTAGGGAGCATATTATAGTGTGTGTGGCCACTATGGAGCTTCATATTGTTGGGGGCTCTGGGGAGCATTGAATTGCAGGTGGGGCTTTCTTGGGAGCATATTATACTGTGTGGGACCACTGTAGAGCATTATACTATGGGAGTTCTGGGGAGTATATTACACTATGTGTGGCCACTGTGGAGCATTATACTCTGGGGGCTCTGGAGAGTATATTATACTGTGTGGGCCTCTGGTGAGCATATTATATTGTGTGGGACCATTGTCCCATTTAGGGCCACTGTGAGGGGCTCAAGAGAACACTTTATACTGTGTGGGGCATTGTGGAGCATTATATACCATGTGGAGGACTATACTGTGGGGTAAACTGGAGAGCATTATACTGTGTAGGGAGCATTATATTTACTGTATGTGGGCCACAGGACAGGAAACCATAAGATACATCGGAGAGGAGGGGAACCACAAATTTTGCCAGTATCGGCCCAAAATTCTTGATGGCGGCCCTGTGTGCTGTGCATGCATCACAGCTTTCTCAATAAAATCTTGTGCATGCGCGGGGTGCTCCATGACTGTGTCATTAGGCATAAAGTATTGTGCATGAACTGGCCATGGAGTTATTGGGATATGCACAGTACTACAGGGAATGACAATACAATACTTAGTAATGCACATTGCTGGATGCCAGATTGTCAGCACATATGCAACATTTCAGTGAAGCGGCCATGGTGTAGGATATTAGCAGAAAGCTGTGGGATGGGCCTGCAGAACAAGTTCTTCTGGTGGGCGCTAGGCCCTTCTGTCCAACAATGATCAATACATTCACACATATAAAGCTTCATTTAATTCCAACAACTCCTTCTTGGTGCATTATGTTTTGTCAGTGTATCTAACTAAGTACTGTATTTTATTCAGCGAAGGCCTTGTTCGCACATATAATGAATGGTGCTTTACATGGACATAATGAGATAATTGCTATAGAGATAGCTAAAAATTCAAAAAACACTAAATTACACTAAATTAGGGTTTACCTATTGGATATGCTGGAATTGACAGCTAGGACAAGGATGACCTTCCACCTTTTGGGCTCCTTCCCTCCATACACTGTAATGCAAACAGATCAAAACTGGCCAACTATACTAACATCTGGTGCTGGGAATGTTCAAGTCTGGGGGTGTTTGTCTACTTTTTATGGAGAAGGGTTAACACTACAGTAGGTTTGAGTCACTGCAGTGACTCAAAACCTACAGCAAAGAATGACATGATTTACTTGAAGACCAGAGAAGAGCTGGATTTGCTGTCATGGACATTCTTCCACAGCTGCCCAACCTCCACTTCATCAAACACTTACAGGAACAGTTGAAAAAATGAAAGAGTCAAGTACAAGATAACATCACAAGATATTATCTCAGAGTGCTGGACACGGCTGTACCTCAAAGGTTAATTGGTTTCCTATAAAACTGGTCCTAGACTGTTTATGTGGGGTAAATTAATAGGGACAAATACACGTGCACTCTGTGTACAGCAGTGCATGAAATAGACTGGGGTTAAAATAATTCCACGTAGTACAGTGCATCACATCATAACCGCAAGATACAAAGTGCTTCCTAGGATCTGAGCAAGGCCACATTCACATGCCTGGAACTCGGCTGATAGCGGCCTAACACTCCTTTGCAGCAGCGCATGTCTAAATGGTATCATTACTACGACAGATAATACTGTGCTATGTATATTGTAATTTAACGTACATCACTAGCAGTCACTGGGTTAATGACTGGAGGGGGATGGGGACAGAAGCTGTCAGAATGTTCTGGAGGATATGTTATCATTGTCTAGAGTTCCAGGTTTGTTCTCTAGAGTCTCTGGGATGAATAATTCAGGCCTGTACTAAGGATAAGATGGCACTGTGCATATATGGCAAAGCATTGTGGCTCTCTAAATATATTACATTCTCTTATCTGTTATCAGGCATCCTTTCCCTTCACAAAGAAAGCTATCATTTAATGTCACCTCACCGAATCATACTGTCTTGGTGTAAGCTAAGATACACATATAGTAAAAATATAGAAAAGAACAGGTTATATAATATAAACTACTTGAGATAATCGCCAATAAATTAGACAACTCAATAACAAACATTACAATAAAAGCATCAATTAAATAATTTTGACTAACTCAGATTGGATGTTGTAATGTTATCCATCTTCTGATATTTAGCCAAGTCTGGTAACAGATGTCAATCAACCTTCTACTAGTCATAAACAGTTTCCTAAAATTAAAGCCCCTGACAAAGCCTGTTTAGGGAGAATCACACATCCGGGTACATTTGCGTTGTGTTATGTAGGTTACTTTGTGGGATGTTATTTCAGTACATGAGGTTTCTTATGTCGTATGGTTAGTGCAATGATTGGTAGGTTACAATTTCTTTGACATTTTTATACTGTTCTTCCCAGACCTTTGGGTATCAGTTTAAGTGTTTGGTCATTTTTCTTCCCTATCTGACATGTCTTTGTACTCTAATATATTTGCACATTTCAAACCTCTGTACCTTTATTCATGATTGAAACATTTAACTATTGCCATGACTTGCTAATACTTTATGTGGCTACTATGTTTCCCCTTTCCATTTATGGTCTATGTCAATAATTTTATTTTTGTATTCCAATACAAAGTTTTATAAATTTTATTTTATAACCTTTACATGTGTGGGAATTATTCATGTAATATAATATGCCGGTAATAGGAAAAATGAAAACACATAATAAAAGGCAGGCTATGTAATCTATTTCCTATTTTTCAAGGACTGCAGTCCTGTGCTAGGTTAAAATACATGTTGTATGGCCTTGTCGGCTTTGCGATGCCTAGAAGAGTTTTGCTACATGCTAAGTATAATAAAAGTGTTGAATTGAGCTCCTCCTCTCATAAACTGATAGCAGGTGATGTGTCGATCCTCTATATAAGATTAGAGGCCAATAAAGCTGCAATATCTTAAAGCTTTGCATGCTGTGCCCATTGAAATCAGTAAGTATCCATAGATTTTGGTAGATGCTAGCAGTCCTCCAAGAGCAGTTTCTACTCTGGATGGTGGAGGGCAATCCTGATCATATTATATCCTCATTGAGGACAAGGCCAGTTAGCTTAAGTGCACAATGACATAGATATTAACTAAACATTATATTATATAAAATATCCTTCCCAGCAAATTGTCTCAAATCAACATAAATCTTGCACGTACAACTTTATCCAAACTGCTACCCTAAGCCAATCCCCAAGTCTTCCTTTATGCTATACAATCTCTGTACTCCACCTCTGCAGCTGACACAATGTGATCCACTCACCATGGCCTTCACACAATTTCGCTGGACACTGCCTTTCTCTGATGTTATCCGGCCATCTCCTTAGTGATTCTTCTATGTGACTCACACTACAGTAACATATCATTTCCTGTCTAAACTGTATGGTTGCGCATCACAACAAGTTAATGAAGTTTGGACATAGTTCATACACAATATGGTAATACATGTTGCCAATAAAGATTTATTAATGGATATAAAATATACAAGAAATAGAACACACCCCACTACACTTTGCTATATACTAAAGTTCAATAAGCATATGAACATTACATAAAATGCATGCTATATATCTGCAACAAACATACAGAAAAAAAAAAATTAAAATAAAAAAAAAAAAAATATATATATATATTTTCACACATAGTAAATTACTGTTCATGAAATTTCTGAAAGGATGTTTTATGAGCACAGCTAGATCTTTCCATACCATACACCCATGTTCTATACAGTTTGGTGAATCTTACCTGGTAGGCATCTAACTGTTCATCAGTAAATATAGTTTGCTTATTTCCCATGATAGATGAGGGATCCTTAGTCTCCTGAAATGCATCACACAGGGAGGAGTAGGAGGGCTACCTAGTGCAGGCATTGGCATTAACGGAGGCAGCAAGGGTAATAAGGGGCATCAGCTGCATAAGCTTCTTCAGCAATGCAAAACCTTAGGAAACATCCATCAGCTATAGAAGACGTCCTGGCTCAGGTGCTCAAGGGTTAAAGCGGGTTACATTGAATGCTCGCAGCTCCTTGCCTTCAGATCATCTGTGCATGGTTTATGTGCCTCCCTGTGCATCAATAAGAACAAGACACTCCCTCTGAATTGACACTTATCAGCAAATCTACAAGCAGCCACAAGGGGCGCTAGGAAAGCAGATCCTACTGTACATGCAGAGTTGCAATTTCATCTCAAGCTTGTCTATAAATGTAATAGACAACATCAATATAGCTATAAAAATATAAAGAAAAGCTATATGTGGTATTACATAAGTGGTATTGTAGGTGTGTGGTAAATATTTTGTTGCAGTCTATAAAGGAATGAATAGAGGTAATCCACACTAGTACTGCTTTCTCAAGCAATGCATTTTAGGAATGACTTCATTCATCAGGTCCCTTGACTCCAGAATCAATAATATTACAGAGAGGGACCTTTGTTATGTACACAGCAGTATGGTCTCCACCATTACAATACAGAGATGGAAAAAGGAGACTGGCTGTGGATTGTAACAGGATGAGAGTTATTCTATCCAGCACTATGCCTATGGGTCCCAGATACCCCTCCCCTTGGAAAAATTAAGGTAAAATTACTTATTATACATTGCTATTATTAGATCAATGCAGTTCCCCAGTGAAATTATACAAATGTATAGGAATGTACTAGGCATTCCTTAGAGGGGGGAAGATAAGGACAACTATTGGCCATACACCTTATTACTGTGTATGGCCAATAGTTTTGGGAAATCGCAGCATATCAATTATACCTACGGAAACGCCGGCAGTTTCCCTGTAGGTGTGATGTCCATGATGTCACATGATCGGGACCTGTGTTCTTATGCGTTGCGACGCAGGCCCCGGGTCACGTGACGTCCCATACATCATTGAAGATGGCTGACATCAGCAGGGACTGCACCGGAGCCAGGGAGAGGTAAATAACAGTGTTTTTTATGTTTGTATCCCCCCCTGGGTTTCAGAAAACAACCCAGAGTATAATAATTGTTCATAGTGTCCACAATGGGTCATAATACTGTGGGCAGGGGCTGCTATGGGGCATCATACTGTGTGCAGAAATGCGGGAAGGATGGGGGGTCGGTCGGTGTCTTCGGCATTGGTAGGGGAGGCTCCATGTGAAAAGTTTGCCACAGGGCTCCGCCATTCCTAGTTATGCCACAGCCCTCAACAATAAACTGATTGTATATTCACAACTGTACCAGGTATCTGCAACTTTTTTTGCTTCAGATTTTGCTGCAGTTTTTTGTACCAAAGTCAGGAGTGGGATGAGCAGTAGGAAAAAGTATAAGAGCTTCCTATATGTGTATCCCATTCTTTATGTGGCCATTCCTCAAAAAAAGCAGAAAAATCTGCAGCAAAAAAAAGCAACTTTTCTGCAACATGGGGCCTCGGCCTGGAAGAGATTTAGGCCGGCGCCCCATGTGGCGTGAATGTCACGGCAAAAACTGCAAGTTTTACAGTCTAGCGAATCCCATACACACTTTTTTGGGAAATCGCAGCATATCAATTATACCTACGGAAACGCCGGCAGTTTCCCTGTAGGTATAATTGAAGCAAAAAGTCCACAGAGAAAACCTGTGCAGACTTTCTGTGAAAAGCTCTGCGGGAAAAACTGCAATGCGTTTCTGCCGCAGTTTTTCCTGCAGCGCTTTTTCACTGCAGCCTTTAAACAGATCTCATCTACATGCTGTGACTAAAACCCTCAAAACAAAACCTACTTGACGCTAGGTTCACACTAGCGTTCGGCAGTCCGTTCTGTGGTTTCCGTCTTCTGCATGCAGAGGACGGAAATCTGTCATGCCGAGTCCAGCCGTGAGCGGTGGTGAGCGTTTTACGCTCTCCGCCGCGAAACCGGTTTTTTTAAACCAGACACAGAGTACTGCATGTCCGACTCTGTGTCCGATTTAAAAAAAAACGGTTTTGTGGCGGAGAGCATAAAACGCTCACCGCCGCTCACGGCTGGACATCTTTCAAACCCATTCAAATGAATGGGTCTGAAAGAGTTCTGCAGGTTTCCGTCTCCTGCCTTTGTTTTGTGCAGGAAACGGAAACTTGCAGAACGGAGACCGGGCGCAGATGTGAACGAGCCTTTAGGCTCCGTTCTCACTGAGTAATGCCCCGCTCATTCTGCACGTAAACGGAGCGCTGTAAAACAGAATCCCATTGATTTCAATGTGTAGTGCGCATAAGACGGCACCCATTGAAATCAATGGGATTCTGTTTTACAGCGCTCACTCTGACACGTGTATACGTGTCTAAATGAACGGCGCGCTTACGCCGTGTGAAGGGGCCCTAACAGTCTTGCCATAAACACATAGACTCCTGCCACATTCATTTTGACACGTTCTAGAAATATTTGATAAGGCACATATGCTTGGTGCACGGTCTGTTCATATATGCAACATTCATGACAAAAGGCTCAGGAGTAGTATGTTATGTCATGCCTGTGTTACATAACATTAACTACAATAGAATTGTGTATTTGTGGTGTGTCATCTGCCATGTAACTCGATTCTTCTACAATATATTCTATGTAAACAGGTCTCTTATATCACACAAGCATAGGGGTGATCACAAGGGGCAGGACTCATGAATAAATGATACCCCTAAAGTACAATACCTGGAAGTGAAACAGTAGAGCTAACTTTCCAGGGTTTTCAATGCAATAAAATCCTATATCTATTGTAAGCCAGCAGCATAGTATCTGGAAATAGTATACTGCAGTGGTCCTGAAGCGGGCTTTCACACATATTGCTGGTTGACAATGCATGATGTACTTCATGAATCAAGAAATTACCACAACCAAACACTATGATATTCCTGATCTTTTATTTTTGTCTGTTGATATCATCCATGAGCTATGAGTGCCGTTATCACATTTGCATGCATGTAGGATTAGGCACAGGTCAGTATTTGGTCAATCTACATCAGCGTTTGTAAGCCAAAACCAGGAGAGGAACCTAATGTACACAGAACAGGCACAAATGCAGCCGGGTCTCCCCAGCTCTCAGGAGCTCTGACCCGGTTTTAAAACTGCACAACCTCTTTCTTGTTGCAGGTGGTAAGTTTCAGGCAGTGAGAGGTAAGTGTGAGTGCAGTACTTATATCTCTATTCTCCAGTCCCTCACAATCCTTAGTACCGTACTAATATTCAACATTGTGTGGGACTATTTTACTGTTTGGGGACAGTGATGGGCGTTTAACCCCTTGATGTTTGGCCGCTTATACGCATTCCTATGGCGGCGAGGTATTCAATCCAATACTACTCACTCAACACTAATAAGGACGCAAGTCCGGCCTACGTGACATCACCAAGTAGGCCTGAAGCCTTCTGGTGTCCAGGAGAGGTAAGTAATAGTGTTTTTTATTTTCCCTCACCTCTCCTAGCCCTCTGATAATTATACTCGGAGGGGTCTGAAAAGACCCCCCCACCCCCCGAGTATAATGATAGCAGTGTTTGTGGGGTTCGCAAGCCTATGGCCTCACTTACTGATCCTGACTCTTGCTCACAGCCTACGCAGATGGAGAAGCACCGGCGGCCGTGATCAGGAGCCTGGATCGGTAAGTAAATAGGGCCCATTAACGGCTGGGGTTACTCCAGCTGGTAGCGGCTTATTTATAAAAAAAAAATAAATAAAAATTCTGCAGCGGTAGCAGCTGCCACTGGGCCCCCTAACATCCCAGGCCCTGTGGCTGCCGCTACTGCAGCTACCACAGTAGTTACACCCGTTAGGTTGGTTTATCTATTGCAGCATGGTACATTGTACAGTAGGTGAGAAGCAAAGCTTCAAGCATGTTAACAAGTAGCCATTCTGTTACTGAATAGCTGATCTGCAGGAGTCCTAGCTGTCCAACCCTGCAGATGTAATATTAATGTCCTATCCTAAGGGGCACAGGAAACACTCTGGGTGACAGGAGGTGTGGGGTTTCTAAAAGGGGGATGTGGCTTTGTGTTAAAGGGGGCATGGCCTGTAAACTTTCCTGTCGAATTTTACAACATGATGTAGTCCACAGAAGTCTAAATAATGAATGATAAAAGGCTATTAACCATGTGCTGTCTATGGAGTGTACTACAACTGCTTCTGCAAGGACTGGGCATGAGATGAGCTGGCCCAGGAGATGCGTCCTGGTAAGTGTGAGTGAAGTAAGACTGCACAGCAGACCAAGCTTGGTAGCTTACTCGCCTAAGTCCCTTTACAATAGATACCATAGTCCTCTGATCCCTTTCCAGTCCTGCAAGCAGAATTTTCCACTCTTTTTGGGCGGAAACATGGCGGACCCCATTATAGTCTATGGGGTCCACGGATTTACAAGGTAACTGCTTTTTAAACAGATTAGGTTTCCACTGGGGGGTCCCAGCAATGTTATTTTATTATTACAATTTAACTAATATTTTTGATGCTGTGGATCTAGTGTTAGCAGCTGTGATAAGTTCCAGCATCGATCGTGGCTGTTAGCGGTGGCTGCTGGCTGTATTATAAAGCCAACTTCCCAGAGTATGGAGCGGACAGCTCCTGAGCCCTCTCCATACAGCCCCTCATTTCTAATCATGTACATGATTTTGTGTGAAGGTGTTAATGTCACTGTGCAACCCTCATCACCAATCATCTTACTCATAGAGGTAAAAGGGTAGTAATCTAAGGCAAACGGTAAGTAGCAAGCCTAACAAATATGAGCCAGCTAAAATTTGCATTTGGCTGTATCGTGGGCCCCCAGAACAAATTCTACTGGTCAGCTCCAACCCGACATTGCTTCCATCAAACACACCTACACAGTTAGGAAACTATGCACAATCCCTTAGCAATCCAAAACCATTCTTCTTTCATGAGCACTGAAATCATTGTTGGTCTCAATCGCTGCCAGATCACTTCATAGGTGACTCTGACAATCTGTAAAATGGTGGAGCACCTCAACAGATGCAGTGATGCAAGTTAGGCTAGGTTCATACCTGCACCCGCACTCTGCCTGGGGATTCCTTTCCACATTCTGCTTTGAAATGTGGAGAGTAAAGTCCTGCAAGCAGAATTTTCCACTCTTTTTGGGCGGAAACATGGCGGACCCCATTATAGTCTATGGGGTCCACGGATTTACAAGGTAACTGTTTTTTAAACAGATTAGGTTTCCACTGGGGGGTCCCCAAGTGGACCCACTGAACAGAAACCCGAACGCAGGTGTGAACTCGCAGGTGTGAACTTAGCGGAAGTTCACAGAAAAAAAAACAACACACACACACACACACACACAAAATGGTGGTGCTAGCTGGACCCTGGCAATTTGTTGGTATCAGGCAAAGGGGAGCAATATACTAGAGTTAGCTGACTGATGAGAAAGGACATGAAACATCCCAGGTAGTAACATCATAGGTAGACGTCCCATGTCCTTCTCTGAGGCTGCTGCTTGGCCTCATCAGTCTTGTGCGGCATGAGACTTCTGCCGGAAGAAACGGTGGCGTGGCAGGACCACACTGGGAGGCACTGGGGACAGGCGAGTATGTATTTTTTTTTGTATGTTTGGTTTTTTCTCACCTTTCCCAGATTAAAATAAAAAGTAAATTGTCCTGGACAACTCCTTTAAATAATATTGGGGAGGCTTTTTTTGGAGGCTGATTCCTGATCAAAAAACTCCGTGTGAACTCAGCCTTAAGGAGGTTGTTCAGACAAAAAATTATTTTTAAAATAGGCTGAGGTAGGTTAAAAAAAAAAAAAAATCATACTCACTTGTCCCCAATGCTCTGAGGTCCTTCCATCGCGGTCCTGCCCTGGTGCCCCAGCGTCTTCTAGACACGGGCTGTGACATCCCGGGTCCCTTCTGTTGATTGACCTCAGTGGTCACGTCTGGTGGGGACTTGCATTGGAAGACAACAATAGACCAGCAGGGCTGGGCCAGGCGGCATTGGGAACAGGTATGTTGGGGGGTTTTCACCTCCGCCGGCCAATTTAAAATATAAATTTTTTGCCTGGGCAACTCCTTTAGGGACATAGATACCAAAATAAGAGTCCTACTGCTCTGCACCACTTAAAAAAGTCTGTGCAACAGTACATTATTTTATTCACAATGGTGATCAATTAAAAGTTGTATGCACAATAAAAAAAACCTGATCTGTGAATAAATCTGCAGATATTGTATGAAACTATATCATCTGTACATGAAATGTTACCTGCAGACAGATGCTTACATTACATGTGTATACCTGTACTCTTCTGCATCAGATACTGTTACATATGCCAGGTATGATGTAACCACAGATATGTCATACCACAGGTCATCATCATGTGATCGGACTTTGACACCGTCCTTATCACTAAGTTCTGTGTAATTCCATAGCTACATAATATGTGTGCCAATCGTCACAGTATGCCAGAGCTTGTTTTCCTTCCCAGATCCAAGGATAATCATTCATTCACTAGGACTGTTGTTTCCCGTTTTGGACATGGCTCAATGTTAGTACTAATTTGGGAATATCTGTGTTCCTCTTTCTGTCCATCCCTAGAGGAGCAAGTGGTGAGGAGCATTAAAAAGAGATTACAGGGAAATTCCTAATTTTTTTTATTTAAAGAAAAGTGCAATATGGAGTCATTTTTGCCAGTTTTTTGGTTACATTTCCCAGATCAGCTGACCAGAACTATCCTATCATACATCGCTATTTTCTGATTGACACAGATCACAGCCTAACTAAATCTCCAGGAATTTTAAACTGCAGCCTTCCAGTTTATACTGTTGGTTTTCAACCTATCCAAAGCATTGGGCCAGATCACCAACATAGCACAGTAATGGTGCTGATAAAGAGGAATTCATGCTGGTGACAGGACCAATCCCGCACAGACCAGCTGCACCTACAGCCTCCATTCTAATGATAGTAGTGCAGCAGCGCCGTCCACTGCATAGTGGTGGTACTAGGGAATCGCAGCATACTAGAATAAGAGCAGCCTCCCTGCACCAGCTTCCGGCACATTCGGAGCCCGACACATCACATAACGATGACCTATCCACTATTAAAGCTCCATTTATTTAGCCCCTGTCCCACATGGGTGCAGCATCTGTGGCACATCCGAAGACTGCCATGCCACTCCTTCACTAATGTAAGTGACTGCTCCAAGGGCAATGAGACTGCTAGTGCACGGCGAAATTTGTGCGACCATGTTTAGCATTGCATTGAGTGTATCACTGCATATGATGGGCCTCCTCATCGTCCGACCATAGGAGACTAGGAAAGCACTGCCAGCAGCCACCAGCGCGCTCTTGTCTCCACCTCAGTAACTAGGCAACATCTACGTCCGGCCCGTTGAAGCATCTTCCGGTAATGCATGGGCGTGTCTTAGAGACGTCACTGTTTTCCTCCTCCCCACACGGTCTCGCATGAACATGGCTGGTAGCGCCTGGAGGTCACTGGTAAGCAATAGTTTTCAGAAGACCCAGTGGTAATGGAAGAAGGCAGTGGGCATGGACACAGGTGTGCGGGCAGGCTGGGATTCTTCTAGCTCTTATGAGTGACAATAGGTCTGATGAAGGTGACGTGTGCCCGCGGGAGGACACTAGAAGGGATGTGCACGGCCGGGGGAGTCTAGAGCGCGGGGTACAAGGTTATTGCCAGGCTCTGAGGGCAGGCTGTGTATAGTACCCATGTAGGCATGCTCTGAGGGCACAGTGTGGGCAGGCTGTGTATAGTACCCATGTAGGCATGCTCTGAGGGCACAGTGTGGGCAGGCTGTGTATAGTACCCATGTAGGCATGCTCTGAGGGCACAGTGTGGGCAGGCTGTGTATAGTACCCATGTAGGCATGCTCTGAGGGCACAGTGTGGGCAGGCTGTGTATAGTACCCATCTAGGCATGCTCTGAGGGCACAGTGTGGGCAGGCTGTGTATAGTACCCATGTAGGCATGCTCTGAGGGCACAGTGTGGGCAGGCTGTGTATAGTACCCATGTAGGCATGCTCTGAGGGCACAGTGTGGGCAGGCTGTGTATAGTACCCATGAAGGCATGCTCTGAGGGCACAGTGTGGGCAGGCTGTGTATAGTACCCATGAAGGCATGCTCTGAGGGCACAGTGTGGGCAGGCTGTGTATAGTACCCATGTAGGCATGCTCTGAGGGCACAGTGTGGGCAGGCTGTGTATAGTACCCATGTAGGCATGCTCTGAGGGCACAGTGTGGGCAGGCTGTGTATAGTACCCATGTAGGCATGCTCTGAGGGCACAGTGTGGGCAGGCTGTGTATAGTACCCATGTAGGCATGCTCTGAGGGCACAGTGTGGGCAGGCTGTGTATAGTACCCATCTAGGCATGCTCTGAGGGCACAGTGTGGGCAGGCTGTGTATAGTACCCATCTAGGCATGCTCTGAGGGCACAGTGTGTGCAGGCTGTGTATAGTACCCATCTAGGCATGCTCTGAGGGCACAGTGTGGGCAGGCTGTGTATAGTACCCATCTAGGCATGCTCTGAGGGCACAGTGTGGGCAGGCTGTGTATAGTACCCATCTAGGCATGCTCTGAGGGCACAGTGTGGGCAGGCTGTGTATAGTACCCATGTAGGCATGCTCTGAGGGCACAGTGTGGGCAGGCTGTGTATAGTACCCATCTAGGCATGCTCTGAGGGCACAGTGTGGGCAGGCTGTGTATAGTACCCATCTAGGCATGCTCTGAGGGCACAGTGTGGGCAGGCTGTGTATAGTACCCATGTAGGCATGCTCTGAGGGCACAGTGTGGGCAGGCTGTGTATAGTACCCATGTAAGCATGCTCTGAGGGCACAGTGTGGGCAGGCTGTGTATAGTACCCAATTAAGCATGCTCTGAGGGCACAGTGTGGGCAGGCTGTGTATAGTACCCATGTAGGCATGCTCTGAGGGCACAGTGTGGGCAGGCTGTGTATAGTACCCATGTAGGCATGCTCTGAGGGCACAGTGTGGGCAGGCTGTGTATAGTACCCATGTAGGCATGCTCTGAGGGCACAGTGTGGGCAGGCTGTGTATAGTACCCATGTAGGCATGCTCTGAGGGCACAGTGTGGGCAGGCTGTGTATAGTACCCATCTAGGCATGCTCTGAGGGCACAGTGTGGGCAGGCTGTGTATAGTACCCATGTAGGCATGCTCTGAGGGCACAGTGTGGGCAGGCTGTGTATAGTACCCATCTAGGCATGCTCTGAGGGCACAGTGTGGGCAGGCTGTGTATAGTACCCATCTAGGCATGCTCTGAGGGCACAGTGTGGGCAGGCTGTGTATAGTACCCATGTAGGCATGCTCTGAGGGCACAGTGTGGGCAGGCTGTGTATAGTACCCATGTAAGCATGCTCTGAGGGCACAGTGTGGGCAGGCTGTGTATAGTACCCAATTAAGCATGCTCTGAGGGCACAGTGTGGGCAGGCTGTGTATAGTACCCATGTAGGCATGCTCTGAGGGCACAGTGTGGGCAGGCTGTGTATAGTACCCATGTAGGCATGCTCTGAGGGCACAGTGTGGGCAGGCTGTGTATAGTACCCATGTAGGCATGCTCTGAGGGCACAGTGTGGGCAGGCTGTGTATAGTACCCATCTAGGCATGCTCTGAGGGCACAGTGTGGGCAGGCTGTGTATAGTACCCATCTAGGCATGCTCTGAGGGCACAGTGTGGGCAGGCTGTGTATAGTACCCATCTAGGCATGCTCTGAGGGCACAGTGTGGGCAGGCTGTGTATAGTACCCATCTAGGCATGCTCTGAGGGCACAGTGTGGGCAGGCTGTGTATAGTACCCATCTAGGCATGCTCTGAGGGCACAGTGTGGGCAGGCTGTGTATAGTACCCATCTAGGCATGCTCTGAGGGCACAGTGTGGGCAGGCTGTGTATAGTACCCATGTAGGCATGCTCTGAGGGCACAGTGTGGGCAGGCTGTGTATAGTACCCATCTAGGCATGCTCTGAGGGCACAGTGTGGGCAGGCTGTGTATAGTACCCATCTAGGCATGCTCTGAGGGCACAGTGTGGGCAGGCTGTGTATAGTACCCATGTAGGCATGCTCTGAGGGCACAGTGTGGGCAGGCTGTGTATAGTACCCATGTAAGCATGCTCTGAGGGCACAGTGTGGGCAGGCTGTGTATAGTACCCAATTAAGCATGCTCTGAGGGCACAGTGTGGGCAGGCTGTGTATAGTACCCATGTAGGCATGCTCTGAGGGCACAGTGTGGGCAGGCTGTGTATAGTACCCATGTAGGCATGCTCTGAGGGCACAGTGTGGGCAGGCTGTGTATAGTACCCATGTAGGCATGCTCTGAGGGCACAGTGTGGGCAGGCTGTGTATAGTACCCATGTAGGCATGCTCTGAGGGCACAGTGTGGGCAGGCTGTGTATAGTACCCATGTAGGCATGCTCTGAGGGCACAGTGTGGGCAGGCTGTGTATAGTACCCATCTAGGCATGCTCTGAGGGCACAGTGTGGGCAGGCTGTGTATAGTACCCATCTAGGCATGCTCTGAGGGCACAGTGTGGGCAGGCTGTGTATAGTACCCATCTAGGCATGCTCTGAGGGCACAGTGTGGGCAGGCTGTGTATAGTACCCATCTAGGCATGCTCTAAGGGCACAGTGTGGGCAGGCTGTGTATAGTACCCATCTAGGCATGCTCTGAGGGCACAGTGTGGGCAGGCTGTGTACAGTACACGTGTGGGCGGCCAGTAGTGACGAGACTCCAGCTCCTACTACTTGCACATTGCAGTGTGTATGCCCTGGAGGAATGTCACAGTACTACTGCCCCCTCTGGGAGCTCCAGTACTACAGATGGTGAGGGGGGCAGTGGCAGCTCTTCATGTCTCTGTAGCCTTGTCAGAGAGAGATAACCAGCCCTACCCCCTGTACATAACCTATGGATGCTAGTAATGATGCTTCCTGCCCTTACACATTAAACCACCATTCTCATCAGTTAGCTGGTATATGGCCAATGACTATGTTGCCCAACTCTCCTTTCCACATGCATGCCTGGCTGTACCTGTGTATTGAATAGGAGAGACAGCCTTATCTCTCCCATCACTGCTGTTGAGGAGTGTCTGGAGGACATGGTGCATGTTTGGTTGAACCTTTCCAAATTGGCAGAACTTCGTCATCAGCTTAAAGAGGGGGTTATCCATTTTTAAAATTGATATCTTATTCATAGGATTCACATTTGGTTTTAGATGGGTAGGGGTCCGACTGATGGGACTCTTTTAGATTAGCTGTTGCCTTGTGACCGCGGGAGCTGCAGTGCTCACCTATTGTATCCTATTAATATTATAAATGTGAAAGTTTGTGGGTTTGTGTGTTTGGATGTTTGCATGTTCGGATGTTTGTTCCTCAATCATGGAAAAACCGCTCCACCGATTTGGCTGAAATTTTCCACAAACATAGTTAATACACCCGATTAAACAATAGGCTACTTTTTGTCACAATAGCGCACATACGTTTTTCCCAGGACCCCCACAAAACCCAAACTCACACCACTATCTCTGCAATCTCACACACTTTGGACCCCGATTTGGCTGAAATTTTCCACAAACATAGTCCCTACACTCGATGGCGCAATAGGCTACTTTTCGTCACAATAGCTCACATACATTTTTCCCAGGACCCTTTGGATTTTCGGATGTTTGGCGGTCAATCACGCAAAAACCGCTCCACCGATTTGTCTGAAATTTTCCACAAACATAGTCCCTACAATCGATTGCGCAATAGGCTACTTTTCGTCACAATAGCGCACATACGTTTTTCCCAGGACCCTTTGGATGTTCGGATGTTTGGCGGTCAATCACGCAAAAACCGCTCCACCGATTTGGCTGAAATTTTCCACAAACATAGTTATTACACTCGATTAAACAATAGGCTACTTTTCGTCACAATAGCACACATACGTTTCTGCCAGGACCCCCACAAAACCCAAACTCACACCACCATCTCTGCACTCTCACACACTTTGGACCATAGCAAGCCACAAAATTCCTATTGCCCTCTACAGCCTCGCCCCTAACCCCACACAATCTCATATACATATACTTTACCACTTTGCCCCTCACCTTAACGATTCTCTAGGAGGCACTCTTTAACGCTCCGGAGCAGCCATGTTTGCCCCCACCACTCTGACAATCCGCGACACCGCCCACCCATGTCAATACCCCTAGGCGGTCTAATAAATGCAAAAAAAAAAAGTTTAAAAAAAGTAAAAAAAAATATAAAAAAAATAAATAAAAAGGATTAAAAATTCAAATCACCCCCCTTTCCCTAGAACACATAAAAGTAGTTAAAAACTGTGAAATACATACGTTAGGTATCCGCGCGTCCTAAATCGCCCGCTCTACAAAGTTATACAAATATTTTTCCTGTTCGGTAAACGCCGTAGCGGGAAAAATGGTCAAAAGTGCCAAACTGACATTTTTTCACTGTTTTGATTCTGCTAAAAATTTGAATAAAAAGTGATCAAAGCAATAACATTTCCCGAAAATGGTAGAACCAAAAAGTACACCCAGCCCCGCAAAAAAAGACGCCCTATACATCTCCCGTACATGCACGTATAAAAAAGTTACGGCTGTCGGAATATGGCGACTTTTCAAAAAATAATTTTTTAACACAGTTTTGGATTTTTTTTAAGGGGTCAAAATGTAAATAAAACCATATAAATTTGGTATCCCCAGAATCCTAAGGAAACACAGAATACAGGGGACATGTCATTTTGGCTGCACAGTGAACGCCGTAAAACCAAAGCCCGTAAGAAAGTCGCAGAAATGCATTTTTTCTTCAAATCCACCCCATTCTGAATTTTTTCCCTGCTTCCCAGTACATTATATAGAATAAATAATGGTGGCATCATGAAGAAAAATTTGTCCCAGGAAAAATTAAGACCTCATATGGCTCTGGGAGCGGAGAAATAAAAAAGTTATGGGGTTTAGAAGGAGGGGAGTCAAAAACGAAAATCAAAAAATGCCATCGGCGGGAAAGGGTTCACTTCAAATACTTCTGTCCCAAAGTCACTATGTAAAGTTTCTCACAACACCGTATATATAGCAGCTCAAATACAAATTAGCTTCAACACAAAAGTCTCACGTATTCTCAGAATTACAGCAAAAACAAGATACAAACTTACATTTCATATCCCATACCATATACACAGTACGAAAACCTTACCCCCGCCTGTATATATCCACTTCTACAATCACCGCAGACGAAGTCGCGGGTACCAGCTAGTTTGTAATATTAGCCATAGTGAGTGCTGCAACAAATCCATTCAAGCCTGATGGGCAACTCCTACAGAACTCACTCCAGCCGATATATAGTGTAAATAGCCACAGAGAAACAGCCCATCCTTGGATGAAGCCACATCCAGCTCACCACAGGCAGTAACTTGTAAGACCTGGTGTGATCCACCTGTTACATGTAAGTTCCCGGGACACTGCTGACAAATAAATGGGTTCTTCATAAAACTGAGCATTATAAAACCAGTAGTACATAGCCACCTGACACATTGCAGCCAGTGTACTGTAGATGCACTCTTAAAAGCTCAGAAGATCCCACAAGTGTTGGATTTTTTCTTATTTACATATTACAGACAAGTGTTCTCACCCAAACTCATTGCCTCATAGATCCCAATGTTTGTTTGATTTCTGTGGATTATTTCTTTTAAAATGTACTGTATGAGCTTTGGCAGAAAATTCCTTCATATGAAATTAGTTCCATACAGAGGTATAACATGACTGTATATATAAGCTATAAGATGCACCTTTGTAATCTGTGGACTATGGTGTAATGCTCCTTTATGGTAGGGCAAGATGCAGACTTTGGCTATGACTCAGGTTGTGCAACCAAAGATCACTATTGCTCTGCAACTCCTTAACTAATTTAAGTGAATGGATTTTCATTGCAACCAGATAGATACTGTATATTGTGAATTCTAGTTGCAAAAAGAAACAGCACTGCTCAATAGTTTCTTGGCTAGAAGTCAAAGACACAGCACCTATGGGATCACAATAACTTAAAATAATGAAGTAGTTAGAGCGATGCACCATTGTTTGGTTGTACTAAAGGAGTAAAGCCAAATTTACCATGTAGCCCTAGCCTGGTGAACTCACTAAGAGAAATATCGCACAAATGTAATCGGGCCAAGGAATACTGGTTCACTTGACTCCTGTATTTTCTGGCCTGATCATGGCTGTCAATACCGTGGTAATTTGGAAGCTCACATCATCATAGTGAATCATGAGCCATGGTGCTGCTGACAACAGAACATATTTTTTGGCCTGATCGTGTTCCTGTGAAAGGGTCCTAAAAGGTATGTCGAAATGCTGGACATTCATGTGGCTGGAAATTATTTTTACGCATATTTATGGGATGGTCTCTGCAACAGTTGCATGGATTTCTAAAAGACTGTTTCACAAGAATAAGGGTTTACTCACAAAAGCGAAAAATGGTGGTCACCCGATTGTGTTTAAAAACAATGACAGCTTATGGATGTATTCAGACATTCGTTGTTTTTTTTTTTTAAACAGACGGATTCGGGTCATCCGCTATGATAAGCAGATTTGGGCTCAGGCTCTTTTTTTTTTTTTTTTTTTGCAGCACAATCTACAACAAAAAAAGCTGTGTTTTCTCAACATGAAGCCTTAGCCTTGCCAAAATGTCTACAGTACAACAAATCTGTAATTATGGGGGAAATCCAGAAGTGAAAGATCCTTGTTCTATAAAGAGTCTTAAGTAAAAATGATCTATTAAAGCCCCATTTTCACTTTAAATTATTACTGTATATCACTTTTTTTTTAAGTATCTTCAGCAGAAATGTCAGTTTTTTTCTTAGTTTTTTTTATTTTTCTCATTTTGTTGCTGCAGTTTTGGAGCTGTTGCAAATACCACACTGGGGAAAAATTGTATGCCAGTGTAAATAAAAGGAACAACTAGCGCAGGGACTACGATACACGAAGAGGTTGTGGCCTCAACATCATCCCTCTACGTCCGTTTTCTGGCATAGAGGGAACGATGAATTTGCCCCAGTATAATGTGTGAACGAACTCTGAGACAACACTGTTCTACTGATGAAGGCTGTGTAGTTGGCATTAGTCCATACCACTCGGGTGTGAGCCACTGTGTGTATTGTGAAAGCAGTTTATGCTATGGGCAGTGAGTAATGAGGACTGCAATGTGACCTTGACATGCTAATTTTCAATTTGGGCTGCTTCTTTTTAGTGACTTTTCATGGATATGACTTTGAGGTTGTCCAGATTTTTTATTTTTTTTGATTAGGCTGGTGTAGGTGAAAAAGACCAAAAACCCATACTCGCTAGTCCCCAGTCCTAGTGCAGTTTGGTCCTGCTGCTCTGATATTTTCTTGCGGTGTCAGTCCTTGTCGCACAGTGATGCCCCGTGTCTAAAGAAAAGATATGGGACGTCCCATGTCCTTTGCTGAGAGCACTGAGGAAAGGGACACCGCTCGCCACGGTGCAGCAGGTACTTCTGCTGGAAGAAAATACTGCAATAGTAGACTGGGAGACACCAGAGCACTGGAGACAGGTGAGTATGGGGTTTTTGTTTGTAGGATTATTTTTTTTTTGTTGTGAAAGGGACAGCCCCTTTAATCTACTTCCTACCTTGCTTTCTAATAAAGTAGCTTCTTTCTTCTATATATTTCTCTCATTCATGTTGCTCACCATTCTAGTCAGACAGCTTTTTAAAGAGGGCCTGTCACCAAATAGAACATGCTAAATAAAAATAATTTTTTTGATTCTTGCTGCGCCCTTGATAAGTTTGGTGTTTTTCTTTTTAAAATCTGGCCGCACATTCCAAAGACATGACTCCTGTAAGATTACATGTAAACTGTCTCTGATTCTCCAAGTGGGTGGGAACCTTGTCTTTCTCAGAGAATGTAAAATGTTCCCGTCCACATAGAGAATCAGAGCTAGTTTACATATAATCTTCCAGAGGCCTCATCTTGTGAATCGGTGGATGGATTTTAAAAGAAATACAGCATATTATCCAGGGTATTACTACAGATAAAGAACAAAACATGAGGTTAGGGAGCGTTCACACTACCGTCGGTGTCCGACATGTAGTGTCCGCTCCTAGTGTCCGCTCAAAATCTGTCACGGACACTAGGAGCGGACACTAGATGTGTCCGTGACACCTGTCATTCAAATGAATGGGCATCGGGTGCGTTCTTTTGCACTCCGTGCCCGTCCTTCCCTGTCCGCAAGAGAAGATGTCCGACTTCTCAAGCGGACAGAGGAACCCTGCATGCAGGGCTTTTCTGTCCGCTTGAGAAGTCGGACATCTTCTCTCGCGGACAGGGAAGGACGGGCACGGAGTGCAAAAGAACGCACCCGATGCCCATTCATTTGAATGACAGGTGTCACGGACACATCTAGTGTCCGCTCCTAGTGTCCGTGACAGATTTTGAGCTGACACTAGGAGCGGACACTACATGTCGGACACCGACGGTAGTGTGAACGCCCCCTAAAAAAGACTCAGCATGAGGAAAAATACAAACAATGTTTATTAATAATCATATACATACAAACAAGGATAGACAAAAAAAAAAAACAAATACAGGGAATTTCCCAATAGAGGTCAGCACTGCAGTTGGTTGCAGAACCCCAATTGGTGAAATAGTATTGAACATACATGGGTATGGTTTGCAACGACTGGAAAAATCAAGAGGGTTGTTGTATGGAGCGGCTACTATTAGCCAAATTACATTGAGAGGTACATAGTAACACAGCAAAAATGCTTTAGTTTAGAAAATTACTTGTCAACTGACCAATTTTACTGCAAATATTTTTGCTAAGCTATTCTAGCTGGTTACAAAAGAGTTTGTTTTATATAATATAGATGATCCTACATCTAAATTTGGGCAGAATTAACAGGTTCTACACGTCATCATGAGCATAAATCACCTGCCCTGTTCGGGCCCTTTCTGCTGTGGATTATATCAGAGGTTAAATAAAGCACGAAACTAAGAGGGGCATATAATGAATATATGGGGGATCTCCTAATTGGTATATATGAGCTACTATCCTCCTTTGAGTGCTATGTTGTTGCCTTTTATTACTACAGATAGCGCAGTGAAGCCCTTGCATGTTATTGTGAAGGGGTCACCGTGATATCACATGAAATCTCAGATAGAAAGTGATAAGTAAATGAGGTAATACTAGCTGAAATATATATATATATATATATATATATATATATATATATGCAGTACATATTGAAAAAAATAAATAAATACCCGAGGGCTTCTTTGAAGGAGTTTCTCTTGTTGTGACAGCAGCTTCCGAAAACGAATGCCAGTCCAGCTACTAAAGGCTACAGCCAGCCCTGTATTTACAAATAACATATTACTTAGTGGCTTACCACATTAGCAGCTGCTGACACTCAGAGAGAACAGCATTGATGTCCATGGATCCTAGTTGGGCTTGTAAAGTCTGTAGCATAGTAAACATCCATTCACTAATCTTAAAGTGGAAATTATTGGAAATCTAGTGGGATATAATTTTGTCTTTACATAAATATATAGACAATACAACCTTATACAATTTTCTGGTACTGTTCTTTACTGGTGCCTTTGCTGCACACTGATGTTTCTTGTTTTCTGTAGCTCACTTGTCACTTTGCTATGTAGACTGGGTGAGCATGCGCAGAGCCATGAAGGTTTGTTCCTCCAAAATGGCTTTGCCCAGGAAATATTTTTCAATAAAAAGAACTAATTGCTAACTCTTTGGATTGTTTGTTTATTCTTATAGATCAGTCGCTTGGCAGGAGCCATCAGTACTCCCCAGCATGGAGCCAGGCCATTCTCTAGTCATGTGAGTATACAAATGGCATTCTAGCAAGGAAATCCTATTTTATTTAATGCCTTCAGATGTTTGTTTATGGAAAGCAACGACATATGAGTAAAATGGTGAGGTGTCTACATCATTTTGACCTATAATTTTATACTGTAAACTATGGTCAGATACCCAAAGTTTCACATTATTAGGTTGGGGCCTAACGTGGCGGAAACGCTGCAGAAAAAAAATTGCACCATTTTACAGTCAAAGCGAATCCCATGCCTACTTTGTTTTAAAAACCACACTTCAAACATCTCGCGATTTCCAAAACTGGAGCGGTTCTGTTTAAGTGCCATGACCTTTCCAATGCTTACACCACAAGCCATCTGATTTATAGTAGCTGTGTGATGTCATTACAGTTTAGTCCAATTTACCTCTATAGGAAGAGGCTGTAATTACAGCGGCCCTTTCTTAAAAGTCATCATTGAGGGTCCTGGGTATAGAATCCCAATTCACCTATATTGGCCCATCTGGAGAACAATGCCTTTAAACTTCTTACAGCTATAACAGAGGTACTTCAGTACACAGGGATATGATAAAATTTCCTCCATAACTGTATATTATGGAAAATACAATGAATGGGGTGAAATTAGAAAAAAAAAAACAGTTGCTTCATTTTCTTTTGATTCATCTAATTTATATAGTTTTTATTACATTTTTGTTAAAAAAAAAATCTGCATCACGGTATTCTGATAGATAGATAGATAGATAGATAGATAGATAGATAGATAGATAGATAGATTTATATTTGTTGGACAAGTAGTATCAAAGAATTTAAGCACTCCAAAGATGAATCTTGAAGAAGTGATTTAATTATACCTTGTAAATTCACAAATAATCCATACAGAGTATGGACATGTTCTAGTTTTTAATTATGCCTTTTTGCACAATGTGTGATGTTTTGATCTTTTTGTTAAATGTTTTGGACAGGCTAAGGGTTGAATAGATAGGAGCAAACATTTTTATCTTATTAGTCCTGGTTCACATCTTCGTTTGGTATCCAGTTTGGGGAATCCACTTGGGGGCCCCCTGAACAGAATACTGAACGCATTAAAAAGCGATAAGCAGTGAAAGCACATGGACCCCATAGAGTATAATGGGGTCTGTGTGTTTTCCATGCGGTGTCCGTACGAATCATATGGAGCGAAAAATAGTTCTTGAAGTACTTTTCTCTCGTGCGGAAAACACATGGACCTAATTATAGTTTATGGCGTCCGTGTGCTTTCATTGCTCACCGCTTTTTAATGCATTCGGGGGTCCCCAAGCAGAATACTGAACGCAGATGTGAACCAGGCCTTAGTATGGACCTTTTTAGATATTACTATACTTTATTTTATTTGATTATAATTTTTAAATCTTATTAGTTTGGACTAGTTTGTGCACACTCTTGTTCTCTCAGTGTGTGCAGTGATAAATGCCCTGGTTGGTCCCTTACTTGTCAGTGTCCTGACTTCTGATGTCTAACCTCCATGTCTCCGTTCAAGAGACTGCTATGGCTGCCCCTTGAGCAGAGAGGATTTTTTTTTAGCAATGATCAGTCTCCTAGGTATGCTTAAACTCCATTAGACATCGCCAATCTAGAGCTGTCAACAGTTTTGAGGGGTTAAAACTGCAGACAGATTTAATTTAAATATGGAAAGGGATTTTGTTTTCCAAGATGGAAGCCTTGAAGTTTAGGTTCTGACTTCAAATGTAATCTGTTAGCATTGTAGCAGATGAAAGGATATACTTGAAAGTGTGTATCTTCTTCACAGATGCAGACTGTCACACTCATACCAGGTGATGGAATAGGACCTGAGATTTCCTCTGCAGTAATGAAGATTTTTGAGGCAGCCAAGGTGAGTTTAATGCTAGAAATGGCATTGTAAAAAAAACGATGGTGTAATATGTATATGTCCATTCTTGTTCAACTTTTAATTCACTTTATCAAGCTAGTGACTATTTTTACTAAATGAATTATCTGGTTTCTAGTATTGCTGGGCTATTCTTGGGATAGGCCATCAATATTAAACCTGTGGGGGTCCGGCACTCTAGACCCCAGCAAGATAGGCCATCAGTATTAGAAACTTGATAAGTCGCCAAGCTGATTTTAAAGGGATTATGTGGCCTTATGATGAATATACAGTACTATATTTTTAACATTATTCTCTATGGCTATTGGATTGTCATCCATTATAATCACCATTATTGCTGTCTGTTTATTTCTAAACATGCTCAGAAAGCTGAACAAAAAAATGAACACTAACTGATGTTAGTGTCTGTTTTTTTAATGGATCCTTTAATAGATCAGGACACATTAACATCAGTTAGTGTTTTTAACGGACCTTATCAGAACAGACACCCAACAGTAGTGTGAACCCACGCTAAGGCGAAACGCACATCGGGGTGTTTTGGTTCCCCCACTGTTGATGTTCCGGGGTTAACTCCTTATGGTCTATTTACACTGCCAACATGTCTATGCGTATGTATTGATATTAGATCTATGACATTTATTGTTGTACTTCCTATCTATTTCTAATCAGGATACTCTTCATTATAGGTTTATCATACCTTAGATTTAGGGACCTTGTTACATGTGATAAAATCTTTTGGGGGGTCAATACTTCGCACCTTGATTATTTCACAAGTGTGTACTTTGTTAATGCAGTGTATATACTTACCTCTTTTTATGAGGATTGGACTAATAAGGATTAGATGCCATATATGGGGATATTTTCGCCAGTTCATCAGTAGTGAGAGGGGTACGGTTCTGTCGGACTGTTTTTATACTGTTGGACCCCTCTGTGTTGCCCTCCATTGTATGTTATATGTTTTGTATGTGTTTTATTACTATTTTTCAATAGATATATTTTTTATTTTTTTGTGTTCCTCAATCTTTGTTGTGGTTTAGTAGTGTGAACACCCCATTAAATATGCTTTTTCCTCTTTACTGGTATTCCAGCATTTTTCTTTATTTTTATAACACAATTACTGATTTAGGGCTAAGCTTCTTTTTATCTCTATTTTTACAGTGCCACGTAAACATTTTTGCTTTTGTGTATACTTGTAGCTTGTTGGACATGCATTATACTTTTGCGTAGGAATATTTTAACTGTATTGCTTTTATTCCAGGCACCTATCCAGTGGGAAGAAAGGAATGTTACCGCTATTAAGGGACCTGGTGGCAAGTGGATGATCCCTCCTGAAGCCAAAGAGTCCATGGATAAGAATAAGATGGGACTTAAAGGTAGCTTCTGGTTCTTATCTAATAATTGTAGTGACAAATCTCTGCATTAAATAACACTATGATTTAATGACTCTCATCACCTGTTCATCAGGACCTTTGAAGACACCAATTGCTGCTGGACATCCATCCATGAACCTTTTACTTCGGAAAACATTTGATCTTTACGCTAATGTGCGTCCATGTGTCTCCATTGAGGGTTACAAAACTCCTTACACTGATGTGGACTTGGTTACTATCCGGGAGAACACTGAAGGAGAATACAGTGGAATTGAGCATGTGGTATGTGACAGTACTGTACTCTATTTGGAGCGCCAAAGTTAGCACTAATTATCTCTGTATTAGTCTAGTAGCTTTACTGAGTTAAGTATATAATACTGTCCTTCAGAGTCCTGTTTATCTGCTGTTTTGGCGCCTGTAAGAATTACCATGGCCTATTTCTCTTTATGGGGTATTTTGGTGTTTCTAGCAACCACCCAATCATCAGCCAGCATACCCTAAGTATGTGCAAATTATATTTTTCAGTAACTGGTGTAGCATGTGCATTTCTTTCTACACCTATTAAGTAATTTATTTATTTTTTTACCTAATGCTTTTTGGTTTCTTTTAGATTGTGGATGGAGTAGTTCAGAGTATTAAGCTGATCACAGAGGAAGCCAGCCACAGAATTGCAGAGTTTGCCTTTGAATATGCGAGGAACAACCAAAGAAGCACAGTGACGGCTGTGCACAAAGCCAATATCATGTGAGTTTCTGGTTATGCAAAGGGGTAGAAAAGTGCTATATTTCTTTATATATCTGTTTGACATAACAGCGATTTCTTGATTTGTGCTCTGACAATAGATGTACTCTTTAGTCTGGAGTTTGACTTGTGTGCCTTTTTTTTTTTTTTTAAACCGCGCCGGTTTTGGAAATCACAGCATGTCTGCGCTGCGGATTTTACCACAAAGTGGGCATGGGATTCGCATAACTCCCATCCACTTTGCTGTTACTGTAAAACGCAGTGTTTTTTCTCATCGCAGGCAAATCGCCACATTTCTGACCCGTGGGTCCCTGGCCTTAGGCTGGATTTACATTTTGTGATCTGTACATTTAAAAATAAGTGGCAGGCCACAACTTGTAAATATATTACATTATAGAGCCACTTATCAGCACCACTACTGAAATTGTCACTTGTCACTACTGTACTTCATGGCTGATGGGTTACCTTTAAGCTTTATTTACATAAAGCAGGAACATTTCTTTAATGAACCCTTGCCTTGTTTGGCTACGTGCATATGTCTATAATGATGAGGTTTTTTCTTGTTCATGTAAATAAGAGGTGATAATGGTCAATTATTGTTTATATTCTGTTCACATGCTCTGGTGTCATGGCTTCCAATTCATTTAAAAAGGAGCTATACCGCCAAACATATTTATCCTCTGTTCATAGGATAAATATACTGATTGTTGGGGCTCTAACCACTGAGACCCCTACTGATCCTGTGAATGCAACAAGGGGAAATAGTGGCCCGAACCCTCTGGTGGACAGATACGTGTCCCAGCTCCCATTCACTACACTGGGAGTGCCAGTTGCTGTAATTGGGCTATTTGTAGCGCTCTTATTGAATTGGGAATGGTGATGTCTCTTTGTCCACCAGGGGGTTCAACCACTTTTCTGCAGCTGCATTTACAGAATCAATGGGGTCTCAGTGGTCAGACTCATCACCAATTTATCCTCTATTCTATGGTTAAACATGTTTGGTGACATAACCCCTTTAAGTGGTCTGTCAGGAATCTGTTCTTGTTTACACAACTTGTAGTATATTCATCTTGGAAGTTTATTTGGATCTTTTGTTATATTTGCCTTTGCAGTGTTTGGTATATTTTCTGTTATTCTTCTTAGGAGGATGTCTGATGGCCTTTTCTTGAAGAAATGCAGAGAAGTTGCTGAAAACTACAAAGACATTAAGTTTAATGAAATGTACTTGGATACAGTGTGTCTCAATGTAAGTTCTCAAGCTGTACCATATTATAAGTCATTGTTAACCACCAAGCCAAGGATCAATAAAACATTTCGGCTTTATTTGAGAATGATAAAATGACCAAACAGCAATATCAGCCTAGGCAGCTACATATTTCATCCTTAGCAATTATCCAGCACCTGTAGTCAAGTGAGCTGACACTTACTTTTGGTTATTGCTATACCCATATATCTTCTTATTCAGTGATGAGTTGTAAATCACAGTATGTATTGCAGTTGTAACTGTTCTCTCCATTTCTCGTCTTACTCTTCAGATGGTCCAGGATCCTACACAGTTTGATGTTCTTGTAATGCCAAACTTATATGGAGACATCTTGAGGTTTGTCTTTTAATGTGTAATGCTTCTAAATATGGCATGATACATGTTATTGCATGTACTTAGATTATCAATATCTCTGCCCATGTACATCTTAAGACTTAGCTAATTCTGAGTTCACGTCTACACTAGAGTCCCTGTCGTAGAAACTGCTGAAAGTTGTTGGAGGGGAAAAAAAAAAAAAAGTCCTGCATAGAGTTTGAAAACTGCTGACCCCATTACCTCATAATGGTATAGTCTGGGTACATTGACATATAGCAGTAATAATGTAGAAGGCGTGTAAACACAGTTTTGCTGTTTTATAAAACTGCAGTTACAGTAAAGCTCAGATGTGGCTTGTTTCCAAATTTCATTGTACCCTTAGAACGTGAAGAAGTATATGAGGCACTTTCCTGCCCTGTGTATCTTACAAAGGAGCACTGAAGCACAGCTTCGGTTTCTCGTGCCGGTTTACTTGATGATTATCCTCATAGGCAATGGGGCTAATCACTTGTAGGTTTGTGGTATGGAATCAGCCACAAGATCAAGCAGGACTCCTTTCCAGCATCCTCAAAAATAAGTGTCCATTGCTGCAAATTCAGGTGTGTGAACATAAACAGCACTGTGTAAATAAAATCTAGGTTTATGTTCTCTTCAGCCAAAATAGTAAACTACAAACTTGTATCCATTTCCAGTTTTGGCGAATAAAAATAAATACAGTACTGTGAGTGTATCAGACCTTTTCTCACACCATAGGTCAGACAACTGCTTGTTATACTAAGTTCACACTAGCATTGGCTCTCTGTTCAGGTCTGTCAGGGACCCAAACAACTGAGAGACAGACTGCTAAAACAGCAGTTACACACAAAGGCAAGTGGACTCCTTTGACTGTAATATGGTCTGTCATTTTAAAAATAGGTGTAGGCAAAAGTCTTTCAGGACCTTTTCTTTGTAACTGAGTGCCCAGCAGAGACTCTGGCATAGATGTGAACATTATCCTAAGCCACTTATATTCTGTTGTATGGGTGGTTACTCGCATACTGCACAAACCTTACTTGTGCCAAAGTGCAATATTGCTAAGAAATTAAACAAAAAAAAAAATTCACTGTGCTATTGACTAGCTCTGTAATAGCATATAAGCGGTTTAACCCCTTCCCGACCCATGTGGTACTATTACCACATGGATGTCTAGTGCTTCACGACCGATGTGGTAATAGTACCACATGGATGTAAACAATCCCCGCAGCGCAGTGCTGGTGTTCTTGGAGCAGGTGTTAGTTGTATCTGACACCTAACATCCTGCTCCATCCCCCTCCATCAGACATGAGTGCTGATTTTGGGTTTTAACCCGTTGATTGCCGTGATCAAACATGATCACGGCAAACAACGGGTTGCCCGATCTTGTAGGGATCCCCGGCACCCCCCGCTGCGAGATCGGGGGGTGCTGGTATCCCTACCATGTAGCCAGGGGTCTGATTAGTCACCCCTGGCAGTCCTGAGTCCCACTTACCTTTCTTATCCTGTGCGGGATCTCCTGAAGATAAGCTGTCCCGTCCGTCTGCACGAGCCGAGCTTCACTTCCTGTTTACAGAGTGATAACGTGCAGGCTCTTACTGAAGCCTGTGACTCACTCTGTAAACAGGATCAGTGATGCAAGCTTCACTCATGAAAAACACATGAAAAAGTTAAAAAAAAAAAAAAAAGTGGGAAAAAAAAAAGTGGGGAAAAAAAAAAAGTGTTTTGAAACAATTAATAAAGTTATCAAGCCCCAAAAACCCTTTTTTTCTATAGAAAATGAATTATAAAAAAAAACAACTAAAAATTAATAAAAACAATACATATTTGGTATCGCCGTGTCCGTAACAATCTGTACAATAAAACTGAAACAATATTTAATGTACACGGTGAATGACGGAAAAAAAAACCGGAAAAAACCCGCCGGAAGTAGTGATTTTTCGCCATCTCACCTTACAGAATGTGCTATAAAAAGTGATCAAAAAGTCAAATGCACCTCACAACAGTACCAATAAAAAGCACACATTGTCCCGCAAAAAATAAGCCCCCAACCAACACTGTCAACCAAAAAATAAAAATGTTACGCCTCTCAGAAGATGGCGATGCAAAAAACATTGATTTATGTCTCCAAATGTGTTTTTGTTCTGCAGAATTAGTTACGCATAAAAAAATATAAATGAGGTATCGCCGTAACCGTACCGACCCACAGAATAAAGATAATATGTTACTTATACTGTACGCTGCATGGCGAAAAATTTACAAGGTAAAACGCAATACCGGAATTGATTTTTTTTATTTAAATCCAGCAAAAAAAGAGTTAATAAAATGTATTCAGTAAGTTGTAGGCACCCAAAAATGGTGTCATTACAAAATACATCTCATCCCGCAAACAACAAGCCCTTATATGGCTGCGTCACCAGAAAAGTAAAGAAAATATAGCATCTAGTAATGCAAGAATAAAAACCCGCAAAAATCGCCAAATCATTAGAATACAACTGGCGGCGTCAGGAAGGGAATATATAAGCTGTGCGAGCGAATATCAGGGGACACCCCAGATTTAGAGCTTACGAGGGAAAATATACCAGAAGTGACCCCCAGAGTGACTCCCCCAATTATAGGAGCTACTGGGACCTAGTAGGAAATTCGGTGTTTGCAATGTCCTCCGCACAGCTTATATATTCACTCTTCGCCATCCGCTGTGCAGTCACGTCTGGGATACTAATACTCACTACACCCCCTGATAAATTCTTTGAGGGGTGCAGTTTTCAAACTGGGGTCACACCTTTGGGGAATCCACTTTTCTGGTACCCTACAGGCTCTACAAACATGACATGGCATCCAGATACCAAACATCTGAATCTGCGCTCCAAAAGCCGCATCGCGCTCCTTCCCTTCTGCGCCCTGCTGTGTGCCC
This sequence comes from Leptodactylus fuscus, assembly GCF_031893055.1. Taxonomy (NCBI): domain Eukaryota; kingdom Metazoa; phylum Chordata; class Amphibia; order Anura; family Leptodactylidae; genus Leptodactylus; species Leptodactylus fuscus. Next base: position 95,011,075 of record NC_134269.1, read on the forward strand.
AAACTGCATTTTATGACACATGTATGATACTGGTGTACCCCGGATAATGCACGTAATGTCATATGTGGGTATAAATTGATATTAGGGCACAGCCAGACACAGAAGGGAAGAAGGGTTATTGGGTTTTTGTAGCACAGACTTAGACGGTTTGTTTGTTTTTTTTTTGATGCCATGACACTTTTGCAGAGACCCTAAAATTGCCCTTACAGAATGGGGTCACTTCTTGGGGAATTCCAGTTCACTGGCACCTCCAGGGCTCTGCAAAAACATCATGGCACCCAGAAAGTCCCTCTAAATCTGTACCCCAAAAGCTAAAAAGCGCAGTGCTCCTTCCCTTCTGAGCCCTGCTATGTGCCCAAGCAGCAGTTTATACCTACATATATAATTTTTTGCCCCTCAGGATGGCCCACTTAATAGTTTTAGGAGTGCAGGTCTCTGACAACACGAAGTGGGTGCAACGTATTGGGCACCGAAATGGCAGATTTCTTTAAAAATTAAAATTTTCATTTTGTACATTAATTTTTGGGAAGCATTTTTAGGCTCAAAATGATAATACCCCTTTATTCATTCCTTGACAGGTGTAGTTTCTAAAATGGGGTCACTTTTGAGGGGTTTCCATTGTATTGGTACTTTAGGGGCTCTGCAAATGCGACATGGCACCAGAAAACTGCCCTCAAAAGCCAAATAGCCCTCTTTCCATTCTGAGCCCCGCCATGTTCCCATACAGCAGATTATGGCCACATATGGGGTATTGCCGTGTTCAGGAGACATTGTGTGACAAACTGGGGGGCTTTTAATTCTCTAACTACTTGTAAAAATTAAAAATATGGCGCTAAATGGACGATTTATTGGAAAAAAGTAATTTTTCATTTTCACATCTCAATGGTAAAAAAAAATCTGTGAAACACCTGTAGGGTCCAAGTGCTCACTAAACCCCTTGATAAATTCCTTGAGGGGTCTAGTTTTCAAAATGGGGTCATTTGGGGAGGGGGGTTCCACTGTTCTAGCACTTCAGGGGCTCTCCAAATGCAACATGGTGCCTGAAACAGATTTCAGCTAAATTTGCCCTCTAAAATCCCAATAGCGATCCTTCAGCTCTGGACCTTACAGTGTGCCCATACATCACTTTACATCCACATAAGGGGCATTTCTGTAGTTGGGAGAAAATGCTTGACAATTTTTGGGGTGCATTTTCTCTTTTAACCCCTTGTGGAAATGCAAAATTTGGGGTTAAAGCAACATTTTATAGCAAAAAATGTCACTTTTCCTTTTGTTGGGCCAATTCTGTTACACTCCTGTAGGGTCAAAGTGCTCACTATACCCCTTAGTAAATTCTTTGAGGGGTATAGTTTCCAAAATGGGGTCACATTTGGGGGTTTCCACTGTTTTGGCACCTTGGGAGCTCTGCAAACGGGACATGGTGCCTGAAAAGTATTGTTCCAAAATCTGGCCTACGAAATCCAATTAGCGCTCCATCCGCTCTGAGAGCGACCGTGTGCCCGTACATTAGGGTACCAGCACATATTGGGTATTGTCGTGTTCGGGAGAAATTTTGTAACAAAATGTGGGTGCAATTTTTCCTTTAACCCCTTGTGAAGATGAAAAATTTGGGGCTACAGTGACATTTTATTATAAAAAAAAGTAATTTTTCATTTTCACATCTCAATGGTAAAAAAATCTGTGAAACACCTGTTAGGGTCCAAGGGCTCACTATACCCCTTGATAAATTCCTTGAGGGGTCTAGTTTCCAAAATGGGGTGACATTTTGGGGGTTTCCACTGTTTTGGCACCTTGCGGGCTTTGCAAACGGGACATGGCGCCTGAAAAGTATTGTAGCAAAATCTGGCCTACAAAATCCAATTAGCGCTCCATCCGTTCTGAGAGCGATCGTGTGCCCGTACATTAGGGTACCAGCACATATGGGGTATTATCGTGTTCGGGAGAAATTGTGTAACAAAATGTGGGGTGCAGTTTCTCCTTTAACCCTTAGTAAATGTGTAAATTCTAGGGCTAAATGAATATATTAGTGACAGAAATTGAAAAATGTAAATTTGACCTCCATTTTGTTGTAATTGTTGTGAAATGCTGAAAGGGTTAAGAAACTTTCTAACTGCTGTTTTGGATTCTTTCAAGAGTGCAGTTTTTAGAATGGAGTGATTTTCGGGGGGTTTTATTAGAGAGGCCTTTCAAGTACCCTTCAGAACTGAACTGGTCCCTTGAAAAATGTGTTTTGGAAATTTTCTTGAAAATTTGGAAAATTACTGCTTGACTTGTAAGCCTTATAATATCTGAAAAAAATGAAAGGGTGATTAAAATTTGATTGCTACATAAATCAGAGACATGGTTAATTATATTTATGAAAAAATTTGGGTAGTATGGATTTCTATTTGAAAGGCTTGCAATTTCAAAGTTTGAAAACTGCATTTTTTTCAAAATTTTCACCAAATTTCCTATTTTTTCATAATAAAAGACAAAACATATTGACAAATTTACTACTGACATGAAGTACAATGTGTTACGAAAAAACAATCTCAGAATCACTTGTGTAAGTTAAAGCGTCTCAAAGTTATTGCCATTTAAAGTGACACATGTCAGTTTTGAAAAAAGAGGCCTGGTCCTCAAGTCACTTTTGAGCTGTGTCTCTATAGGGTTAAAAGAAATTTTGGTAGTGGCCGACTTTCTATAAAGAAAATCTTTTACATGATGGCACACTATACATATATTCCATTTCATGTAGAACACAGCACAAGTATTCACTTGTTCAGACCTGCTGATCTGGTGTTATGCTAGGTCCTGTTTTCTGTAACTTGCTTGTAGGGATGGGATTGTGTGTGATATTTCAGGTACTCCAGACTCTTTGGACATATACACTGTATTAGCTTTGACTTGTCAGCAGTTTTTGTTTTTTTTTAAATTTAAGTCTCTTTTCCCGTGCAGTGATTTATGTGCCGGACTGATCGGTGGTCTTGGAGTTACACCAAGTGGAAACATTGGTGCTAATGGAGTGGCAATATTTGAGTCGGTAAATAAATCAAAAATATTTTAATATATTTTCTCTTACGCATCTGGGGTTATTGTATAAAGTTTCTTCATATCAATAACTTTATTTTCTGTATCTGTGTGGTTAATGAGTTGATAGTAGCAGTATTGATAGGCTCCAGTTAAGAATAAATGATATTTCCATACAACCTCTGCCCACAAGGAATATAGTATAACCTAAGTGCTATAGGGTTCTTTGTATGATTTAGTGTTATTGGCTTTACCATCATATATATATATATATATATATATATATGCGTCTGTAAAATACAAATTGTCACAGCTATATACATAACTCACTGGCCTTGATTTATGACTATTCTTTTTATGCAGGTCCATGGTACTGCCCCAGATATTGCAGGTAAAGATTTGGCCAACCCTACTGCTCTGCTACTAAGTGCAGTCATGATGCTCCGGCACATGGGGCTGCAGGAACATGCACGCAAGATAGAGAATGCCTGCTTTGAGACCATAAAATCTGGCAAGGTAAGAGAAAATGATGGCTGCTGGTATACATAAACCCAAAAGTGACATGGAAATATTAAAAAGTTACAGGTGTCAGAACATGGCAGCTTTTAACCCCAAATAATTCCCCCCCATCCCTTATAGGGTTAAAAAGTAAAAGAAACCATATACATTTGGTATCCCCAGAATTGTACCAAAGCAAATACAGATGACTTATTTTGGCTGCAGAGTGAAGGCTGCAAAAATGAAGCCTGTAAGAAAAATCACACAAATGTACTAAGATTCTCCATTCTGAATCCCCCCCCCCCCTCCCAGGACATTGTACAGAATAGTAGCATCACAAAGACTATGGTGTTTGGAATTTGGGGAAAGTCATAAGATGTTACTGGCAGGAAGGGGTTGAGTAAAGGCATCAAGGGGCTACATACCATGAGTTTGATTTGAGTAGGGGGATGTTTTCAGCTTCTTCTGCTTAAACTTTTAATAGTTTTTTTTTTTTATTTTAATTGATGCATTTCTTGTTTTCCTAGGCCCTAACTAAAGACTTGGGTGGAAACGCTAAGTGCTCAGATTTTACAGACGATATCTGTCGCAGAATACGAGATAGCGAATAAGTCTCTGCAGGCTGCTGTACGCAGCTTGTCCTTATGACGTCACGCACATGTTCTGCTGATCTCTATTTCTGTCATCAACTCCTTTTACCTTCATTGAGAATGAGCAACAGAAAATACAAAGATGTGGGTCATTCAATGTGCTGGAAATCTCTGATAGTGAAGGGCAAAATCCTCTCCTCCTCCTCCTCCCAATTGGCATGAAATGCTGTAAGAGTTAGTTACATCTATGGCAAGAAGAGTCTATACTTGTTTTTGACACTGTGGTGGTCTAAATATCTTCACCCTTTGCCTGGTATAAAATACATATGTAACTTGTTGGGTGAGGCCAACAGTTCATTTCTGCTGCAATATCTCAAAACTCCTACACTGCATATCAGGCATTGATCCATCATATAGATTTAACTTATTTTAAAAGATCACTCCAAAGTTGTATAACATTGCATTATGCACACCAAATATTTTAATCTTTCCTTCTGACCAGCACCAAAAAAAAAAAAAAAAAAAAAAAAAAAAAAAAAAAAAAAAAAGGTAGAATGAGGAAGGGCATATTAGTGTTTGTCTACATCTGGAAGCAAGCAACTGGATTGTTTTAGTCTGCATAGCTCTTTAAGGATCCATTCACACGGAGGAAAATGGTGAAGAAAAAAAAAAAAAAAAAAAGCCTCCCATTGACTTCAATGGGTTCCTTTTTCTGCTAGCAGAAAATTCCTCACCATTTTCCGTAGTGTAAATGGACCCTAAGAGGTGATTCTATTTTGTAAGAATCGCCCATCTCAAATTACATTCTTTATTCAGGAACAATGGTTCAATCAACCACTAGAGGGTGCTGCAGCACATTGTTCAGTTGTGGGATAAAGCACAGTCCAAATCAGAGCCCACCTTTATGAATGTCTGGTCTTGCCTTAAACTTTTCTTTTATTAAAGCTGTATTTATTATGTTTTGGGGGAGCTCACCCTGTATTTGTGAACTGTATGCTGCTCTGTGTTTGTATTGAACTTTTTTTTTTATGCAATTTCATTAAATGTGCAAAACGTTTCAAAAAATCATTTTATAGTCATTTCTGACTAGGTGAGTTTTTTTGTTTTACATGAGGACCAAGACAAAAGCACAGATGTTTAGATAGGGTTTTGACCCAGGTATGGTTGATGCATGTATGACTTTGACCCAGATCATTCTACACTTACTGGAAATGTCAAGTACTTCTTGTCCACTACTTTCCATAACTAAGAAAATAAAATAAAGTTATAACCAAGTAAATATTTATTCATAGAAGGAATGTATTTTTTTCTATCCAAGGTAACTGAGCACATAGGGCAGACTTAAATTTATAATATTTAACAGACATCTACTTTACATTATTACAGCTACATTTTACAATAGTGTACAGTTTGTAACATTTACCATTTATAGAAAACGTGTTATCCTATCCTTGGACAAGTCCCACAAAGAATACTACTGTTTCATAGATCTGAAGAAGGTTAATTGTTATTAATGGAGTAGTTTCATTATGTCCTCCTTGGGAAGATTCAGTGATATGACAGCATTTTGGCTTTGTTTTGATACAACATTTCTAATGTTCTGCTGAATAGAAAGAGTCTACCTCTTTACTGTACTTGTCTAAGATGGCATGGCGCTTTATCTTCATTGTTGGTCCTAAAGCATTGGGAAACATAATAGTATAAAATGAAATGTGGCCATAAAGATTAAATGAAAGTGTTAATTCATGATTATACACTTAACATATATTCAATACCTAGCCTAGAGAGAGGCATTGAGGCCACTAGAACAGTGGGATTCCTCCAGTCTCACGTCTCTGCAGTGAGTAGATTTGTATAGAGTGGTGGTCATGCATGTTCACTGTGTAAAGGGCAAATGGAGACATGCAAGAACCGTACTCTTGAAACTGAATGGAGCAATAGGGTGCATGCATATGCACCATTTCAGTCACTGTGATCTTGCATTGAGGATGCACAGTGCATTTCTGACCTCATGCAGTCTATTATTGAGTGGATTCCCCCTCGATCATACATGTATCACTTATCTTGTGGATAGGTGATAAGTTTTTTTTTTTTCATAGGCAATCCTTTTAGTCCAGTGCCAGCCTGTGTATAATATGACGAAGACCAATCATAAGCCTAGTTCAGAGCATTGCAGGATAATGTAATAAATAGGATACTGGCGTCTTACCCATTTCACCACCAGCTATTGAGAAGTCCCTGGAGAGAAGAATCCATTTCTGGATACGCTGAGCATTTGACACAGCTTCACAATTGACCTTGTCTATGCCTTCTTGAATAGCTTTGTACACAGCCTTATCTTTCTGTTCCACAATCTCAGACACTGTTGTTGCCTTACTGCCAACCTCATGACAAAAATGTATTGCTTCTGGGGTAAGCTTATCCAGTGGTTCCAAAGTATCTGAGTCCACAGAGCTCTGGTGAGAAATACAATCATTTGTATTATATGCTGTCCATATCAGTATCTAGCTGCTATCTGTGTGTACACTACCTTGAGGGTGAGAAGTATGGACAGAAACTTTCTTCGATCACCTATAAGCACTGCATTACTAACAATTGGTAAATATCGTTTTACAGCATCTTCAATTGGGATGGGAGGAATGTTCTCACCACCAGCAGTAATGATCAGCTCTGTTTATACAGAAAAAAAACAAACAGTATTTTATATTCTAGAATTTAAAAAAAAAAGTCAATGCCTGTGTAAATTTTACTTTTATAGGTACAGGATTTGTTTAGCGTTTTCAAAGCGAGCACCAAACAAACCTCATCACTTATAATGAAAGACTAATAGCAAGAGGTAAGAATGGTTAAAGATTTTATACGGTTAAATATTAGATTACAATATTCATGGCATTCAAGGGTAATTATGGGCTGCTGACAACACTATCCTAGAATACATGGGTGTGGTAAGGGTACACTTATTTTAGCGTTTTTCAAATACAGCTAGAAAGGGTTTAAGGATGTTGGGGAACACCCCTTCTCATGAATATAAAGGATTGTCAGACAAGTCTGGGTCGGACTATTTCTTAGACACCTGAAGAGATGTCAGGGCCATCCCTCAGAGGCCAACGCACAGATGAACCACACTTAGCTAAGATGGAACTGCAAGAGATCCAGCTTAAACCTAACTATGAGCTTCTCCCATGATGTAAGCCAATAAAACATTGACTGATATTTGATTATTCTGGAAGGTTTTTCTGCATCTATTTTTCCATGAATATTTTAATTTCCATATTTTTCATAACCCAATAATACCTTATGGATCAACGAGTAAGAATTTACCCTAGTATACAGTATTTTGCATATATAAAACTCCACACACTTCATTACTTGGATTTCCTCATACTGTGCATTTACATGGTACCTTTAATTCTGCCCGTCACTTGCAGAAAGCCTTCAGAATCTATCTTCCCAAGGTCTCCTGAGTGTAACCAGCCATCCTCATCAAAAACTTCTCTAGTTTTATCCTCCATATTTAAGTAGCCCATGAAGACTGTCCGCCCCCAGAAACAGATTTCTCCATTTCCATTTGAGTCCTTGTTTACCAGCTTCATTTGGCAGCCAGGGACAGCCTTGCCACAGCTGTAATGATAGCATTGTACAAGCAAAATTAAAACATGGAAGAAATCAACTATCTAATCTGTTAGCTAAGTATTGCTGTAGGTACTTGTAAGTTTATTTGCAGATTTAAGAGATGTTGGGAGGTGGAAGAATCACTGGTAGTCTATAAAGACAAGTGCTCAGTCTTAAATTGGCCAGAAAAACGTTTGTTAGCAATTTTATTTTTTCTTTTAACTGTATCAAACTCAAGACCTGTGGGCTAAATATGACTCAGTCATTTTCTGTGACCTGCAAGGTCACTCACTTTCACTGGTAGAAGGACACAGCACTTCACAAGGGGTTACCACCAGCACAGGGAGTGAGGACCATCTTGGTGTGCAGAAACAACTCAGTTTGAAGTAGTTCCACATCAGCCTGCGAGGCATCTTGACTGTTCTTGAGGTTTATGCACTGTCAGAAGGGGCAGTTAAAGCAGGCAAGAAGTCCTTGTCTCCCAGCAATGTACAGTACTGTAATTGGTATGGGACAGTATGTTGCTGGGAAGTAGGGACCCCTACCATTAAAGATAACTAGAATGCTAGGAGTCCTGCACCCAGCATGTAGTTCAAGCCGGTAAATCTGGCTACTAGAAGGACCGAGTTTCTTGGGTGAAATAGACATAGGAATAATGCTGGCTGTACATGACACTTAAAACCCATTAATTCCTCTACATACTTGATAAAGTAACACCCAGAGGAAACTTATGTACCACCTCATGTGAACCTCTGTTATGCACCACCCCTCTGCTCTTAGGACAATTCTAAGAACTTTTAGATTTCATCTGGAATCTTTCTCTCTAAATCTGAGATTCTCTGCCTGTGATAACAGCAGCCAAGGGTGTGGAATGTTTATTTGCATGACATTCTAGCAGTGAAAAGGAAGGAAACTGTACACCGTTTCGGTTACTGTAAGGCAAACAGCTAAGAAAGTTGATGCCAAGATAACAAGGTGTGAGAACACAGGCTACAAAGCTAACTTATGCACCAAGTTAGTGGGGCAAATTTATTAAGCCTAGTATTTTGTATGCCAGTCTTCATAAACATCCTGACTGGTTCAGAGACTGAGATTTATGAAGCTGCATCTTCTAAATCTATTGCAGATCCCAGCACCAGAATGGAAATTTACACCAGATTCCATTCTAACACTAGTAAAGTGGTGCAAGTTTCATTAAATCAGCATCGAAAGTGCACAAAAGGTCCTTGTGGCAGATGTGTACCTAAATATCATTCCTGTACACCAGTTTTCTGGTATAGAGGAAGTGACAAATTCCCCACAGTTTGTTCATTGGATGAACCTGGTCTGATCTGAATCTTTTTTTTTTTTTCTTTTCTAACTTTTTGTGCCAATGTTCTGATAGAAAACCTTTTCTAGTCAATATTGGGCATTCATGTGAATGTTAGACTCCTATCTCCACTTAAAAGGTTTTGCAGAAGTACACTCTTTGGCTGGGACCCCACGTAGCATAAACTTTGCAGAAAAATACACACAGCAGATTTGCTGCGATTTCCAAAACAGTCCGATTTGGAAACCGCAGCAGGTCAATTATACCTATGGAAACAACGGCGGTTTCCCAATAGGTATAATGGAAGGAAAGCGTCCACAGTGGAAACCTCGGCGGACTTTCTGTTAAAAGTTCTACGGAAAAACAATGATGAGTTGTCACCTCTGGTGTTCCCACAGTGATTTTTTCCTGTGGGACTCTCCTTATTCACACTACGTAACGCCAGCGTGTATCACAGCTGTACACGCCGGCGCTACAGCAGGGCTGCCGGACACTTCCCATTCATTTCTATGGGAGCCGGCATGCGAGCGCTCCCCATAGAAATGAATGGAAAAAAGCAGTCCATTCATTTCTATGGGGAGCGCTCGCATGCCGGCTCCCATAGAAATGAATGGGAAGTGTTCGGCAGCCCTGCTGTAGCGCCGGCGTGTACGGCTGTGATACACGCTGGCGTTACGTAAGGCAGTGGGATAATGTGATCTACCACACTACAAAGACTCTTGGCTTGGCCTCCAAATTCCTCAGATCTCAGTCTGATCAAGCATCTGTTGGGTGTGCTGGAAAAATGTCTGATCCAGTCTTCACTCAGCTTACATTTAATAATGGCAGTTGCGAGTTCTGCAGAAGTTCTTCCATTCGAGTACTTACAACACTCACTATGGTTGCCATTACAAATATGGCAAGTGAGCACTAAAGCTTGTCCAGATATGTAATTCAAGTCTTATTTTTGTCATTAGGCAAACTTTTAATCCACAGAATATCAATGGATGCACCAATTCACAAGGGGGAAAAAACAAAAACAACAAAAAAAACAAAACAACAATCTTTCATTCAGGTAACTAAATTATCTATCCACAAGAATATATCTGACATCTATACAGGCAGATCTTAAATATGGAACCTTTCTTGTATAGGACGATGTAGTTACTCTTTAATCTGTTTATACAATACAGTTAAGCAATAGCAGTTTGCCCCTCTGAAGGGTTGGCATATGGATAAGATTGCTTAGCAGCACTTTTTATTGCTTGGAAAGTACTGTAGCAAAATGTTATAATTACAACATATCTAAAGGACTAAAGGTCAGCCTTCAATATCAGGTTATGTTAACAATAAAAGCTCTTAGAAGAGAAGTTGCAGAATTGTAGAAAACACTTACCACTGGAAGCGATGGGTGTGAGGGCTAGACATTACATGGGGTCCTGAAGTCTCACTCATGCCGTAAGCTTCATATAACGTTATATTGAGTCCCAGGAAAAATTCCAGTGTTTCTGCAGAGATTGGAGCTGCACCTGAGAAATGTTTCTGGCAGTGGGAAAAACCCAACATCTTGCGAATTTTGGACAAGACCAAGAAATCAGCCATAGCTGGGAGAAACGGCTTCAATTCACCACTAAGAACACATGACAACCCAGCAGTTAAAACCTTGTATATTTCCTTGTAGATACAGTAATATACAAATAAATTCAGGATGATGAATGGGATTTCTAGTCTAGTGTAGAGGCCACTGAAGCCGACAAAGGAAAACTATGAAACGACTGCTGTATTTATCGCTAGATATAATATGGGCGGTGTCAAAGATTTGTAGAGGTGAAACTCATATTATCCATTTACTATCATTCACGGAATGTAGGATCATATTCTGGAGATTAATATTAATTTCCAAATTCAAGACATGGGTATATGTTTTGTTTTGGGTTTTTTTTTTACTGGTACACAAAATGAACCGTGCATAGGTCCTAGGGTTCGACCGAACCCTGGTTAAGAACCACTGCCCTATAGGTATACAATCGAAGCAGGCAGTCTGCAGAGGAAAACTCTGGACTTCCTGTGAAAAGCAATGTAGGGGAGGAAGAAGAAAAAAAAAAAAAAAACGAAAAAAAACACACAAAACAAAAAGCCACATAAACTTCAGGCAAAACTTTTTATAAAATATATATATATATATATATATATATATATATATATATATATATATATATATATATATATTTATTTTTTAAAATATATATATATTTTTTTTTTTTTTTTTCAAAGATATCATACTTCCTTGATGGACTTAAATTTCTTTCCAGGCTGACAGACATTGCCCAGGACAGCATCTTTCTCCTGAATACTCCAGCTTGTGTTGACACCTCTTTAATACGTTCCATGATCTTCTCCCAGACTCTTGGGACTCCCATGTGAGATGTGGGTAGTGCCTCCTTTAGCGTATCTATCAGGGTCCCCTGTTATCACAAGATGGCAGTTAGCACTGATACCTCAACTTTCTAAACAAAATTCAAGGTCAGGGCGGTCAACCTTCGACACTCCAGCTGTTGTAAAACTACAACTCCCAGCATACGCACTTGCTCTGCTGTTCTTGGAGCTCCCATGGAAGTGAATGGAGCATGTTGGGAGTTGTAGTTTTACAGCAGCTGGAGTGCTGAAGGTTGCTGACCCCTGATGTAGGTGATTGGTGAAGGAAAGCCTAACAACAATTGTCCAATGCCTAGAAATGACTACTGAAACAGTTGGTAATACATATAGAGAATACCTTTAGAGCATCTGGATTTGCAAAGTAGACATGTTCTCCCCACTTGATTCCTGTCCACAGGTCATATATTTGAGCAGCGATATGACTAAGTGGTAAGTAACTGACAATAGACTCTTGCTGGATTTCTGCAGGCTGCATGTCTCCAGCGCGGCTGGCATGAGCAGCTGTCCAGGTGATCTGTGTGCAAGAGCAATGACACATTAAAGTAATATAGCAATTTGATTATTTAATCCTCTGGAGTGTAAATGCATTGGTATTGATGTCCACTAAGACAAAACTGAACTGTAGTGCCCTTTCAGCTCGATTCAAGAAATAGCTGAGCAAGAGTGGTATGAGCTGGAAGGATATGGTATTAACCAGAGGCCTTTTGTTTTAATGATCAGTTGGGGTCTTGACTCAATTCTAGAGCAATAGTTATAGAATTAGTTATTTCTCAGTCTATTTCTCAACATTTTCAACTACTCCCTACTAACAAAAGTCCCAACCGAGTAACCAAGTTAGCAATCACTTATAAATGATAACATAAGGCTTTGTTTGAAGCTTTGTTCAACTGTAATGCCCCCCTATGTGTAATATCGTGGCCTCCCACACAGTGCCTCCATATGTAGTATCATGGCCTAATCCTTGGTTACAGTGGTTTTCATTACTGGTACATATTCACATGTGCTGCAGGTTGGGAACCACTACTCGAGACAACTTGAATACTCAAGTGACTGTGCTTTTGCATCACTCTGCTCTGGTATAGAATACAATGGATTCTACTTCACCTCCAAACATTGCCTCTGGGAGAGAATTTCTCCATATGCATTGTGTCCAATAGAACCTGTAACAGCAGTGCAGTGAGGTAGCTGCTCTAAGGAATCATACAGCTTCTGTGCACTTTCATAGGTGCTGTGGGATCGGGTACATTGCAGAACCCCGTTCACAAAGAGATACAGTACTAGATGGAATGACATTTGTAGCATGTGTGATGTGTTAATGCCGTCCGTGCGTGCGTGCGTGCGTGGGGGGGTTGTCTGTTTATACAAGTGAAAGGATAAAACCTACATGTGCGATTTTCTGATAAATATGTGTGTAATCTTCCTGTAGATCCCCTGAATAAGCATGTTGAGCCCCCTGAAATGTATATACAGTATTAGGTCTATGGATGAAGAACAGTTGAGAGGCTAGCTAGCATTCCATATTAACATACCTCACAACTTTTGAAGAGCTGAAAGAGGGACAAAGCGTGCAGCGTGTATAGCAAATTTAGCTCCACCCACTTATGTTGACTCCGCCCATTCTCATTTTCATGTGCCACCACACAGTATAATCCTCCTACAGTCACCTGTAAATTATATGACCCCCCCTCCCCCATCTCTGTCCCCAGTTTCATGTCCACCCTCCATCTCTGCCCCCAGTTTAAGGTCCCCATCTCTGCCCCCAGTTTCATGGACCCCCTTCATTATGTTCCACATCAATGTTTAACACAAAAACCCCTCAAACTCCCCCGCCGCTCTCTCTGCAGTTTAACTAACAGAGTTGTTGGCGCGATGTGATGTCATCACATCACGCTTACACATCCCTGCTGCGACAAAGCAAGGACCTGAGCTGTGACAGCGCCTTACTTTAGTTGCGTATGTATTCAACTCAGATCGGGACAAACCTCCCGCCGACCGGGACAGGACACCGAAATCGTGAATGTCCCGTGGAAATCGGGACGGTTGGGAGGTATGTATTAAGCTCTTAAAGAGAGAGATCATTCATTAAAATATGAGGAGATACCAAATCTTAATCAGACTTAAACAATATAACATCTCTGACACCTATATAATCGTACTCCTTTCCTCTCTGTAGAACCAACAGCACAGTTTGTAAAAACCCAGTTCTTTCCTTTTTCTATCAATGAGACTTTAGTAGAATCCTCATTATGTAGAATGAAGTAATTCTGAAGAAGGGCCTGATATCTTCCTAAGTACATTCTAGAGCTTAGTCAAACAGTACAGCAAGTTAGGTTCTGATGTCAGGGATACGTTTATCTTCTACATACATTATCATGACTTAGCATCACCCCTTTTGGGTTTCCAGTGGTCCCAGAGGTATAGATAAGGACACAGCATTGGTTTGGTTTCTGAGATTGTATGATGTCATCCAGGTGCTCATCGCTGAGGTCATTTCCTAGTTCCATGAACGCTTTCCACTAGAAAGTTATAAAACAAAAAGCGGAATTACTGTTAGTTGTATGTGAATCTACAGACTATACACCATTTTACGTATCATATTGTGCTACATATACAGATGTAGCAGAGTTAACCTGAACTTCTGAAGTTAGTTAAATTGCTATAGTGTGATATCTTATTACAGAAGATAACAAAAACCAATGAAAAGCCATTGAAAAATATAACAGTTTAACCAATTGCCCATCTATTGTATTTCCCATAAATACTAGTCTTATTTCTTATGTTAGCAGGTAAGTAATGGGTTATACCCAATTAACTATATCAGTTCAGTGTTCACTCAGTTTGAATCAACTTATTGTTTCATTCTCTTCTGAGTATTTTATTTGATAACATATTTCGGGGCAATAAAGTCACACAAGTGGCTTAACCCCTTCATCAGATCTAAAAAGAGAAATTGCACTAAAACATCTGCCCTGAAATGCGTTATCAAATAAAATACTCACTGTTTGAATCAATTTTCTATTTCATTCCCTTCTGAGTGAGTGTGGAACTGATATAGTTAATTGGGTATAGAGATGAGCGAGTACTGTTCGGATCAGCCGATCCGAACAGCACGCTCCATAGAAATGAATGGATGCACCTGGTACTTCCGCTTTGACGTCGGCCGGCCGCTTAACCCCCCGCATGCCGGCTACGTCCATTCATTTCTATGCGAGCGTGCTGTTCGGATCGGCTGATCTGAACAGTACTCGCTCATCTCTAGGTATAACCCATTACTTACCTGCTATCTATTAATTCAATCTTGTGTCGCATATTGGTTATACGCTGCCATCCACAGTCACCCAAAAGGCACACTACGTGCATATGTGACGATCACCTAACATCTATACCCAAACAGATCTAAAAACTTGGAGAAGCGTGGTGACCCTGCACTCTTCTACTCTGTGGTATTGCTTACATGTAGAAAGCCCAAAATATTGCAAGAATTATATATTTGCATATGAACAATCTTGCACATACATTACAATCCATTATGTCTTACCATGGTTCACACTTGTGCTGGGGTTTCCGTTTTTCAGGTCCACTTTGGGGACCCGAATAACAAACCCAATCTGCTCAAAGAGTGGTTACCCATGGACCTCAGGCTATAATGGGGGGGGAATGGGGTGCGGGGGGGGGGGGGTTTGAGTCAGCCAGGTTTCCAACCCCAAAAAATGTGGAGAGAAGTCCTGCTTGCAATCTTTCAAGCGAATTCGGAGACAGAATCCCCGAACTTAGAGTGAGCACTGGTGTGAATCCAGCCTTACTTGAATTGGATGTGTCTATACACAGTCTAATGTTCGTATTTCACTGTCCGACAAGAAATGAGAAAAATTGGCGAGAGATAGGAGAGGGTTGTGCTTGTATGTCATTGTTTTCTGCCAACTATATGATCTCAGTGCCCTCAGAACATACATTAGCCACCTACCGTGTATAGATCTGAACGATTGACTTGTAAATCGCCTTTATATTGTACAACAGCTTTGAGATGCGGCAAATTTTCCCATATCTGCAAATAAAAAAAATTTAATATATTTTATTAACTGGCCAAAACGAAAGAGTCAAAATATATTCAAAATTTTATGTCAAATGAATGATATTAAATATGTACTCACAAACTCAATCTAACCAGCCAAATAATAGACTGAAACATCTGACCTAACCATGAACAAGATTCATACATATACAGTGACACTTCCCAGAAGACAGATTTTCCCCTCATACTCTATAGAAGTTGCCTAAGCAGACCACCCCCTTATCTAACCAAAGACCACTTTTTCTGCTTCAATTATACTTATGGGGACACCACAGACGTTTCCATAGTTATAGCTGGCATGCTGCAATCTCCAAAAATGCGATTTTTTTTTTAGAAGTCACAGCATTTCTGCTTTGTGCTTTTTCTGCAATGTGTGGATGGGATTCTCTAGAATCCCATCTGCTTTATAGGGACTATAAAACACCCCCATGCAGGGCCCCGGCCTTAAGCCAGAACTAGCTAGAGAAGTAGTGAAAAACTTATCACAGGGCAATAACTGCCAGTAATGGTTGCCACTTTTGGGAAAAAAATAGATTTTACATTGCGTCACTGGGCTGAATGAAATCTCCACAGGATATGGGACGAGTATCAGATCATTAGGGGTGTGCAGTAATCGACCCCCAGCGATCAAGAGAATAGGGTACCAAAAGTTCCCTTGTATGTTCAATATGAATGGTCCCAAGTTATCCTGATTCCTGGGGGTGTCAGGAATTGGATGCTTAGCATCTATGCATAAGAGATGCGCTGAGTTCACACCAGCGCTCAATTTCCATTTTCAGGTTTCCGTCTTCTGCAAACAGAAGACGGAAACCTGTCAGACCATGTATGGCCAGTGAGCGTTTTGTGCTCTCTGCGGCAAAACTGTTTGTTTTTTTTTGTTTGTTTTTTTTTCTAACCAGACACAGTCCTGCATGTCTGACTCTCTGTCCAGATAAAAAAAAAAAAGTTTTGTCACAGAGAGCACAAAACGCTCACCGGTGCTCACAGTCGTTTGAAAAATGACTGCAGTTTTCTGTCTCCTGTCCAGTTTCGGGCAGGAAGCGGAAACCTGCATAACGGAGACCGGGGCGCAGATGTGAACGAGCCCTAGGCGTTTTTTTGTGGAAAAGCTCCTTTAAGGCTCTTACCTTTCTGAAAACTATTGGTGTACACGAGATGGTTCTGACTGAATCTGCTGATCTAGATCAGAGGAAGAAATGGGGAAAAAATATTTACCTTTAAAATCTTCTCCAACTGTTTGTGATTTTCAACTACAATAATGTTTGCTCTGCAGTCACTTGCAACATAATGGCATGCTTCAGGGGAGTTGGTTGCATATATTCCAGTTGCAATTCCCCTAAGGCATACAGTGGAGAGAAAATAAATAAATAAATATGCATGTTAATTTATACCAGTTTGCTGAGAAATCATATGCTCTGCACAAGTCTTTATTACAGAATCACACACAGCTACTATCTTACCACTGCTTGACACTGTGGTTCCCGTGTCTCCATCCTTCTGTGTAAGGCTGGGTTCACATCTGCACCCCATAGTCTGTGGGGTCCACCAGTCTCCATGTATAATCACAAACAGTTTTCCATTGTTCGGATCCACCAGAAGACCCAAACAACAGTGCACATCATTAGTATGTAACTCTGCTGTTAATACAACTGGGCTTGCCTCTAAGGTGGGAGCAGCCATCCTTCCTGCAACTTGTAGGGCTAATATGTCCACCTGTAAGCACTTCTTAGCCCATTGTGTAAGCAGCCCTAGCCCATCTATATTTTCTCAGCCCTCAGGACTATTCCTGATCTGCTTCCTGGGAGGGAGTCTTCATGTGCATTCTTGTCTGATTCTCTGATTACCTTGGTCTGTATTCTGACTTTACTCCTGTTTGCTGACTGTCTGTGTACTATCTCTGCCTGTTTCTGACCTTTTCCCATCAAAAAAAACTTTTATTCAATTATTTCATTCATTCGCCTAAGGCTCTGGTGCTTCGCATCAGCATTTTTCTGGCCTATGCTCAGCTTTAGAAGCGTAACTAGGAATGGCGGGGGCCCCCCTTTCCCAACACCGACGGCTTCAACCGACCTCCCCCCCCCCCCCCCGCATTCCTGCACACTCTATTATGCTCCATAGTGGTCCCTGCACACGGTATTATGCCCCATAATGAACAATTATTATACTTTTGGGGGGATACAAACAAACAAAAAAAACAAGTCCCTTACCTATCCCCAGCTCAGCTGCAGTCCTTGGTGGTGTCAGCCATGTTCAATAGAGATGAGCGCACACTGTTCGGATCAGCCGCTCCGAACAGCACGCTCCCATAGAAATGAATGGAAGCACCTGTGACGCCGGCCAAGTCAGCGTCACAGGTGCTTCCATTCATTTCTATGGGAGCGTGCTGTTCGGATCGGCTGATCCGAACAGTGTTCGCTCATTTCTAATCTTCAATGATGTCAGGATGTCACATGAGCTGGGCAGGATGGCCCCTGCCAGGATTGGTAAGTAAATAGGGCTCTTTACGCAGTGGTAGGGCCCTGTGGCAGCTGCTACCCCAGTAGTTACGCCACTGGTCAGCTGCCAACTATACAGGACCACTTCAAGATGTAGTGACCTGCTTATTGCTTTTCTGAAATGATTAGGACCTCACCTACAGAGACATATGTTAGATCCTTTGTGTTGTATATAGAGCTTTGCTGTGTGCATGAGTCTTAAATGCCTCTTATAGTTTTGAGACTACCTTAGGCTCTGTTCACATTAGTGTCAGTCTTTCATTGATCACACAGCCTTGACAGCTCCAGCAGATCCTCTTGCTCAGGCCTACATAACACATTAGGACAACCTCACCGGCTGTGCCCCTACATACTAATAAAAGAACTACTGTGGGGTCCTACTGTACCTCCCTATTCCTCTTATTACTAATCACTGTATTCTTCCTAAGCATCTGTTGATTTTGATTTGTGACATTTTTCTCTAGTATAAAGTCAAAGCACTGGAAAAACTTCATATTTATCATACTAATGTCACATGCATGGTTAGGTATGTTGTGCAAAGTAGTTATACCTGTTGTTGTAAAAGCATCAAATAACCAGACATGCAGCATTCCATGTCATAACTTATTCATCATTAGTCAACCAGCAATCGTATGAAGGACAACCAGAAAATAAAGTGAACCCCCCCCTCCTACTCTATATATTTAAAAGGCAAATATAGAAAATCATTGATAGTCAAGGTATTCAAGAGGTTTATTGCACAACCTAATAAACGTCATTCACTGAGCACAATTCCATGAAATCTGGGCTAGTAAGGGTGCATTCACACTGAGTAAACGCTAGCTTATTTTGTAGAGTAAAATTACACTTGTAAATTTTGCTATCCCATTGACTTCAATGATATTTTACAGGCGTATTTTTACACTTGTAAAAAAATATCATTGAAGTCAATGGGATAGCAAAATTTACAAATGTAATTTTACTCTACAAAATAAGCTAGCGTTTACTCAGTGTGAATGCACCCTAAGAGTCATATGTAACCCAAAATAATTATGGAAATGACACTATTGTTTATGTAGAGCATATGCTTGTATATAATGTGCGCTGAGATGTGTTTCTAAGTAATATGTGCCATGGACATGCAAAGAGTTTGTTTAAAAATTTAGTTCACAAGTTATCCAAGATCTAGATGTGTATATGAAAATCTGTTTCGCAACTATGAAAATATAGCTGACCTGCAATTTCCGTAATTCTTTAATTAAAACTAGGTAAAAAAAACCCCTGCCCTTTCGCACTATTGTAATATGTTGGTAATGTTAACATTTGGGTAGATTTGAGTAACTTCTATTACTATCCTCCCAGTTCCATGAAACATGGCACCCCCACTTTGTGAAGAATAAATGCCTACTGACGCTAGGTTCACACCTGCGTTCATGTCTCCGTTCTATGGTTTCCGTCTTCTGCATGTCAGAAGATGGAAACCATAGACCGGGTCCGGCAGTGAGCGGCGGTGAGCGTTTTAGGCTCTCCGCCGCGAAACCGGATTTTTTAATCCGGACACAGAGTAGTGCATGTGAGACTGTGTCCGGATTATAAAACCCGGTTTCGGTTGCGGAGAGCGCAAAACGCTCACGGCCGGACAGCTTTCTCACCCATTCAAATGAATGGGTGAGAAAGTCTCCTGCAGGCTTCCGTCTCCTGCATCTGTTTTATGCAGGAAACGGAAACCTGCAATAAGGACAGATGAACGCTAATGTGAACGAGCCCTGAGGTGTACGTTTTACTTAGGAGTTCTGAAGAATGACAAAGGAGAAACAGTTAACATGGTGGAACAGCAGGTGGAGCTACTAAATTCATATTTTGTATCCGTCTTCTCCCAAGAAACTAATGGAAATATCGACATTAATGGTGATGGAGATGAGGGGAAGGAGGACTCCAAGCTGACTATAAGCGAAGGTCTGGTAAGAGAGCACTTGGCCAAGTTACAGGAAACCAAGTCCCCAGGACCAGATGATTTACACCCTAGAGTCCTGAAAGAGATAGCAGAGGAAATAACAGAACCCCTTGCTATAATCTTCGGTAAGTCATGGGAAACAGGAGTGGTCCCTTTAGATTGGAAAAGGGCAAATGTTGTTCCCATCTACAAAAAGGGGAAAAGGGACGATCCAGGAAATTACAGGCCGGTAAGTCTGACCTCGATAGCAGGAAAAAAAATCTTTGAGCAAATTGTCAAGGAACATTTACTTCGGTACCTGGATGGGAAGGCATTAATTAACCAGAGCCAGCACGGCTTTATGACCAATAAATCTTGTCAGACTAACCTGATTTCCTTCTACAACAAAATCACTGAATGGTTGGACCAAGGGAATGCCGTGGACATAGTATATCTTGACTTCAGTAAGGCATTTGATAAAGTATCACATAACCTTCTTATTGAAAAAATGATTAAGTATGGCTTTGACAAAAAAATCAGTTAGGTGGATTCACAACTGGCTTAATGATCGGGCACAACGAGTAATACTAAATAGCTACACATCAAACTGGAAGAAAGTCAAAAGCGGGGTGCCGCAGGGCTCTGTTCTGGGCCCAGTACTTTTTAATATCTTTATAAATGATCTGGACGATGGAATTATTGGGGAACTCATAAAATTTGCAGATGATACGAAGATAGGAGGAATAGCCAACACTAGAGAGGAGAGAGAGTGTATTCAAAAGGACTTAGACACACTGGAACAATGGGCTGAGGCGAACAAAATGGTATTTAACAGGGACAAATGCAAAGTTCTACATCTGGGTAACAGAAATGTAAAAAACATATATAGTATGGGAGGAATAGAACTAAGTGATAGCATAGGGGAAAAGGACTTGGGCATAATAGTAGATCACAAATTCAACATGAGCCAACAGTGCGGTGCTGCTGCAAAAAAGGCTAATAAAATTCTGGGATGTATTAAGACAAGCATTGAATCTAGATCAAGAGAAGTCATTATTCCGCTGTACTCTTCCCTGGTCAGACCACACCTGGAATACTGTGTACAGTTCTGGGCACCTCAATTCAAGAAAGACATCGATATATTGGAGCAAGTCCAGAGAAGAGCAACCAAAATGGTGGAAGGTCTGCAAACCATGTCCTATGAGGAGCAGCTAAAAGAACTGGGATTGTTTAGTTTGCAGAAGAGAAGGCTGAGGGGAGATTTAATAGCAGTCTACAAATATCTGAAAGGTAGTCACAGTGCAGAGGGATCTACCCTATTCTCATTAGCACAAGGAAGTACAAGAAGCAATGGGATGAAACTAAAGGGAAAGAGATACAGATTAGACATTAGGAAAAACTTTCTGACAGTGAGAGGAGTGAGAGAGTGGAATAGGCTGCCACGGGAGGTGGTGGGCGCTCCATCAATGGAAATCTTCAAGCGGAATCTGGATAAACATATAGCTGGGATGATTTAGGAAAACCTGCACTCGCAGGGGGTTGGACCCGATGGCCCTTGAGGTCCCTTCCAACTCTACCAAAAAGAGAAAAGAGGACAAGAGGAGTAGACATGACTACTTTACTTTACCAACCTAGTCTCCCTGATTTGCATGTCAAGAAGGAAAGTAGCGTTCTCAAAAATACATTGTCCCAAGAATTCCCCTTTAGCACTATTGTGATATGTCTGTAATGCTAACTTTCAGGTCTATTTGAGCAACTTCTGGTACAACCCTCCCACTTGTTCTCAAAAATATGGCAACCCCACTTTGTCCATGTTAAAGGGATCCTAAATTCAACGCCTGCACAAGTCTGCTCTGCCAGCAGGCCTCGGGCAGAGCAGACTTCACATGTGGGCAGCCATAGAACTACATGAGCGTACTGCGCATGCTCGTATAAGCGACCACAAAAAAATGGCCACCCGCATGTGAAGTCGGCTCTGCCCGAGGCCCGCTGGCAGAGCCGACTTGCACATGCGTTGAATTTTGACTTCCTGCGCGCCGGAAGACAACGGGTGAAGAGGTCGTTATTGACGAAGATTGAGGTGGCACTGGAGAGAGCTCTCTGGCAGTATTGGGGATGCCCCTGGTGCTGTTTGAACGCTGAGGACCGCCTTCAGTGCTGCAAGAGAACTCATTTGCATACTGACAAAAAACGGGATTTCAAACAAACAGCGGCGCGCAGAAGACAACGAAAGGTGAGAGAAGAATAGTTTTTAAGGCTATTCCGATGTGTTACTGAGGAAAAAAAAAAAAAAAAAGGCGTTTGAATGATAGGATCCCTTTAAGTGAATAAAAATAAATGTCTACTAATGTGGGAGTTTTTGCCTGGGACCCTAGAAGATTACAAATTAGTTTATCAACCTGATCTTCCTGGTTTGCAAGGCAAGGAGGAAAATAATGTCTAAGGTCACATCTGACAAGGAAGTGCTATAGATAGACTAAATAGCAATTTCTAACAACCAGAAGTCTAAAATCTTGAGAGCAGCTACACTAAAACACCAAAATATTCAAGATGTTAAAAGCAGAAATAATCTGATAGCCCAGTCATGTCTGGTTGGTTCACTGCAAGTTTTAGTGGGATTGTCAATGTTATGTCAGTGCCCCCAACCACAGTTTAATACCGCTTAATCCTCCCACAGTATAAAGCTCCTTAATGCCCCACACACACACACAGTATAATGCTCTTTAGTGTTTCTCCACAATGTAATACCAAGTTATTGCCCCCCCCCCCCCCCCCCCAAGTATAATGCTCTTTACTGCACCCTCACACAGTTTAATGTCATATTCCTTCCTCCAACAGCAATATACTGTGTTGGGGGAAGGGGGGGGGGATTAAGGAGCATTTAAATATGGGAGGAAAGAATATGACTGTGTGAGGGGCACTAACTTAGCAATATAGAGAGTGCGTGCGTGCGTGTGTGTAAGTAATTAAGGACCATTTAACTCATAGTGCCCCCCACACAGTATAATGCCCCATTAGTGCCCCCACACTGCATATTGCTACAGTAGTACTCCCACGCAGTTTAAAGCTCCTTAGTGCCCACTAGTTAGTGAGATTTGCACCCCTACTCCATTTGGCCACCAGAGTATGTTAAATTAATTTCCTAATCTTATCGTCCAACATCTTATGATCCAAAATAAAACTACTGTAAATACTGGATGTGTCTGGCTACTGTTCAGCTCAGACCTACACCAGATGACATACTGGTCAGTGGTCACCTTCACTAAGTATGGAGTACCTCTGATCTAGATGTTCTGCTTATTTATTCTATATCACAGGGACACTGTACACAACAAGTCACATTTATACTTTCACAGGAAAGTAATTCTTTTATTTTAAAGGGGCTCTATCAGCAAAATCATGCCGATAGAGCCCCACATATGTGTGAATAGCCTTTAAAAAGGCTATTCAGGCACCGCTAAAGTTATATTAAACAACCCCCCCACCCCCGACGTTTTAAAGTAAAACCCTAAAACAGAATATGATCAACTTACCCATCGTGCACGGTGGGCGGGCATTTAGTGTCCGCCGTCTTCTTCAGCCACGCCTACTCTTCCAGCGATGTCCTCAGGTCCCGTCTAACTAGTTAACTGACATTGATAAAAAATGGCGCGGGTGCATGCGCAGTAGCATGCTGCTTCTACTACGGCTACTGCACATGCACCCGGGCCATTTTTTAACAATGTCAGTTATCTGGTTAGATGGGACCCAAGGACATCGCTGGAAGAGGAGGCATGGCTGAAGAAGACAGCGGACCCTGAACGCCCACCCACCATGCACGATGAGTAAGTTGATCATATTCTGTTTAAGGGTTTTATTTTAAAACCGGGGGGGGGGGGGGGGGGGGGGGTAGTTTAATATAACTTTAGCGGTGCCTGAATAGCCTTTTTAAAGGCTATTCATGCATATGTGGGGCTCCATCAGCATGATTTTGCTGATAGAGCCCCTTTAAGATCAAGCAGCACCATCAAATGGGTATTGAAAACTCTCCACCATTTCTTTCAGGTCACATCTCCTTCCAGCAGTGCTTACCTTTGCAGGGTTTGCCAACCAGATCTGTCTAATTGCATTTGCAGCACAACCCAACCCTAATTACTGCCCCTGCTGCATGCCTGAATACAGCACCTGTTGCTACCCTCAATAGATTTATTACTGCCATTACATTTTGAGCCTACTGCCCTCATTGTTATGCAACATGACACCACATCATCGGCACCAACAGTATGCCTGTGCCAAAACACAATGAAAGTCAAGAATTGTACTTACCCCGCAAACACAGTTCCCACAGCTGAAACAAACCATTCTGGTGAATTAAAACCAAGAATGCCAACACTATAAAATCGCTGCAATCCCAACTGCAAAAAAATAAGAAACAAAGATCAAACTCATTTGTAAGACAAAATACTGTATGGCATGGGATCTCATGGAAGGATATATATTCCTAGCTTATTTTCAAACGTTATGGAATTTATCAGCTGTATGTCATGTTACAGTATTTTAGTGATTAAATATTTTGCACAAATTTATTGTCAACCATCCTTCCACAGCTCAGAAATGCAAAATTATGAGTTTTGTGCAAAGTCTTTCTGCACCATCTTTTCTTAGCACTCTTCCAATTCCTCTATTATTCCCTCCAGCCATTTCTTGATATATTGACAGCTGGGTGTTGCCAGTCGGGTTGTGTCTAGAGATGAGCGAACAGTGTTCTATCGAACACATGTTCGATCGGATATCAGGGTGTTCGCCATGTTCGAATCGAATCGAACACCGCGTGGTAAAGTGCGCCAAAATTCGATTCCCCTCCCACCTTCCCTGGCGCCTTTTTTGCACCAATAACAGCGCAGGGGAGGTGGGACAGGAACTACGACACCGGGGGCATTGAAAAAAATTGGAAAAAGTCATTGGCTGCCGAAATCAGGTGACCTCCATTTTAGACGAATAGTGGATTTCAAATCCGGGTCATATGAGAATGTGAACTTTGTGACTATGAGACAGGGATAGCTGTACAGGCAGGGATAGCTAGGGATAACCTTTATTTAGGGGGGAATGTTATTAAAAATAACTTTTTGGGGCTCTATCGGGTGTGTAATTGTGATTTTTGTGAGATAAACTTTTTCCCATAGGGATGCATTGGCCAGCGCTGATTGGCCGAATTCCGTACTCTGGCCAATCAGTGCTGGCCAATGCATTCTATTAGCTTGATGAAGCAGAGTGTGCACAAGGGTTCAAGCGCACCCTCGGCTCTGCTACATCAGAGCCGAGGGTGCGCTTGAACCCTTGTGCACACTCTGCTTCATCAAGCTAATAGAATGCATTGGCCAGCGCTGATTGCCCAATGCATTCTATTAGCCCGATGAAGTAGAGCTGAATGTGTGTGCTAAGCACACACATTCAGCACTGCTTCATCACGCCAATACAATGCATTAGCCAGAGTACGGAATTCGGCCAATCAGCGCTGGCTCTGCTGGAGGAGGCGGAGTCTAAGGTCGGACCTGAATGGAGACTGGTGTGGAGCGATCTTAGACTCCGCCTCCTCCAGCAGAGCCAGCGCTGATTGGCCGAATTCCGTACTCTGGCCAATCAGCACTGGCTAATGCATTGTATTGGCGTGATGAAGCAGTGCTGAATGTGTGTGCTTAGCACACACATTCAGCTCTACTTCATCGGGCTAATAGAATGCATTGGCCAATCAGCGCTGGCCAATGCATTCTATTAGCGTGAACTGAGTTTGCACAGGGGTTCTAGTGCACCCTCGGCTCTGCTACATCAGATTGCTACATCTGATGTAGCAGTGCCGAGTGTGCATCAGATGTGTAGTTGAGCAAAACTGACTCAGCACTGCTAAGTCTCTGCATTCGCATAGGAATGCATTGGCCAGCCTTCGGCCAATCAGCGCTGGCTCTGCCGGAGGAGGCGGAGTCTAAGGTCGGACCTGAATGGAGACTGGTGTGGAGCGATCTTAGACTCCGCCTCCTCCAGCAGAGCCAGCGCTGATTGGTCGAGTTCCGTACTCTGGCCAATCAGCACTGGCCAATGCATTTCTATGGGGAAAAGTTAGCTTGCGAAAATCGCAAACTGACAGGGATTTCCATTAAATAAAGTGAGACTTTTATGCCCCCAGACATGCTTCCCCTGCTGTCCCAGTGTCATTCCAGGGTGTTGGTATCATTTCCTGGGGTGTCATAGTGGACTTGGTGACCCTCCAGACACGAATTTGGGTTTCCCCCTTAACGAGTTTATGTTCCCCATAGACTATAATGGGGTTCGAAACCCATTCGAACACACGAACAGTGAGCGGCTGTTCGAATCGAATTTCGAACCTCGAACATTTTAGTGTTCGCTCATCTCTAGTTGTGTCCCTACACAGTCTAACTCTGTTAAGGAAATTGGTAAATCTCAGTTTTCATTGCGTTTATACTTTACTGTTGGGGGAACACTCCAGGGAGTGGATGTCATCGGTTCCAAATTAAAAGTTTTTTTTAAAACAAAATGGCTGCCAAGCTCGGGGAACACAAAGATACACACTCAGATGCTGTATATCAAAATGTTCTAAAATTTATTACATGTCATTAGCTTATATAGAGGAATAACGGCTTCATGCCAATTTGAGTGTAACAAACCACATCACATAGAAATATGAATCATCATTGATCAGATTACAGAGTGGGCGTTTACAACTGATAAATACGTGCATGAGCAATTCATGAGTTAACACATGATTGTCAGTGTCCACCATTTTAGTCCTATGTAAGTATTTGCATAGACTGCTAAAATGGATGCCGTGACCTTCATAGTTAGACGATGCTACACAGATTAGAACTGGTTTCATAACTTGTGAACATTCTCCATCTTGTTATGGAACATGATATACTTATGGACATTTTAACCTTTTCTAACCAAAATAAGAAGAGCAGAATTGCAAATCTGAAGGTTTAAGCAAGCTACATGAGAGACAGCTTGTTATATAATGAAGAATATACAAAAACAAAATGGAGTACGTAGACCAAGATGGCGGAAAATTAATCTCTCTTTTTACACATATATTTTTCCCCTAATTTCTAAGAGGACTAGATAAAATTTGCTTACTGAAATCTTTAAGTGTGGAGGTAACACATCAATGGGTTAATATCTCCCTGAGTACAATTAGAAGACCGATTAATAAGCAGTAATTAAGAACAATAAATTGATTAACTGGATTGCCCATAAAAACCATACCACACGTGTTGCAATGAATATATAGTTATAGATGGGAAGTTGTGCTGCCTGTACACTCACGGAAGTTAAAATGTTGGTAAACAAATAGTGTTTTTCCTGCTTGTCTGTTGACAGCACACCAATGTGAGTGGCAAAGCACTGAATTTGGGAAAGATCTGAGAAGACCATTAGCAATGAACTGTCACCTGAGAGTGGCGGTAACCGGCTATCAGGGAACAGCAGGCATCATCACAAAGATACATGACATAATATATGAACCAGATTACGTGCTCTATAATACCCAACACCAAAGAGCAAAGCAGCTAACACTAGCACAGCATAGGCCATGCTGTAGGATTACACAAAAGGCAAGCAAAAACACAATCTGAGCAAAAGTATACGCAGCATCCAGAAGGTAAATATGACTATTAGACAGGTTACCTTATCTGGCAAAGGTGCTTATTAAAAGGGCCTTTCATCCAACACACTATTTATTTCAATAGGTGCCACTACACAGATTCTGAAGCAGTTGGAATATTTTCTCTAACCCCCACCATTCCTGGGCAAACAGTGCAGTTATTTTGAGTTTCCAATATGCTCATTATGTTTACTGTCAGGTGGGTGGTTCTGGGCTGGCACAGACAGAGACCACTCTCCTGACAGTGAGCATGATTGTGCAAAAAATAACAGGAATAATTTCTTGCGAACCATGTGGGATAGAGAAAATATTCCAATTACTTCGGAATAAGTGGAGCTGCACCTACTGAGGGATGCAAAGAATTGGAGTTGCTGGAGGTGGTGAAAGGTCCTGTTTAAATATACTGCTGCAAAATTTGAGAGCAGAGAAAGTATTATGCAGCAGGTAAGTATGGACATAAGGCAGCTTACCTTAACTGGAAGAAGTGCCAATTAATTACATTTATTTTTTAAATGTAGATTGTGAGCCCCATAAGGGCTCACAATGTACTTTTTTTTTTCCTATCAGTATGTCTTTGTAGTATGGGAGGAAAATCCACACAAACACAGGAAGAACATATAAACTCCTTGCAGATGTTGTTCCTAGCAGGATTCAAACCCAGGACTCCAGCGATGCAAGGCTGCAGTGCTAACCACTGAGCCACCGTGTTGCCCCAGAAGTGCCAATAAATGGTCTGCTTTAAATGCATTGCTGTGACACTTCAAACATTTAAACACCCTTCCAAGAATGAGGAGTGAGAAGGCAATTGAGCAGCACGCAGGAAGACACCTGAACCCTGACTGTTTTAGTGGTGTGAATGTTAACCAATAATAGTATAGAATACTAGTCCGGGAGATGCCATGACACACCACGTTCCCAGATGCTCACGGAATGGCTTGGAGATGCCCACAGTCTCAGCAAGCACAGGGAACACCAAATAATGGTACATAGCCATACACTAACCTATAAACACCATAAGGCTGTATTCACACAGTAACGCCAGGTGTTTTTTGTGTGTTTTTTGCACATCGTGCCGCGTTAACGCGGCGCTATGTGCAAAAAGCACACAAAAAACGCCTGGCGTTACTCTGTGTGAATACAGCCTAAGAGCTCATGTGTAGGGTCGTTCGGACAAGGGATTGAAACTTTACAGACACGAATACAGAAATCGTTTTTAAACAAAATGGAAAAGGAAATTAAGAACTCATGGGAGTTCAACCTGTACTCTTATACATATCAAAACAAAACAACCCCCACAAGAGTAGTCTCTCCAGTCTTTTAGGCAATCCACAGTTGATTTATTGTTCTTAATTACTGTTTATTAACTGGTCTCTTCTAATTGTACAGTACTTAGGGAGGCATCTCCCTTAGGGAGGTGCTGGATGGAGAAACAGGAAACAGACTGGCCCATAGGTGAACAAGTGAATCCCCTGAAGGGCCACTAGCTCACCCTGGTATGACTGTACACTTATTGCGCTTCATACAGATGCTGATCATACAGCATCCCAACCATGCTATGCCTCAGTATAATATACTGGGCAGATCTTTTTGAGAAGCTACCCACTATATTTTATATACTGTGAACACACTGGGTGGCTTATATGACATCTAAGTGCACAGCAGACTACCAGCATCTTTCTTCCTTGGGCACCATCTTCCCAGTATCACTACAGGATCACTGAATTTTCCTACAGCATTGTGCTACTGCCTGAGGTCTGCTGCGATTTGGGCACATACAGTATCTGACTAGAGCCAAGATGGCAGTAGTTCAAAGCAAGAGCCAGGCAGCTCACTACCGACAGGCCCTTAGTACAGAAACCGTTAGATTCAAAGGAAAAGCAGCAAGCTAATACTGAGAATATTGAGTTGTCAACATTTTAGGAATTTGTCAGATAATATTTGCATGTAGCTGTATGAATTAATTTTTTCAGTGACCCCCTAGGCAGCCCAGTCCGATACTGATATATATATGTTAAAGAATATATTTAAGAATTACTTTACCTTCAAGAAGGCCTTGGCAGATTGACGACACAGTTGATAATACTCCTTGAATGTAATATGTTCCCACTGACCATCCTTTTTACTTGAGAGTGCATTTAGAGAGCCATATTTATCCACACATTCCAAGAACATTTCATGCACAGTCATCGGTCTCTGAGGACAGGAAGAGTCAATCCGTAGTTGAACTAACCCATCGGCAAGTGTGGTCCATAATTTCTCTTCTGCAAAATGAAACCCCATATTACATTGAGGGAGCCACCATTATATAGGCATGGTTAAAAGTGAAAAATAAGATACATTGTATAAACACAAAATATGCTCACACATATATAATAGAAGCAACAGTTTTGTACAGTGAATGTATAGTTATAAAACTTATTTGCTTGTAACCCTGTCCAGCTATATAGGTGAATGCCATGTTGTATCTGGAATGAGCTGGCCTAGCCAAAGATGTAATTTTTACACCCAGGAAATAACAGCTCAAAATGATTGCAAAATCTGACTATGTGACTGGCACACAAGGAGATGGCTATGAGTGAGGACATTACTTGCCAGCCACAGACTGGAGAAAGCTGCAGAGTTGGATAGATAGTGCCTAGGGGATAGTATCCCATGAGCGTTACTAATGGCTGATTGGATTCTCTGCTTCAAAGAACAAGTCCCTGATCAGATATGGGGGTGGGGGGGGGGGGTTTGACTTTGGGTCATGCCTGTGGCATCAGGATACCCACTCTGGCACAAAGTATGCACCACTTTAGGTGACACTCCCTGACTTACAGTGGGGCAGTGTATAGAGTGAAGTTGGGTAACGATCATTGTACCTAAACGTTGATAATGTCTTAGGTTTGGATGTTGCCTGGGTACTTGGCATCAAGATTGTATTGGGTAAGACAGTTGACTCAGCATGCACAAGTATTGAATCAGATTTTACCAAAGAGTATAAAAAGGGGAGGGCTGGTGTAGGCGAGTAAAAACAATAAACAGTTATACTCACATTGCCTCACCTCCCTTAGGCATCCTCGTTGTGTACAGCGGTCTGCAGGCATCCGATTCAGACCTCTTTTGGCCTCTGGTTAACATCAAATACCTAAGGCCTGTGATAGAACCTCAGCAGTCAAGTGGGGGGTGTCAATGTCATGACTCTTTAACCTAGTGTCATTACAGCGGAGACCCCCACATGACCGCTGAATGCCAATCACAGGTGAGGTCAGCTAGAGTCTGGAAGAGACCTGCAGAAGATGCCCAAGGAGCACTGGATGCTTAGTAGAGTATAACTGTTGTTTCTACATACACCTCCCCTGGTCCCGCACATGTTTGGCCGCTACCTATTGAATTAGTCAACCAGGTAGCTGGTTAAGTTTTAGCCACTGATCCCAGTTCCTGTCCTATCCAGCATTTGCTTCTGCCCTAGAGGCAGAAACACTGAAGAATGCTGCACAGCTCCCTGGAGGAAAAAGCAGTGGCTAGACTGGACAGGAGCAGGATTGGTATGTAAAATACAGTGTTAGGGCTCGTTCACATCTGCGCCCGGTCTCCATTCTGCAGGTTTCCGTTTCCTGCACAAAACAAAGGCAGGAGACGGAAACCTGCAAGTCTTTCATACCCGTTCATTTCAATGGGTGAGAAAGCTGTCCGGCCGTGAGCGGCGATGAGCGTTTTATGCTCTCCGCCGCAAAACCGGGTTTTTTAATCCGGACACAGAGTCGTACATGCAGTACTCTGTGTCCGGTTTAAAAAAAAAAAAAAACTGTTTTGCGGCAGAGAGCATAAAATGCTCACCGCCGCTCACGGCCAGACCCGGTCTGTGGTTTCTGTCTTCTTGCATGCAGAAGATGGAAACCACACAACAGAGTGCCGAACACAGGTGTGAACCTAGCATTAGCTATTAAAACAATCCAAAAGATAGTGGCCATTTGAAAAAAAAAAAAAAAGAAGCCAGGAGATGCCACCTGAGGCTGTCATCTCAGGTCACCTCATAGCAGATACCACATATTTTCAATGAGTTGATGGATTTAACACAACTCTCCCCCCCCAAAAAAAAAACCAAAAACAAACAAAAAAACAAAATAATATTTGTACAATTAGTTATTTTATTCTAGAATTATATTTACTATTTTAGAGTTTTTTTATTTTTATTTTATTCTTAATCATCATCATATGAGCTTTGCCATTTAGCAATTTATACTTGGAACTGTGCTGCAATACTGTTAATAAGTTGAGCCTCAGCCAGCACAGATTTCCCACACTCCCAGTGCACTGAAAAATTTGCCTTTGTTAAAAATACATCGCTGACCAGAGGCAGATTTCAGACATAATCATACGGCTCGAGTTGGGTGGTGGGAGGCAGGATCCGACAAAGGGGGCGATTCCGTGATCTGACATGGTCGACAATGCTTTATAGGTCACAGCTACTTTAGCAGTCAACCTGTCTGTTGTTCTGGTCCTTTAATAGACAACCAATGCAATGTGAACTTAGCATAATTTGCATGTTCTGCTGATTCTATCAGTGAAAGTTACATTACAATGTATCTGTGTAATTTTAAATACAGAGATATGAAAGACAAAGACCGAATTTCACTACCTTCACTGATTCAAGTTCTTAGCATCTGTTAATAGCTGCCACTCCACTGATTCTAGTACAGTTGGAATTTTCACTCTAGCCTCCATTGTTCTGAGCAACAAGTGCAGTTACGGTAATTTTGGAGTCTGATGCGCCATATATGTTCTGTAATGTCAGAAGGGCAGTGTCAGGCAGGGGGCATGAACCACAGCTCTAATCAGAGGGAGCAATTATCAAAGCTCAGAATCACCGGAATTGCCGGCTTTTACATAACTCCACCAAATCAGACACCAAATTTAAATGCATTAATTGGTCAGGAATACTGGAGCAGAGAGAACAAAATTCCAACTGTGCCAGAATCAATGGAGCAGTTCCTATCAATGATGGAAAGACCTAGACTTGTTGGAGGTGATGAAAAGTCCTTTTTTAACATATAGATGTCATATCTCTCATTACTACTTTTATTAATAGTTTACCTTTAGGATGAGTACTGGGAACTTCCAGAATCGGTTCAACAGTAGAAGAGTCCATGGACTTTACAATCCAATCTGCAGATAACACAAAAACAAGTACAACTTTCATTTTCCAGGGACACATTCCTTTACATGGCAGCAAGTCATTCACACACATACATATACACATATATATATATATATATATATATATATATATATATATATATATATTATAAATCATCTTATAACCATGAGTTTAACAGATTTTAATTATACAGTAGAGAGTTGTACCCTGTACCTAAAAGTTCTCATGGAAAACCCTGATAGGAGATACAAAAATTCAAGAAAAAAAAAAAAAAGTGTCCATAAGTGGTATAAATACATTCATTAACATATTAGCTTCATTAAATATGATAAAGATACAAAAACACGTTGTTAACCTGACACATCCAAAACCATACCCAACTATGGCTGAACTATGACCAATAAGAGTTGTAGTCAAGTGTGATTAGCCACAAAATGTGCTTATACCACAGATTTTTTCTTCTTTTTTTAATAGTATACAAGTAATAACTATAAAATTCTAATCAAGAAATATTTGTAAAGAAGAAGTGCTAACATGAGGCACACTGGCAGAACTCTAGGGGTTGAAGTGGTTGCAGCTGTGACTGGGCCCAGAAGCCTGATGGCCCCATAGGTCTCAAATTTTTTTTGATCTCCTTTCTAATTTCCCGGGAGGGGAGTCTGTTGGACAAAGAAGGGTCTGATTATTATTTGGGGGGCAACAAAATATGGGAGATGGAAATTATAGCAAGCTTGTGTTGTAAACAAGTCTTCAAGGTGGTCTAGGCCCAGACAGAGAAAAAAAAAAAAAAAAAGCGAAATACAAATGCTGCTAAAATGTACAGATGGGACATGGCTGCCGGTTGTGAGGAGATGTTTTGCAGGGCCTACTACTCTTAAAAAAATAGAGGTTCTTCATTATACATATTTGATCAAACAGTACAAAGCCCACCTGCCACAACAAGGCAACCTCATTCAGATGGGACCCTACATAAAATAAACATACCTCTCTTGAACCTAGGAATGGTCTACAGTGTGAACAAAAGGCAAGTTGGATCCAGAACAAACTCTATTTTAAACAGCCTAAAGCTGATGGGGGAGTGAAGTATATGCACTCTATTCCAATTGAATAAACCTGTGCAATTGAAAGGGAGTGCCAGTCTAACTATCGATGGAACCACCCCCCTCTTTATAATATACAAAAGAGAATTTATACAGCGTACTCCAGTGTGAACAGGTGCAACAACTATGGCAATATACAGGTACAAAAACTGCAGCAGTATCATGCACACAGCACCAGGGCTTATGGAAATAGAAATCCAACAGTGGTATGTTTATTTAGTGTAGGATCCCATCTTTTTGTGGTAGGTGGGCTTTGTACTGTTTGATCAAATATGTATAATGAAAAACCTCTAATTTCTAAGAGTGGTTTATAGATCAGATTAATTGATTTAAACAATAGCAGTCATGCCTTTTGGATTTTTATTTCCATATGCCCTGGTGCTGTGCAGAGAGCGGCTGCAGTTTTTGTACCTGGATATTATATTAAATATTTTTATATATCCTATTGTACGTTACCTTAAAAGTGCATGGGCAGTCTTGTACTCAGTCACTCAAGTGCCAGGCGTGCAGACAAAGCAGGATATATTCACACACACAATACGGACAAAAGTATTGGAATACCTACACCTTTCCCTTTGTAAATGTAAATGAAATACACACAAAATGGTGATAACTAGCAGAAAGTGTTTGGTTTTTAATTTTTTTTTACAAGTAGTAAAACATACTAAAACCTCTAGAATTTGGTATTACTGTAACTCTACTGCACTGTAGCATAAAACCAGATCATTTTTACCAGACAGTCAACTCTGTATGCTGTAAATGAGATCCAAAAAACAATGATGGAATTGTGTTTTCTTTCCATTTCACCCCACAAATAATGATTTTACAGATTCCCAGTACACAGTATAGAATTGTCTAGTCACAACATGTTACTTCCCATTCACAGGATAGAAGATAACTTGGTAATTGCTGGGGGTCCATGTAATCACAAAAAATGCATTGCTTTGCACCCAATTTGAATGGAGTGACTAGTCGGAGATGGGTGCTATTTCTCCATTTATTTCAGTGGAACTGCTGTTGGGAGCTGGGTGCGATACTGTGTATAGGGGGTTAACTTGTTAGGAACTTGTGAAAGGACAATCCCTTTAAATAGTGCCAATAGAAATACAACTTGTTTCACATGAAAAAGCCATCAAGCTACTATAGGAATGGAAAAAAATATTCAGGAAGAGATTGATAATAAAAGATAATTTTGGTTTCTGGACAATCCGAGAGAGGAATAGAACCAGAAAAACATCAGGGATAAAGCATGACAGTGGTCAAATACATACCTTGTAGCATCATACTGTAAAAGAAATCCCATTGCATGAGCAATACTTATGTAGTATTTGTCAGTCATGCTATATAAATGCCCTGTGTGAACCAGCAGGAGGTATGTAGGTGTATTGCATTTCTGATTGTTCATCCATTGATACAATTAAAATGTTCCCAGAAAGATTTGATAGAGGAAATTGTCACAGCTATAATCATCTTATAGAAAGAAATGGCTTCTCAGCTCATCATTATGTACTTCCTTGCATATTTTCCGTGAGTGCCTGGCAACGTAAAGATTCGCCACAATGAGTCCTGTAATATCACATTTCATCAAGGCTGCCATCAATGCTGAGCCTGTCCACTAAAACATCAGGAAATTATGTCCTCTTATGGAAGCAGTATATGTTGCAGGAGAAGAGATGTTCCATTATATGCAGGGACAATGCTTTAACCATAGGGCCAATGGTGTACTTGCATCAGACCCTATGGTAGCTGGGGCCCCTTGGGACAGCGGAACAGTCCTGCATTTTTGTCCCGCTGTTCCAGGCAGTGGGTCCAGGCTGCCCACTGTTTACTCTCTGCTTTACCAATCACCCCATCTTGGCTTCAGAGCAGTAGAAACAAGCTCCAGGGCCGGCGTTCCCTTACCATGACAACTGGGAGCCATATGAAGACTCCCAGGCCTGTCTGTCCTTACTTTGTATTGCAGGCTGCTCTATGCAGCCTGCAATACAAGTACCGATATTTTGTAATGCATAAGGGCTAGTTCACACTGGGCAAGTTGGCAGCGGATTTTGACGAGGAATCTGCCTCAAAATCCGCTGGTTCCCATTGACTTCAAAGGGAGCCACTCGCTTCTTTTTTCCGCTAGCCAGTAGAGGAAAAAAGATGTGAGCTGCCCTATCTTGCCGTGGATTCTGCTGCTGAATCAGCCGCAGTGCGAGGCTCTGGCCCATTCATTTGGGCCTAATCCATTGCGGAATGCCACAGCAGGATGCCGATGCAGACGCAACAGAATGTGTAGCATTGTAATATACTGCATTAATGATCAGACCCCCTGGGGTCCAAGACCATTAGGAGTTCTAATAAGTGAAATAAAAAAAATAAATAAATAAAAAAATTAAAAATTCCAATTATCCGCCTTTCCCTAGAATACATATAAAACTACATTGATACTATGCAACTCATACACATTCTTGTGTCCACCATGTCCCGCCCGTGCTTTTAAATCACGGTTGTCTGCAACTAGCCTTAAACCTCTACCAAAACTGTTGACACTTGACAGAGGAGTTCATTGATTGATGCTGCTTGTGCCAAATTGTGACCCCTCAAATGTACGTGCAACAGAAATCTGGATTCATCTAGCCAAGTTTTCCACTATCCATTGATTTTTTGCGCTCTTTTGTCCACTGCAGACTTGTCTTTTTGTTTACCATAGTAGGAATGGCACTCCAACCAGTCATGTGCTGATATAACCCATCTGTGATAAGGAACAACATGCATTTGGGCACAATAGTCAGAGGACCAGTGTTATAACTGGCTGTATGTTTGCGTCACTGTGTACCACCTGTTTGTTGTGTACATCCACAGGATGCCCTTTCTCTGGATGTTTTTCTTCAATCACACCATCCTCTCTACGCTCTCCACATGATAGTTTCCTGATAATACCCCACAAGGTTGGTAGTTTTTGATATACTAACCTTGGGTAGTCAACCTATGAAGCCACTGCCACTTTTAATATTGTGGGGATACTGGATGGCCTGCTACTGTGCTAGCCTATGTATCTATATAATAAAAACCTGGGTTGTTTAGTAAATAAACTATCCAATGTATTAAATGAACAGGTGGGAGGAAAAAACACAGATAACTGCGCTCTCCTTGAGGATCCTTGATGAACAATGCGGTAAACCAACTCGAACCTCCAATCTGAGCTGAAAAAACAGACCACTCCCAAGTTCCTGGATGAGTTGTAGGATATAGCAACACAATGGTCATGTGAGAATCGCAATCACTCTGGCTACCCGGCAGGAGTCGGTATCGAAACTGGTACGTATACACTGATGACAGTGAGCAAGAAGCCTGGTGGCGCACACCTCAAGGAACAAACTTGGACGTGGAACAGGAAGAAGCTTTATTTGATGAGATAACACATTTCGGGGTTTCGCGCAGAGAGAGCAGAGAGCGCACCCATTCGTCAGATCTCTAGGATGGCATGCAGCTGATACCAAAAGGAAGCGCACACGGCCGGAATCTCATCGAATAAAGCTTCTTCCTGTTCCACGTCCAAGTTTGTTCCTTGAGGTGTGCGCCACCAGGCTTCTTACTCAATGTATTATATGGGTGCCTAGGCTGCCTGAGATGTTCTATGCAGCCTATCTACAGTATATGTAAAGCAGTGAGTATACTGTGCTATTTGGCTCTTATAAGGTGGCTGACTGGCTAGGGGTCGACTCGTAGCTTAAAGACCCAGCAGGGCATTTACCTGCGCTCTTCTGGGTCACTTCAAGCCCAAGTAGTTCATTACTTGTTATTACTTTATATCTCTCTTACAAACCACCTGTAATAATGTAGGCAATGAAATACACAATAAATGATCACAAATGCATACAGGTTATGTAATAAATAGTAGAAAGCTATAATGCCTAGGTTGCACATTTGGTATGTGCTATTACTATCCCCATATATTACACACAAACTATATCACTAGTATACATTAGTAACCTATTTCATTATATGCATTTAATATGGCAGGTGCCACATTATGAAAAATATAGCAATATTATATGGCACATTAGTGACACAGTAATACATTATCATATTACATAATACACCTATATAACAGATGCTACAATGGAATCCCATTACACTATGCACATGCTGTACTGTATGGCAGGTGATTCGTTACTATTTATTGACTCTATGGCAGGTTTTTTTTAATTAGTATTCCATAATATTAACAAAAATTTGGCAGGTACTACATTACTATCTTAATTCATACTGTATACTGTAATACTCTAACGTATTTGATATAGTACTATCATGTTACATTAAACACCTATAATATGGAGGGTGCTACTTTATCATCCGATTACATTACACACTTACTATACAGAATAGAATGGCATGGACTATTATTTCTTTATACAATACATAAACTGTATGGCAGGTGTCCCATTATATTGAATAAAATACTAATGTATATGGCAGGTGATATACTATTATTTCTTTACATTATGCAGTACACATATCTATCTATCTATCTATCTATCTATCTATCTATCTATCTATCTATCTATCTATCTATCTATCTATCTATCTATAAGAAAACTACAACTTCCATACAGTGCATTCATTTTTGCCTGTGTCACTTTTTTGTACAGGTATTCTATACCTCTTGTTACATTCCTTAGTCACTTTCTCTGCAGCAAATTTTACGTATACTGTATTAGAAACCATTCTCTAAAGATCAGACATTGGTGACTGATGAAATATTCAGGTCATTTGCATACAACTGTGAGTTTTGGCAATTAATCTGGCTGTGCTGATAAAGAGGCCCCAGAAAGGAGAGGAGTACTTGTGAGATATGAGTCCAAATATAATGCCAACATACTGTACATCACTGCAACACCCCATAGATGACAAAATGACATATACAGACTAAGTCATTATGTTCCTCTTATAGTCAGAAAACAAAAGTGATGAATCATTACATGCCTGGTTTAACAAAGACTTTTATAAAGTATGCAATATTATAACATATCTCAGTTTCTAATACTAACTGATATGCTAAATCATAACAAGTATGGTGTTATTATGGTATATATACTGTATGGACCTAAAAAGGAACAAGTCCCTATTTTAATTTTTTTTACGTTTCTTCCCATTCTAGTGCAGATTTTCCTTTGGATGTGAATTCACAAATCCAAGGACATTGATCGGCTTAATATAGCCTTTATATATATGTGTACTGTTATATGGAATTCAAAGCCTGTATAGCGTACATACACTGTATAATGCTTGATACATAATACTTCACATCAATTCCTATACATACAGCAATGGACATAAAATGCAATATTTACCTGTAAGACAATTGAACTTTAGAACTTGTAAGATGATCCTCAGTGGGCAAACTATAAACACATTGATACTTATATTTTATCCCATAAGATGCAAGACCCTGGATTAGATGCCAAGTGCGCTTCTCCCATGGGAAGTTTGTTGAACTTGTCTGGCATACGTTTTGATTCCTTCAAAGTTCTTGCTCTCTCCCTGTTTTGGACATGTGAGGAATTTCAATGAGAATTAAGCTCTTTTACATGCAAATCCGACCTTTCTGTGCACATTGGCCAATCAGTGATATTTTCCAAGTTGTGGAAATCAGTGCCTCTCTATAAGTCATTGTGTGGAAGGATAAAAGAGACACAGTGGAATTAGGATGAGATTTAGAGCGCTGAACAAGCAGATCTTTGTGAGACTTTGGGGCTTACAATCTTTCCCCAATGCCCTTCCCTGAAAAGCAGCCAATAGTTCTCAACCAGCAACTGTGACTATTAAAAGAGGAGTACTGCCATGGGTGTGATTTTTAATTTAATTTTTTTTACAGTAGAAAGAGAAATATTGTATCACGTTTTGTTACTTTCGTCTCACAAGGAGAAGCTTTTGTGATGTGAACACCTCTGTAGAAATTTTTATTTCCACTAGAGATGTGATCATGATAAGTAACCTTTATCATTTAGGGTATGTTCACAGTGCTAGCAATGAAGAGGAATTCCTCTTTATTTTCCGCCACCAACATTTTTGACCATGGTCAGTTGTGACAAGATGCTGGTGCAGGGCATCGGCATTCTATCGTATCTTCCTGCTGCCAAATGGGCCCAGAAGAATGGCTCTAATCAGCAATGAGTCTCAAGCCTTGGAATCCACAGCAAGATCAAGCAGAACACTTCTTTTTTCCGTGCCCTGCTACGATCTTTGCTGCGACGAGAGGCGGATTCTGGGCAGAATCTGCCATGGATTCGGGGGCAAAATCTACCCCCAAATCTGTGGCAAATTCTGCTGTGTGAACATACCCATTCTGTAAAGAGTATTAGGAAACCTAAAGCTCTTTAGTTTAGATTTATGCAGTATTTCTATTTCTTGTGCAATGTAAGAGTCTTACTATGAGAAGAATATGCAAATCTGTCTTCCATGATGTAATTAGGAAGTCAGGTGCCTCAGTGTTGCAAACCAATAGAGGGCACTCACTGGAATGTGCAAGTCTGTCTTCCCTGATGTAATTAGGAAGACAGAATCTCAGTGATATAGACGAGATGCAATAACATCGAAACGGCCATCCTCGGTTGAGAGACTATACCTGGTAATAATCCCAGCATCGTTTCAAAACAAAGGCCTCTTGGAAGGTCGAGCATGATGTTAAAGGGAGCAGCCTCTATTGGGCTATATCACTGAGATTCTGTCTTCCTAATTACATCAGGGAAGACAGGCTTGCACATTCCAGTGAGCACCCTCTATTGGTTTGCAACACTGAGGCAGCAGCTGACTTCCTAATTACATCATGGAAGACAGATTTGCATATTCTTCCCATGGTCCCTTGCACAGTGGAGTGCTAAAGACTTAATAAGTCTCCACACACCTAAATGGTGGTCTCTCCCCAAGGAGTGACGATATCCCCCTAACTATGTCTTACTATGTCAGGCAGAATCTTGCTGTGTCAGGTAGAGTGTTTTATTCCTCAGTCCTCTTAAAATATAGTATTCATCTATAAATCAACTTGAATATCTCCAGAATTAGTTAGTTCAGCCCCACGGATAACGAATCTATTTAAGAACAAGCCACAGGGCCCATGATCTCCAGCAATGGACAAAAAAACAAACGGAAAAGTAAAGTATATAACAAAGTAAAAATGTTATAAGTACATTCTATTGATTGTACATATAATAAAATATAGACAGAATTTTATAGCTAAAAAGAAGGAGTTATTAGCCAACATTTTCTTATACATCAACCATGAGAAGTACTTAGAATGAGTTAGCTGCCATGAACCTGCCAGTAGATAAGACACAGTAATGTACATAAATACCATTTCTAAAGATCTTATCCATATGCTGCAACTAAAACCTTGAGGTGCAAAGTGACCTGTGCCATGGTTTTGAAACCCATGCTATGAAAATTATTGCTGTGGCTTTCAGCTATCGATTTCAAGTACTGCAATGCAAAGGTTGAACATTGCAGGAAGCTTGCATTGGTTTCTGCATATTTCATGTGGATTTTGCTGTGTTGGCTTCCAGGGGAATGACTGAGAATTCAGTAGCATGCCTGTCCCATGTGGCCTCAGCCTTAGAACTCATCTTTTCACCATCTTACTCAACCTCCCTACTTGACTTACCTATCAAAGTTAATGGCTCTACATTTACATCAGTCTTACAAACCCATTGCATTTGAATAATCGTTGATTCTTCCTTGTTCTTCACCTATTCCAGCCCAAAACACTTCGTATCTCCTCCAACCCAAATACATTTATTGAATCATCTCCCGTCTAGAATTTTCCAATATCTTTCTCTGCGGCTTCCCATTTAACAATGGGTTGGCCACTTTCAGACCAATATTGAGAGACAAATTTTATTGTTTGTATAATAAAAAGTTGCACAATTTTCGAATATACTTTTTATATCAATTCCTCACATTTTTTTAGATCTCCGCTTGCTGTCATTCATTCTGTTTTCTCCCTGTGGATAAAAAGTAGTCCATGGTCATGTGATGTACACACAGGCACACAGCTCATTATAGCCTCATTATACAGAGTCCCCAAACGGTTACGCAAGGCAAGTGTGACCGTAGCTTTAGGTCGTTTGCAGATGTATAATATACAAAAGTTCTCCAGCTTCTTTTGCTGTTATTTACAGGGCTGGCAGCTCCAATGCATCAGAACCACTATACTGTATATATATACACTAGAGGGAGGACCCGGCTTCGCACGGGTATATTACATTTTATGTTTGTGTAGTGGCCCCATAAGAAATGTCCAATTTTGCACTGATGTATTTTGTATGTGGTTTGTGTGTATGTCCATAAGCGTCATGTGATTATGTGTATCTCATTTTGGATATCAGTGAAAAACCTGTGATCAGTTGTTATGGATACCTGGAGTAAAGCTGTATCTAATCCTTCCCCGTGTAGTACTGTGTTTAGATGCAAGTATCTAATCCTTGTTGGTGTGGTACTGTGTGCAGATGCACATATCTAATCCTCCGGCGTGTGGTACTGTGTGCAGATGTGTGTATCTAATCCTCCCCCGTGTGGCATTGTGTGAAGAGGCACGTATCTAATCCTCCGGTAAGTGAAACTGTGTGCAGACGTGCATATCTAATCTTACGGCATGTGGTACTATGTGCAGACGCGCGTATCTAATCCTCTTTCATGTGGTACTGTGTGCAGACAGGTGTATCTAATCCTCTGGCGTGAGGTACTGTGTGCAGATGCACGTATCTAATCCTCCCCCGTGTGGTACTGTGTGCTGAGACGCGTATCTAATTATCTGGCACGTGGTACTGTGTGCAGAGGCATGTATCTAATCCTCCAAAGTGTGGTACTGTGTTCACACGCACGTATCTAATCCTCCCCTGTGTGGTATTGTGTGAAGAGGCGCGTATCTAATCCTACGGCATGTGGAACTGTGTGTAGACGCACGTATCTAATCCTACAGCATGTGGTACTGTGTGCAGATGTACGTATCTAATCCTCCCCTGTGTGGTATTGTGTGATGAGGCGTGTATCTAATCCTACGGCGAGTGGAAATGTGTGTAGACGCGCGTATCTAATCCTACGGCATGTACTGTGTGCAGATGCGCATATCTAATCCTCTTGCGTGTGGTACTGTGTATTGAGATGCGTATCTAATTCTCTGGCTTGTGGTACTGTGTGCAGAGGCTTGTATCTAATCCTCCAAAGTGTGGTACTGTATGCAGACACACGTATCTAATCCTTCCCTGTGTGGTATTGTGTGAAGAGTCGCATATCTAATCCTATGGCGTGTGGAACTGTGTGTAGACGCGCGTATCTAATCCTTTGGCGTGTGGTACTGTGTGCAGATGCGTGTATCTAATTCTTCCCTGTGTGGTACTGTGTGCTGATGCGCGTATCTAATTCTCTGGCTTGTGGTACTGTGTGCAGAGGCATGTATCTAATCCTCCAAAGTGTGGTACTGTGTGCAGACACACGTATCTAATCCTCCCCTGCGTGGTACTGTGTGAAGAGGTGCGTATCTAATCCTACGGCATGTGGAACTGTGTGTAGATGTGCGTATCTAATCCTACGGCATGTGGTACTGTGTGCAGACGCGTGTATCTAATCCTCTCTGTGTGGTACTGTGTGCTGAGACACATATATAATTCTCTGGCTTGAGGTACTGTGTGCAGAGGCATGTATCTAATCCTCCAAAGTGTGGTACTGTATGCAAACACATGTATCTAATCCTCCCCTGTGTGGTATTGTGTGAAGAGGCATATATCTAATCCTACGGCATGTGATACTGTGTGCAGACGCGCGTATCTAATCCTCCCCCGTGTGGTACTGTGTGCAGATGCGAGTATCTAATCCTCTGGCACGTGGTACTGTGTGCAGATGCGCATATCTAATCCTCCCCTGTGTAGTACTGTGTGCAGATGCACATATCTAATCCTCTGGCATGTGGTACTGTGTGCAGATGTGCGTATCTAATCCTCCCCCGTGTGGTACTGTGTGCTGAGACGTGTATGTAATTCTCTGGCTTGTGGTACTGTGTGCAGAGGCATGTATCTAATCCTCCAAAGTGTGGTACTGTGTGCAGACACACGTATCTAATCCTCCCCTGTGTGGTATTGTGTGAAGAGGTGTGTATCTAATCCTACGGCATGTGGAACTGTGTGTAGACGCGCGTATCTAATCCTACGGCATGTGGTACTGTGTGCAGATGCATGTATCTAATCCTCCCTGTGTGGTACTGTGTGCTGAGACGTGTATGTAATTCTCTGGCTTGTGGTACTGTGTGCAGACACACGTATCTAATCCTCCCCTGTGTGGTATTGTGTGAAGAGGCGCGTATCTAATCCTACAGCATGTGGAACTGTGTGTAGATGCACGTATCTAATCCTACGGCATGTGGAACTGTGTGTAGATGCACGTATCTAATCCTACGGCATGTGGTACTGTGTGTAGATGTGCATATCTTATGCTCTTTTTGTGGAACTGTGTGCTGATGCGTGTACC
The DNA here is from genome assembly GCF_031893055.1 of Leptodactylus fuscus. Classification (NCBI taxonomy): domain Eukaryota; kingdom Metazoa; phylum Chordata; class Amphibia; order Anura; family Leptodactylidae; genus Leptodactylus; species Leptodactylus fuscus. The sequence goes on from NC_134269.1 coordinate 95,055,378, forward strand.
CAATCCTTTGGCATGTGGTACTGTGTGCAGAAGCGCGTATTTAATCCTCTGGTTTGTGGGACTGTGTGCAGACGCGTGTATCTAATCCTCTGGCGTGTGATACTGTGTGCTGATCTGTGTATCTAATCCTCTGATGCATGTATCTTAGTTTGGATATCAGTGTTGGGATGTGTATGTGGAGTGACCATGTGTATTGCAGTTGGAATATGAGTGAAAGACTTGCAGGTTTGTATTGGCTAAGGGGGGGGGGGGCATTGTGTTTGGAATGCTGTATCTCAGCAATGGTACGTCCGAGTGAGTTGGAGTCTCGTCTTAAACCTTCCCGGATACCTGAAGTATCTCTGTGCCAAATTTGGTGAAGATCGGTCCAGTCGTTTGGTTCGCATTAGAGCACAGACAGACAGACAGACAGACAGACAGACAGAAATTCATTTTTATAATATAGGGAGATATATATATATATAGGCTGTGAAGATAGATCATTTTACATTTGTACTACCCTCATTCAGATGGGTCCCTAAACTATTAGATGGGATAGGTCTACAAAATGTACTCAATGTAAATAACCTGTTTAATTCTGTACTTTATTTCTTTGTACAACTGCATACTCTGGTTTCATTTTATAATACACTAGAGGGAGGACCCAGCTTCGCACGGGTATATTACATTTTATGTTTGTGTAGTGGCCCCATAAAAAATGTCCAATTTTGCACTGGTGTATTTTGTATGTGGTTTGTGTGTATGTCCATAAGCCTCAAGTGATTATGTGTATCTCATTTTGGATATCAGTGAAAAACCTGTGATCAGTTGTTATGGATACCTGGAGTAAAGCTTTATCTAATCCTTCCCCGTGTAGTACTGTGTTTAGACGCAAGTATCTAATCCTTGTTGGTGTGGTACTGTGTGCAGATGCACATATCTAATCCTCCGGCGTGTGGTACTGTGTGCAGATGTGTGTATCTAATCCTCCCCTGTGTGGCATTGTGTGAAGAGGCACGTAAAGTGTGAAGAGGCACGTATCTAATCATCCGGTAAGTGAAACTGTGTGCAGATGTGCATATCTAATCTTACGGCATGTGGTACTATGTGCAGACGCGCGTATCTAACCCTCTGACGTGTGGTACTGTGTGCAGACAGGTGTATCTAATCCTCTGGCGTGAGGTACTGTGTGCAGATGCACGTATCTAATCCTCCCCCGTGTGGTACTGTGTGCTGAGATGCGTATCTAATTATCTGGCATGTGGTACTGTGTGCAGAGGCATGTATCTAATCCTCCAAAGTGTGGTACTGTGTTCAGACACACGTATCTAATCCTCCCCTGTGTGGTATTGTGTGTAGACGCACGTATCTAATCCTACAGCATGTGGTACTGTATGCAGACGCGTGTATCTAATCCAATGGCGTGTACAACTGTGTGAAGATGTGCGTATCTAATCGTCTGACATGTGGAACTGTAAGCAGACGCGCGTATCTAATCCTACGGCATGTGGTACTGTGTGCAGATGTGCTTATCTAATCCTCTGGTGTGTGGAACTATGTGCAGATGCGCGTATCTAATCCTCCCCTGTGTGGTATTGTGTGATGAGGCGTGTATCTAATCCTACGGCGAGTGGAACTGTGTGTAGACGTGCGTATCTAATCCTACGGCATGTGGTACTGTGTGCAGATGCACGTATCTAATCCTCTTGCATGTGGTACTGTGTATTGAGACGCGTATCTAATTCTCTGGCTTGTGGTACTGTGTGCAGAGGCTTGTATCTAATCCTCCAAAGTGTGGTACTGTATGCAGACACACGTATCTAATCCTTCCCTGTGTGGTATTGTGTGAAGAGTCGCATATCTAATCCTACTGCGTGTGGAACTGTGTGTAGACGCACGTATCTAATCCTTTGGCGTGTGGTACTGTGTGCAGATGTGTGTATCTAATTCTTCCCTGTGTGGTACTGTGTGCTGATGCGCGTATCTAATTCTCTGGCTTGTGGTACTGTGTGCAGAGGCATGTATCTAATCCTCCAAAGTGTGGTACTGTATGCAGACACACGTATCTAATCCTCCCCTGTCTGGTACTATGTGAAGAGGTGCGTATCTAATCCTACGGCATGTGAAACTGTGTGTAGATGCGCGTATCTAATCCTACAGCATGTGGTACTGTGTGCAGACACGTGTATCTAATCCTCTCTGTGTGGTACTGTGTGCTGAGACGCGTATATAATTCTCTGGCTTGTGGTACTGTGTGCAGAGGCATGTATCTAATCCTCCAAAGTGTGGTACTGTATGCAAACACATGTATCTAATTCTCCCCTGTGTGGTATTGTGTGAAGAGGCATGTATCTAATCCTACGGCATGTGGTACTGTGTGCAGACGCGCGTATCTAATCCTCTGGCATGTGGTACTGTGTGCAGATGCGAGTATCTAATCCTATGGCATGTGGTACTGTGTGTAGACGCGCGTATCTAATCCTCCCCCATGTGGTACTGTGTGCTGAGACGCATATCTAATTCTCTGGCTTGTGGTACTGTGTGCAGAGGCATGTATCTAATCCTCCAAAGTGTGGTACTGTGTGCACACACACGTATCTAATCTTTCCCTGTGTGGTATTGTGTGAAGAGGCGCGTATCTAATCCTTCGGCGTGTGGAACTGTGTGTAGACGCACGTATCTAATCCTACTGCATGTGGTACTGTGTGAAGACGCGTGTATCTAATCCTATGGCGTGTACAACTGTGTGCAGACGCACGTATCTAATCCTCTGGAGTGTGGAACTGTGTGTAGACGCGTGTATCTAATCCTAAGGCATGTGGTACTCTGTGCAGATGCGTGTATCTAATCCTATGACGTGTACAAATGTGTGCAGACGCGCGTATCTAATCCTCTGGAGTGTGGAACTGTGTTTAGACGCCTGTATCTAATCCTTCGGTATGTGGAACCGTGTGCAGATGTACGTATCAAATCCTTCAGTGTGTGGAACTGTCTGCAGAAGTGCGTATTTAATTCTCTGGTTTGTGGGACTCTGTGCAGACCCGTGTATCTAATCCTCTGGTGTGTGATACTGTGTGCTGATCTGTGTATCTAATCCTCTGATGCGTGTATCTCAGTTTGGATATCAGTGTTGTATTGTGCATGTGGAGTGACCGTGTGTATTGCAGTTGGAATATGAGTGAAAGTCTTGCAGGTTTGTATTGGCTAAGGGGGGGGGGCACTGTGTTTGGAATGCTGTATCTCAGCAACGGTACGTCCAAGCGAGTTGGAGTCTCGTCTTAAACCTTCCCGGATATCTGAAGTATCTCTGTACCGAATTTGGTGAAGATCGGTCCAGTCGTTTGGTTCGCATTAGAGCACAGACAGACAGACAGACAGACAGACAGACAGACAGACAGAAATTCATTTTTATAATATAGGGAGAGGGAGATAGTGGGCCACAGCCAAAAAGTGCTGCAGGAAATACCACAAAGTGCTTTGGCTTCAATTACACCTATCAGTAAACTGCTAGTGTTTTTTTTTTTTTTAATGTAGATTGTGAGCCCCATATAGGGATCATAATGTACATTTTTTTCCTATCAGTATGTTTTTGTAGAATGGGAGGAAATCCACACAAACACAGGGAGAACATATAAACTCCTTGCAGATGTTGTTCCTGGTAGGATTCGAACCCAGGACTCCAGTGCTGTAAGGCTACAGTTGTAACCACTGAATCAACGTGTTGCCCCTAAATTGCTAGTGTTTCTGTAGGTATAATTAACATGTGGCGATTTCCTAAAAATGCAATGGTTTGAAAATCGCAAAAATTCCGCTGCACATATTTTTCTGCAATGTGTGGATGGGGTCACTAGAATCCCATCCACTTTTTAGGGACTGTAAAATGCCATGGCCAAATCATGGTATTTACGCCACGTGGGGCCCCAGTGTAAAGGTTGTTTTTTTTCTTGTGTAGTTAAAGAGTTAATTCCTAAATACTTTATGAAGTCATTTCTGAAGAGACATCTTCTCTGCTGCAATCTCAGGTCAGAAATGGGTCACAATAGAGTACTCCGCCTATTTGCAGGCTTGTTACTTGAAGCTTATTTATTTCCTAGGACTTCCTCCTCACATGCTTTCTCAGAGTATGACCTCTGACTATAACGCACGACGTTGGAGCAACCTGGAAAATGAATCCTGCTGATGTTAAGTGGACCTCTACTGAATTTAGTCTCCAAGGATATGTGTCCACCTTCCGTAATGATTTTCCCAACATCATCAAGATCACAGAAGGGTTCCTGGGGAAGCAGGAGATAGACAGTGTCAGCAACAGCATGGTGAGAATGGTGTATCAGTACATAGAGGTGTTGTATGTAACTCCTGGACATGGGGATATGTGGACGGCTGCTCTACATTTCTGAATATTAGCTAAAGCAGGCAAGGTTTATTCGGTTACTCTATGGCATTGTCTGTAATTATTCTTGACAATATTTTTGTATAATATTTTAATTTTTGTTTGTTTTTGTGGACTGCATCTCTTATTGTAAACTGTTCTATATATATAGGGGATTATATAATTATTAGTAGTATTGTTAGGAACTTTTTAGTGTTAGGGCTTATTCACCTAAGTCATCTGTGCCTGATTACAACTGTATAGTTGACAGGATCCACAAGGGTCACTGAATCAACTAGCCTGCCAAAAACATATGGTGCAGGAAAGGCAGTGGGAGTTGTCAATCCTGGAGGTACTGGGTAAAACAGCAAGTGAAGGAATCAGGGAAACTAAGTGGCGAGGTGGACCTGTCCACCATCGAGACTGAGGATGCTGTTTGCCCTGTTTTCCAGGGTTACCATCATGGAGCATGGGCCCTTTCTGCCCACTGAATGGAAGGCCACCTGGGCCAATTGTGACTCACCTATTATGTCTAGAGCTACAGTCACAACAGGTAGTGTCATTGGAAATTCCCAGGATTGTATGAGTTGCTGGTGTTGTATGCCTTCACCCTGAAGAACCTAGTGCCAAGGAGGAAGCTGGAGGAACACCTGGGAATCTACCATGACTTTGAGGCTGTGGGTAGTGAAGAAAAAACCAGTAGAAAGCAACAGTGTAGGAGATGAAATGCTAAGCAAGATCGAGATCCTTGGCATGGGTATTGTGGGGTGAAGGAGCACTAAAGACAGAAACCCTCCAGTTCCAGTTTCAGTTCCAGAGTGTTTATGGGCTTTTGCTCAGTTATGGATATTTTCATTTTGTAGTTTCATGTTTCGTAAAATACTTGTGAAATGGATTGTATGACCTGTGCTGTAGGTAAGGAACGTGGGTTGGTATAGGAGCCTGTAGTTAGCTAAATGTCAGCCCCTAAAAGTGACTTGGATGACTGCTACTAGATAGGGCTTTTGTGACATCTTGTAGCAGGTGCAGAGGTCTAGGGAAATTCCTGTAAAGCAGGTAGGCCAAGCTAAATTCCTGGAAGTTTGCCAGGTGGGCTGTGTAAATTTCTTAGCTGAGGCTAGGACCCAGATGTGTTTATATTCAAAGTATAGTGTCCCAGGTGTATAGTTAGGTGGCAAAAGGTCATAATATGCAGGTCAGGATGGTGAAGTCTTTACTTAAGTGAAAGCACTAGTGGCCGCAGTGATGTAGCATGTTGGTGGAGCTAGAAAAGAAAATTGTTAAATGCACTTTTACCTGTGTGTTTCCGAGTCAGTATAATTTGCAGTTAAAATTTGCCAACAGGCAGAATATTTAACTTTTTTTTTTGTTTGATATATAGGAAATATGCCCAAACTATTGAAGGGATTTTTTGGGCAATTTTTTTTTTAAAGTTCTGTTAGAGCTATTAATGAGTTAAAAGTACACCTACATACTTTTAGCAGTGTTCTGAATGATTTCTGGGTTTTTCTGGGAGCTCCTGGCATCTTCTGTATTTGTTTACTTGTGTTAGCTTCCTGCTATTTAATTTCCTGTGTACCTTTCACGCTACCTCCCTCTCCCCTCCTTTCTTGCTCCATTACACCCCCTCCATGCCTCCGTAGCTAAGCTATCACGCCCACTACTAAGATTCCTACTACTTAGATTCCTTCACAGACCCTGCACTCACAGATGATTCCCTTCCCTCATGAAATATCCTCCTCTCTGCCACACTGGCATTTTTCCATCTACCCTGCTCTGACTGCAGACGTGCAGGGGAGTGGAAGATGGACTCATATTACATCAGTTCCTGCTCACATGCAATGTGGGTGGTGAGGAGGACACCTATGAGGATTGAATTGTTTAACTTTGGCACCTTAGGGGACAGACTACAGAGGGGCACAAACAGGACAAGTGCAGAACTGTACAATGGGACAGTAATGCAAAACTGGGACTGTCCCACTGGATCTGGGACGGTTGAGAGCTATGCTTCAACCTTGAGACAGGGAAGATTCCACTGTCAATTCCATAGATTCTGAGAGTGTGCCTAAGAAGAGGATAGGAGGTGTGCTTCACAAGACTATAATCCGGAACCTATTTTGCATCCAGGTATTTGGGCCCTTGAGACTTCAGTGTTTTCAGCCCCTAGATCAAAATACTGGGAGAGCCAGAGTATACAACTTTAACTGAAGTGGAGCAAAGGCATCCCAATCACTTTCATAGTCTGGGAATCCCTAATCCCAAGCCTAGGAGTAGCCAAATAGGTGAAAACTACTACCCCATTTGGAAGCTGCACAAGTCTTTTACAAGTTCTCAAAGTAACCTTTCACTTTGGCTCAATTGCATCACTGCTTCCTGAGTCAGTCCTGTGCTTATCATCAGGTCCATTCCGAGGACCCCTCTCCAAACTGACATGCCCCACGGGAGCAAATATCACCACCATCAGGTACCACGCAGGCCTCCCTTGTTGGTGGCCCACCTGGGAGATGGGCTGGATCAGTTTGTTTGAGTGTACTCAACCAGCCCTGTGATATCACCACTGTGACTATTACTCTCTGGGTTGTGACAACCTGCTGTGGACAGTATTGATGTCATGTTATTGGTGTGGGGATATTTTGTATGGGGTAGTGCTGTTAGGTTTGTTGTTTTTATCATTTATCCACACATACTTTGTATAACGATACATTTTTCCTGCTATTGTATATCCAGGCTATATTAGCTTTTATTACACTTTGACAACGTACAGCCGGACCCTTCAGGTTTTTTTTTCCTTAAGCTATCCTGGTCCCTGTTCTCCGCCCTAATGTTTATACAATGTTTTTTTTTTTTAATTTTCTTATATTACAGGAATTCTAATTGTATTCCTTTGAGCATTGTTTTGTTTGAGGACCCAGAATATAATACGAACAGGCCTAGGGAAATTATGGAAAATAACAAACGGCTGACGTTACACGTCTTGGACCTCATTACTGAGGCCTGTGATTGACTCTCAGTGGTCACATGGGGCACTCTGGCATTATGTCATCAGTGTGACCCACGTAACTGCTGAGACCCAATCAGGCTTCAGTGGTGTCGTCCAGGATGCATGATGTCAGCCACAGGTCAGAAATGGCCAGAAGGTGATGCTGGACCACAGGATGCCCAGGAAAGGTATATGTTTGGGATTTTTACTCTCCTCCCCTGCGCAGCCTTCTACTGGAAAGCGGATGGGTGGCACATGATGCCTGGTCCATTTACGTTAGTGGTGTGGCTGAGCCCAGGTAGGGCCTCCAGTCCGTTGGGCCAGTCCAACATTAAGAGCATTTAAGGTTATGTTCAGACTGTTTTCTGCATGAGGCAGAAATCAAAGAAGGACACTAAAAAAAATAAACGACCTGCTCGATCCTTCCGTGGATTCAGCCACAGAATTTAAGACACTTCATTGATTAGGCCCATTCATGTGAGCCTAGTCAGCAGAGGGAAGCGAGATCCAGGAGGCCAGAGGGGTAGAACTTCTCAAGGTCACCAGAGTTTTTACATAATATCTTATGCTAAGTCCTGATCTTCATTTTTTGATTTGTAAGGGTCACCTGTGGAATACCTGACCCAGATTTTTTAACTTTAATTATTTTTGTTGTCAGCTCATCTATATCATACAACAATTTTAGGTATCGCTGTATGCCAACTTTCCACCCAGGGGCATTGCTATAGGGAGTGCAGAGGAAACAATGGCTATCGGAGCCCCAAAGGTCCCTCTGCCTCATAATATACCACTTTTCTATACAGCACAAGATAAATAAGAGTCCTATTACAGATTTTGCATAGGAGCCCTGGAGATTCAAGCTCTGACTTTGTATGTGAATTTATGAATGCCTTCAAATCTTTATAATAATTAAAGAGAGCCTTCACGTTCTCCAACTCTTTGCATTCTTTAATAGTGGTTGGTGCCCTGATCCTGGAACAACCAGATTTTTTTTCTCTAGCCCCAACTAGAGAAGGATGTAAAAAGTTGGTGGAGTTGGTCCTCTTTTTTTTTTTTTTTTGCTTAGTATTTTCTTAATAACAACTAAGAATACAAGACAATATAGACAGCTGTGTATATACACTATGTTGTATATGTAATTACAGCAATGATTATAACATTATATAATTCGACAGTGACTTCATTCAGTCTATAAACATGGCTCACAACGGCAGCCACAAGAGTGTTGTGTGTAGAAAGGTCCTCTTTAATAAGATGATCCTTCCTCTGTGCAGGTGATCAGAGTCCACTCTTATTACCTACAACAACGAGTAGCTGCTGAAACCAAGAGCGGGAAACTTTTTTCCCTGCCCATTAAACTGACCAGGCCAGAATTCCTTGTGACACAAACAAATGATCTCATGAAAAGTAAGTGACAATTTGATATGTTTCCTTAAATAAAGTAGAGATTATTTCTGTCTATTATATTGGTTTAGTTGTATTAATTTCAGAGAATCTTTGTAAAACTTTCAGTAGGATCTATATATAAGTATCCAGTACGCAGCTTGCCAGGGTTTCATTGGATTTACTGTAACCATGTTTCTTTAAGGTACTGGTCTCAGATATCACTTCAGCCCAGAGACCTGTCAGTTCCTCATTGTTTATGGAGGCCCCTATAGGGACACTCTGGTGTCTGCACTGTTTATGAGGGTACTTGGCGCGGTGCTGTGTATGGGATCACTTTGTGCTTGCACTGTGTATTAGCCAGATACCTCAAAGGGGTTTTAAAAGATTTTTATAAAGATGACCTATTTGTAGTTTAGTTCTTCCCTATTATACGTCTTCAATATCAGACTGGTAGAGAGACAACTTTTGGCACCCCTGCCAAATGCTCCTGAGAAAGGCCACTCCCACTTTTTCCGTGACTTGTCATTCATGAATCACTCTGATTGACATATCTGCGTTCTTCAGACTGCTCATGTTTATACACTCTGTCAGTAAATGCGGGTCAGTAATTTGCTTTTGTAAAACATACTGGCATAATATAAGGAGAACTTACTTGCATTCATTTCCAAAATTTGCACATATCAGTTCTGAATGTCCTTTATTTTGCTTTACAGCATATAAGTTATCTCTGACATTGGAAGACATACTGTCCAAATACAGCCTCCCTGTTACTGTCCGCTCATCTTCTGATTTATCCTATAAGGAAAAAGGAGACCAGAAGTCACAACATGAACTGCTTAGTGACCTGACACTGCTAGAACAATATGAGGAAAGCTTCCTGTTGGGACATCCTATTGACAAGGGTAACTATAGCCAAAAAACATATATAATGAGGCAACATATAGAAACTGTAGAATTGATTTTACAGGTTTGGGTGATCTGAATGTTGAATTTTTTTTAAGATTCACTTTCTGATAGTAGTACAATAGGAACAAAGTGGCATTAAAAAAATGCACAACCTCTATAAATTACCTGCTAGTAATTTTTATTGTATATAAAAACAATCCATTAAAACCCTCCCATAAAACAACTCTATGGAGCACACAAATAACAATGAGTGGTCCCAACCAGTAACTGGACCATACAAGTCCCAAGAGAAACCCATTTACCTATTCCAAATGTCATTTTAATCGCAGAGCATGAATCAATCATAAATACATAAAGATATACTGATCATATACAAAACTCATACCTAACTTAGATTAGGTAAAGTGGGATTTATCTTGGGACTTATATACCAAACTTATGGAACATTGAATGAATATATTTTAGGAAATCTGGCAAATATGCTCAAACCTGCTTGCAACCACAGTTCTTTTAAAGGCCATATACTCGAGTATAAGCCGAATTTTTAAGCACAGTTTTTGTGCTGAAAAAGCCCCTCTCGGCTTATATTCCAGTCAAGACAAAAAAATATTTTTTTTTTTTATTTTTTTTTTATTTTTTTTTGGGGGGGGGGGGGCGCGGGGGTCTACGACCAGCCGCAATAGTAATGTATAGAATCTCCCATAAAATAGTGAAAAAAAAGAAGCTTTAAAAAATATAATAAAAAAATAAAATAAATAAAAGTTCTAAATCACTCCTTTCCCTAGGATACATATAAAAGTAGAAAATGACTGTGAAACACAAACACATTAGGTATCCCTGTGTCTGAAAGTGCCCGGTCTACTGAATATAGGATATCTGCAGTGCTCCTCTTCCATCAGAAAGGGGTTAGCAGGAGCACCGCAGATACCCTATATTCAGTCAGACTGAATTCCAAGTGGGGAAAAAAAAACAGTCCTCAAGCTCGGGGAAGGGACAGACAGACAACCAAAACACCCCCTCCCCTTTCCCAGCACCCAGCAACTACTGCACCCAAAAACCATTTTAATTTTTGAAATTTTCAGTAGCTGCTACATTTCCCCCCTAGGCTTATACTCGAGTCAATAAGTTTTCCCAGTTTTTTGTGGTAAAATTAGGGGGGTTGGCTTATACTCGGGTCGGCTTATACTCGAGTATATATGTTATACTCGAGTATATATATATATATATATATATATATATATATATAATTGTTTTGTTTCTGTTTATATTTTTGAAGGGAAGATATTTGTAGAAGATCCTATAATTATTCCAATGTACATGAAGGAGCTTAGATTGGTGGTGGCTGTGGGGTTCCAAGATGGAGACAATACAAGCTGGAAAAATGTATGTGACTTGATGGACAAACAAGTGAAGAACCAAGGCAACTCTCCAAGTATTACATTTGAGGGTAAGTCATATTCAAAAAACTCAGGGGTGTGATTCAAATTCCATGGGGGCAACTGCTAAGGGTAGAGTTGGGGGCTGGATGAACTAGGAGGGGTGGTGTGCACAGGGGGCAGCGTAAAAAAAAATTCAACCCACATCCCTTTACCACAAAATCATGCTCTTTTTTGGAACCCCACAACGCCTACTTTCATCCAGAGTGTTCTCTGTCCACCTAATGTATATTATGTCCCTGTATATTAAATGAGGGTATTCACCTGTCTGGTTAGGCCATCAATATTATATTGGCATGAGTATGACAGCTGGAACTCTGCAGATCCTGGAGTCAAGCTGCTTAACCATTATGTGATGTTCACCTACTGACACACATTGCATGGTAAGACACTGTACGGGGAACCACTGAAGGAGCCACTTTATGGGGGGCCACTAAAGGGTCCACTAAATGGAAGGGCAATTGAGAACACTGTGTCAGTCATACAGTGGCCCCTTCACTGGTCTCCCATACAGTGGTATTAGCTGTAATTTACTGCTCATCTATAAGCTGCATGGCACTGTCTGTTCCCTGGTCCAGCTCTGTCTCTCTGCTCCAGGCGCACATGACTTCACAGTAGCCTACAAGTTGGAGAGTGTTAGAGCAGGAAGTCCAAGGCTCTACTTCTCTAAGAAGGGCTTCAATCCTCACTGATTCTGCGTTACAGTTGTATTTTTAATAAACAGATTGGCTGAACTTGGAAGAATCTGCTGCATCCACCACCGGGTGAATTGGGTAAATTTCATTTATCCTTCTCCTGTGTCATTATGGGCTTGTTACATTCAGTTCAGTTCCGGAATTAGATGAAGGAAGGGGGGGTGGGGGTGGGGGGGTGGCGGGGGGAGATTGTTCTCTTTTAGTCTATGCAGGTTGCTTGGTTAGTTAATGGAGAAGCAATTTTAACAATTACTAATCTATATTAGTGTTATGCTTCTCAAAATAATTACATTTAAAAAGGTCCAAACATCAAATAAAGACATGAGTAAGGAAGAATATCACATTATAGTAAGCGATAATATATCATTTGCACACAGAATTCTGCTGATCATGAGGGGTCTAATTTACTAGAATGAAGAGAGTACAGCATTAAAGCCAGCACAAGGCTGCCCAATGCTGCTCCAGACCCAGCAAAGTGATGCTGCTGAAACTGAATTTGGATCGACGGACTTCTGAGGGGTCAGGCACACTGTAAGGGGTGGCATAACCTGGTGATATGCCATGACTTACTACAATGCTTTTATTTAATAGGTTCTCTAAGGGATTTACTTTGCTGCTGGCAGTTTTCTAATAAAGCAGTCATGGATACATACAGCAGGGAGTGGCAAGGTATAGGATAAGGCCCTTGGTCATGGAATCTAAAAGTAGGTTTACACATGGAGAATTCTGATAAATTACGCTGGGTTCACACTAGCGTTCGGGTCTCCGTTCTCAGCTTTCTGTCTTCTGCATGCAGAAGACGGAAACCTGTCAGAGTGGGTCCGGCCGTGAGCGCCTTTTGAGCGTTTTATGCTCTCTGCCGCGAAACCGGACACAGAGTACTACATGTCCGACTCTGTGACTGATTTTTAAAAAACGGTTTTGTGGCGGAGAGTATAAAACGCTCACCGGCGCACACGGCCGGACATCTTTCAAACCCATTCAAATGAATGGTTGAGAGAGTCCTGCAGGTTTCTGTCTCCTGCTCTGTTTTGTGCAGGAAACGATAACTTGCAGAACGGAGACCGGGCGCAGATGTGAACAAGCCCTTAGACAAGTTTCTAAATCTGTTATTCTGGCTTGGTCCTCTTTGGCCAAGTTCAAATCTGTGTCGGAGTCACCGTTGGAGAGAATTGGTGAGTGAAGGAGACCTGTGTACAGATATGAACCTAGCCTTAGTCTAGTCTTATAGCGGATAGTTAAGCCAGACTATAAAAGGCCATCTGAATTGGCCATTATGAAGCTGATGATAGTATACAGTATGCAATATATAGGCTGTGTGTTTTATATGGTCATCTCTTTTTCTCATGCACAGAAATATATTTACTTGATAAAAAGGCTGTTTCTGCACAAAGACCCAGCTACAGCACCATAGAACCCATATACATCGACATCAACGAATTGAAGAATGACATAAGAACACCTTTGGAGAACAAAGTAAAATGTAGTATTTACCAAATGCAGCCAAAATCGGTTGTTGAAAATGTCTATCAAAATGCATCAAATAATGAGACTGTGGTTTCAAACAGCTTCTCATCTCTCAATGATATCCCAAAGAATCTGCGTAATTTGACTGTCAACCAGGTGGGTCAATGCCTAAAATTACTGAATATGAATCAGTATGTGCAAGCCTTTGAATCAGCACAGGTGGATGGTCAGCTCATGTATGACCTTAACCCCGACATGATGAAGAGTTGCTTGGGTATGAATCAACTTAATGTAGTAAAGTTATTAAGGTTTCGAGATGGATGGAGACCTAATGTGAAAATCTAGGTGCCTGACTTAAGGAGTAAACAACCAATTTGAAGATCAAATAATCTCAAAAGCTATAAAGCTAAATATGACACATTCTCTTTGTTTCTTTTTTTAAGCAAAAAACAATTTTTATTTTCGTCATTTCAAAATAATAAAAAAAAGGAAAAGGAAAGGGCCCGAAGAAATACTTTAGGCACTCTGCATGGTTAGTACCTGGTAGCACCCTGTTTGGCAAGTATCACAGCTTGTAAACACGTTTTCTAGCCAGCCAAGAGACTTTCAATTCTTGTTTGAGGGATTTTCATCCATTCTTCCTTGGAAAAGTCTTTTGGTTCTGTGAGATTCCTGTGTCTTGCATGCACTGCTCTTTTGAGATCGAGCCACAGATTTTTTTTTTTTTTTTTTTTTTTAAATGTAGATTATGAGCCCCACATAGAGCTCACAATGTACATTTTTCCCTAGCAGTATGTCTTTTTTGGAATATGGGATGGAAATCCATGCAAACACGGGGAGAACATACAAACTCCTTGCAGATGGTTTTCTGTCCTTGGCGGGATTTGAACACCAGGACTCCAGCGCTGCAAGGCTGCAGTGCTAACCACTGAGCCACCGTGTGGCCCCTAGATCGAGCCACAGATTTTCAATGATGTTCAGATCAAGGAATTGTGAGTGCCATGGTAAAACCTTCGGCTTGTGCCTTTTGATGTAATCTATTGTGACTTTTGAGGTGTGTTTAGGCCCGCTGCCTCGGGGTTATGTTCGACGCAGACCTTTCCTTCACTCCCCATGTTGAATCATGTCACCTCCACCTCAAAAACATCTCCAGAATACGCCCTTTCCTTACCAGAGATACATTAAAGACACGTACTGTCGCTCTGATTAATTCTCGCCTTGACTACTGTAACTCCTTACTAATCTGTCTTCCCCTTACTAAATTCTCCCCTCTACAATCTATTCTGAATGCAGCGGCCAGGCTCATCTATCAGTAGTCTAGACACTACAGCGATGCCTCTGGTCTGTGCCAGTCACTACACTGGCTGCCTATTCATTATAGAATAAAATATAAAGTTATCACCTTCATCCACAAGGCTCTCCATAATGCTGCACCTCCCTACTAGAGATGAGCGAACACTAAAACGTTCGAGGTTCGAAATTCGATTCGAACAGCCGCTCAATGTTCGTGTGTTCGAACGGGTTTCGAACCCCATTATAGTCTATGGGGAACAGATACTCGTTAAGGGGGAAACCCAAATCCGTGTCTGGAGGGTCACCAAGTCCACTATGACACCACAGGAAATGATGCCAACACCTCTGGAATGACACTGGGACAGCAGGGGAAGCATGTCTGGGGGCATCTAACACACCAAAGACCCTCTATTACCCCAACATCACAGCCTAACAACTACACACTTTACACACTCAATACCACCTCTCTGACAGTAGGAAAACACCTTGAAACATGTGTATTTGGCACTTGCAGTGAGGAGAGCTTGTCACCAGCAGTGAATTTGGCCCTTGTAGTAAGTTGAGGTTGGCACCAACATTTGTTTTGAAAATCAGGGTGGATTGAGCCTCTAACCAGCAGAGTTTGGGCAAATTCATGGTGGAGGGAGCCTCTAAAAACCCCAGTTTGGACCAATTCATGGTGGAGGGAGCCTCTAAAAACCCCAGTTTGGACCAATTCATGGTGGAGGGAGCCTCTAAACAGCCCAGTTTGGACCAATTCATGGTGGAGGGAGCCTCTAAAAACCCCAGTTTGGACCAATTCATGGTGGAGGGAGCCTCTAAACAGCCCAGTTTGGACCAATTCATGGTGGAGAGAGCCTCTAAAAACCCCAGTTTGGACCAATTCATGGTGGAGGGAGCCTCTAAAAACCCCAGTTTGGACCAATTCATGATGGAGGGAGCCTCTAAACAGCCCAGTTTGGGCAAATTCATGGTGGAGGGAGCCTCTAAAAACCCCCAGTTTGGACCAATTCATGGTGGAGGGAGCCTCTAAAAACCCCAGTTTGGACCAATTCATGGTGGAGGGAGCCTCTAAACAGCTCAGTTTGGGCAAATTCATGGTGGAGGGAGCCTCTAAAAACCCCAGTTTGGACCAATTCATGGTGGAGGGAGCCTCTAAAAACCCCAGTTTGGACCAATTCATGGTGGAGGGAGCCTCTAAAAACCCCAGTTTGGACCAATTCATGGTGGAGGGAGCCTCTAAACAGCCCAGTTTGGGCAAATTCATGGTGGAGGGAGCCTCTAAAAACCCCCAGTTTGGACCAATTCATGGTGGAGGGAGCCTCTAAAAACCCCAGTTTGGACCAATTCATGGTGGAGGGAGCCTCTAAACAGCCCAGTTTGGGCAAATTCATGGTGGAGGGAGCCTCTAAACAGCCCAGTTTGGGCAAATTCATGGTGGAGGGAGCCTCTAAAAACCCCAGTTTGGACCAATTCATGGTGGAGGGAGCCTCTAAACAGCTCAGTTTGGGCAAATTCATGGTGGAGGGAGCCTCTAAAAACCCCAGTTTGGACCAATTCATGGTGGAGGGAGCCTCTAAAAACCCCAGTTTGGACCAATTCATGGTGGAGGGAGCCTCTAAAAACCCCAGTTTGGACCAATTCATGGTGGAGGGAGCCTCTAAACAGCTCAGTTTGGGCAAATTCATGGTGGAGGGAGCCTCTAAAAACCCCAGTTTGGACCAATTCATGGTGGAGGGAGCCTCTAAAAACCCCAGTTTGGACCAATTCATGGTGGAGGGAGCCTCTAAAAACCCCAGTTTGGACCAATTCATGGTGGAGGGAGCCTCTAAACAGCCCAGTTTGGACCAATTCATGGTGGAGGGAGCCTCTAAAAACCCCCAGTTTGGACCAATTCATGGTGGAGGGAGCCTCTAAAAACCCCAGTTTGGACCAATTCATGGTGGAGGGAGCCTCTAAACAGCCCAGTTTGGGCAAATTCATGGTGGAGGGAGCCTCTAAACAGCCCAGTTTGGGCAAATTCATGGTGGAGGGAGCCTCTAAAAACCCCAGTTTGGACCAATTCATGGTGGAGGGAGCCTCTAAAAACCCCAGTTTGGACCAATTCATGGTGGAGGGAGCCTCTAAAAACCCCAGTTTGGACCAATTCATGATGGAGGGAGCCTCTAAACAGCCCAGTTTGGACCAATTCATGGTGGAGAGAGCCTCTAAAAACCCCAGTTTGGACCAATTCATGGTGGAGGGAGCCTCTAAACAGGCCAGTTTGGGCAAATTCATGGTGGAGGGAGCCTCTAAACAGCCCAGTTTGGGCAAATTCATGGTGGAGGGAGCCTCTAACCAGCCCAGTTTGGACCAATTCATGGTGGAGGGAGCCTCTAAAAACCCCAGTTTGGACCAATTCATGGTGGAGGGAGCCTCTAAACAGCCCAGTTTGGACCAATTCATGGTGGAGGGAGCCTCTAAAAACCCCAGTTTGGACCAATTCATGGTGGAGGGAGCCTCTAAACAGCCCAGTTTGGACCAATTCATGGTGGAGGGAGCCTCTAAAAACCCCAGTTTGGACCAATTCATGGTGGAGGGAGCCTCTAAAAACCCCAGTTTGGACCAATTCATGATGGAGGGAGCCTCTAAACAGCCCAGTTTGGACCAATTCATGGTGGAGAGAGCCTCTAAAAACCCCAGTTTGGACCAATTCATGGTGGAGGGAGCCTCTAAACAGGCCAGTTTGGGCAAATTCATGGTGGAGGGAGCCTCTAAACAGGCCAGTTTGGGCAAATTCATGGTGGAGGGAGCCTCTAACCAGCCCAGTTTGGACCAATTCATGGTGGAGGGAGCCTCTAAAAACCCCAGTTTGGACCAATTCATGGTGGAGGGAGCCTCTAAACAGCCCAGTTTGGACCAATTCATGGTGGAGGGAGCCTCTAAAAACCCCAGTTTGGACCAATTCATGGTGGAGGGAGCCGCTAAACAGCCCAGTTTGGACCAATTCATGGTGGAGGGAGCCTCTAACCAGCAGAGTTGGTGGAAATCAGGGTGGAGGGAGCCTCTAACCAGCAGAGTTGTGGGAAAGCAGGGTGGAGGGAGCCTCTAACCAGCAGAGTTGGTGGAAATCAGGGTGGAGGGAGCCTCTAACCAGCAGAGTTGTGGGAAAGCAGGGTGGAGGGAGCCTCTAACCAGCAGAGTTGTGGGAAAGCAGGGTGGAGGGAGCCTCTAACCAGCAGAGTTGGTGGAAATCAGGGTGGAGGGAGCCTCTAACCAGCAGAGTTGTGGGAAAGCAGGGTGGAGGGAGCCTCTAACCAGCAGAGTTGTGGGAAAGCAGGGTGGAGGGAGCCTCTAACCAGCAGAGTTGTGGGAAAGCAGGGTGGAGGGAGCCTCTAACCAGCAGAGTTGTGGGAAAGCAGGGTGGAGGGAGCCTCTAACCAGCAGAGTTGGTGGAAATCAGGGTGGAGGGAGCCTCTAACCAGCAGAGTTGGGGGAAATCAGGGTGGAGGGAGCCTAGTATTAGCAGAATTGTGCAACGCTTATGGTGGATGAGTATGAGGATGCGGAGGAATTGGAGAGGTTGAGTACAGACATGGAGTTTCATGTTGGGGTGCTTTACACAGGTGGGCCCAAAAATGAAGGCTCTATCCAGTGGTGGTTCATTTTTATCAAAGTGAGCCGGTCGGCACTCTCAGCTGACAGACGGGTGCGCTTGTCAGTGATGATGCCACCGGCTGCACTGAACACCCTCTCAGATAGGACGCTGGCGGCAGGACAGGACAGCACCTCCAAGGCATATAGGGCAAGTTCAAGCCACAGGTCCAACTTCGACACCCAATACGTGTAGGGCGCAGAGGGGTCGGAGAGGACAGGGCTGTGGTCGGAAAGGTATTCCCGCAACATGCGCCTATACTTCTCACGCCTGGTGACACTAGGACCCTCCGTGGCGGCACTTTGGCGAGGGGGTGCCATCAAGGTGTCCCAGACCTTAGACAGTGTGCCCCTCGTTTGTGTGGACCGGTGAGAACTTGGTTGCCTACTGGAGGAACTGCCCTCCCTGCCGCCAACGTCACATGCTGGAAACATCTCCATCATATTCTGCACCAATTGCCTGTGGCAAGCATTGATGCGATTGGCCCTCCCCTCTACCGGAATAAAAGACGAGATGTTGTTTTTATACCGGGGGTCAAGGATAGCAAAGATCCAGTACTGGTTGTCCTCCATGATTTTGACAATACGCTTGTCGGTTGTAAAGCACCCCAACATGAACTCAGCCATGTCTGCCACAGTGTTAGTTGGCATGACTCCTCTGGCCCCACCGGAAAGTTCAATCTCCATTTCCTCCTCATCCTCCATGTCTACCCATCCGCGCTGCAACAATGGGACGATTCGAAGTTGCCCGGAAGCCTCCTGTATCACCATCACATCATCGGACAACTCTTCTTCCTCCTCCTCCTCCTCCTCCATTAAACGCAGTGAAGCGGACAGATGTGTGGACCTACTCTCCAGCTGTGACGGATCGGATGCTATCCCTAACTCCTCTGTGTGATCTGAGTTATCCCTGATGTCAATCAGGGATTCTCTCAGAACACACAAGAGCGGGATTGTAAGGCTCACCATCGCATCCTCAGAGCTCACCCTCCTTGTGGACTCCTCAAAGACCCGTAGGATGTCACAAAGGTCTCTCATCCATGGCCACTCATGGATGTGAAACTGAGGCAGCTGACTTAGTGGCACCCTAGGGTTTTGTAGCTGGTATTCCATCAAAGGTCTCTGCTGCTCAACCACTCTATTCAACATCTGAAACGTTGAGTTCCAGCGTGTGGGAACGTCGCACAAAAGCCGGTGTTGTGGCACATGCAGGCGTTGCTGGAGAGATTTTAAGCTAGCAGCGGCTACTGTCGACTTGCGAAAGTGGGCGCACATGCGCCGCACTTTCACCAGTAGCTCTGGAACATTGGGGTAGCTCTTTAGGAAACGTTGCACCACTAGGTTGAAGACGTGGGCCAGGCATGGAACATGTTGGAGTCCGGCAAGCTCCAGAGCTGCTACCAGGTTCCGGCCGTTATCACAAACGACCATGCCTGGGCCCAGGTGCAGCGGCTCAAACCATATTGCCGTCTCATCGAGGAGGGCATCCCTCACCTCGGAGGCAGTGTGCTGTCTGTCCCCCAAGCTGATCAGCTTCAGCACAGCCTGCTGACGTCTACCAACGCCAGTGCTGCAACGTTTCCAACTCGTAGCTGGGGTCAATCTAACAGCGGAGGAGGAGGCGGTGGCGGAGGAGGAGGCGGTGGCGGAGGAGGAGGCGGTAGAGGAGGAGGAGGAGGGGGGTGTTCTTCTCGTGTCCCTGCCAGGAATGTTAGGCGGGGAGACGAGGTACACCGGGCCAGTTTGGGAAGCAGTCCCAGCCTCAACTACATTCACCCAGTGTGCCGTCAGTGAAATGTAGCGTCCCTGTCCGCATGCACTTGTCCACGCGTCGGTGGTCAAGTGGACCTTTGTGCAAAGCGCGGAACTAAGGGCCCGCCTGATGTTGAGTGACACGTGCTGGTGCAAGGCGGGGACGGCACACCGGGAGAAGTAGTGACGGCTAGGGACGGCATAGCGAGGTGCCGCAGTTGCCATCAGGTCCAGGAAGGCGGGAGTTTCAACAAGCCGGAACGCCAACATCTCCTGGGCCAGCAGTTTAGCGATGTTGGCGTTCAAGGCTTGCGCGTGTGGGTGGTTAGCAGTGTATTTCTGCCGCCGCTCCAATGTCTGAGAGATGGTGGGTTGTTGTAAAGAAGCGCCTGATGGTGCCTTTGATGGTGCAGGAGAAGGAGATAAGACAGGAACAGGGGAGGATGAGGGAGAAGTCAACAAAGTGGCGGAGGCAGATGAAGTGGTGTCCTGGCTCGTCCTCTGGAGTGCATCGCCAGCACAGTCAGCAGTGGCAGTGGCAGAGGCAGAGGCAGTGGCAGAGGCAGTGGCAGTGGCGTGAACGGCAGGCGGCCTTTGTCCTGCCGTTGCTGCCTGCCACTGATTCCAGTGCTTGGATTCCAAATGACGGCGCATTGAAGTGGTGGACAGGTTGCTCTTCTCAGAGCCCCTAATCAATTTCGAGAGGCAAATTGTGCAGACAACACTATATCTGTCCTCGGCGCATTCCTTGAAAAAACTCCACACCTTCGAGAAACGTGCCCTCGAGGTGGGAGTTTTTCGGGGCTGGGTACGAACTGGAACATCTTGGGAGATTCCGGGTGTGGCCTGGCTTCGCCTAAGCTGCTGACCTCTGCCTCTGCCTCTAGCTACCCTTTTTGGTGCTGCACTTGCCTCAACATCCACACTACTTTCCCCGCTTGACATCCCCCCTGTCCAGGTCGGGTCAGTGTCCTCATCATCCACCACTTCCTCTTCCAACTCCTGTCTCATCTCCTCCTCCCGCACAATGCGCCGGTCAACTGGATGCCCTGACGGCAACTGCGTCACATCATCGTCGATGAGGGTGGGTTGCTGGTCATCCACCACCAAATCGAACGGAGATGGAGGAGACTCTAGTGTTTGAGCATCTGGACACAGATGCTCCTCTGTTAGGTTCGTGGAATCGTGACGTGGAGAGGCAGGTTGAGGGACAATGAAAGGAGCGGAGAACAGCTCTGGGGAGCAGGGACAGTTGGGGTTATTGTTCTGTGAAGCTTGGGAATTTTGGGAGGAAGGAGGACAAGACTGTTGGGTAATAGGAGGAGAGGAGGCAGAGTCTGACTGGCTGCTGGACAATGTGCTGTAAGCGTTCTCTGACAGCCATTGCAAGACCTGTTCCTGGTTCTCGGGCCTACTAAGGTTTGTACCCTGCAGTTTAGTTAATGTGGCAAGCAACCCTGGCACTGTGGAGTGGCGCAATGCTTGCTGCCCCACAGGAGTAGGCACGGGACGCCCTGTGGCTTCACTGCTACCTTGCTCCCCAGAACCATTCCCCCGACCTCGCCCACGGCCTCGTCCACGTCCCTTTCCGGGAGCCTTGCGCATTTTGAATTCCCAGTTAGAAATTGGCACTATATACCAGTAGCAAAAATTGTGGGTGCGCGTAACCCCAATATATTCTTTGAATTCCCAGTCAGACAATGGCACTATATACCAGTAGCAAGAAATGAGGGTATTTATAACCCCAATATATTCTTTGAATTACCAGTCAGAAACTGGCACTATATGGCAGTAGCAAGAAATGAGGGTATTTATAACCCCAATATATTCTTTGAATTCCCAGTCAGACAATGGCACTGTATACCAGTAGTAAAAATTGTGGGTGCACGTAACCCCAATATATTCTTTGAATTACCAGTCAGAAACTGGCACTATATGGCAGTAGCAAGAAATGAGGGTATTTGTAACCCCAATATATTCTATGAATTCCCAGTCAGAAACTGGCACTGTATACCAGTAGTAAAAATTGTGGGTGCACGTAACCCCAATATATTCTTTGAATTCCCAGTCAGACAATGGCACTATATACCAGTAGCAAGAAATGAGGGTATTTATAACCCCAATATATTCTTTGAATTCCCAGTCAGAAACTGGCACTATATGGCAGTAGCAAGAAATGAGGGTATTTATAACCCCAATATATTCTTTGAATTCCCAGTCAGACAATGGCACTGTATACCAGTAGTAAAAATTGTGGATGCACGTAACCCCAATATATTCTTTGAATTACCAGTCAGAAACTGGCACTATATGGCAGTAGCAAGAAATGAGGGTATTTGTAACCCCAATATATTCTTTGAATTCCCAGTCAGAAACTGGCACTGTATACCAGTAGTAAAAATTGTGGGTGCACGTAACCCCAATATATTCTTTGAATTCCCAGTCAGACAATGGCACTATATACCAGTAGCAAGAAATGAGGGTATTTATAACCCCAATATATTCTTTGAATTCCCAGTCAGAAACTGGCACTATATGGCAGTAGCAAGAAATGAGGGTATTTATAACCCCAATATATTCTTTGAATTCCCAGTCAGAAACTGGCACTATATGGCAGTAGCAAGAAATGAGGGTATTTGTAACCCCAATATATTCTTTGAATTCCCAGTCAGAAACTGGCACTGTATACCAGTAGTAAAAATTGTGGGTGCACGTAACCCCAATATATTCTTTGAATTCCCAGTCAGACAATGGCACTATATACCAGTAGCAAGAAATGAGGGTATTTATAACCCCAATATATTCTTTGAATTCCCAGTCAGACAATGGCACTGTATACCAGTAGTAAAAATTGTGGGTGCACGTAACCCCAATATATTCTTTGAATTACCAGTCAGAAACTGGCACTATATGGCAGTAGCAAGAAATGAGGGTATTTGTATTCCCAATATATTCTTTGAATTCCCAGTCAGAAACTGGCACTGTATACCAGTAGTAAAAATTGTGGGTGCACGTAACCCCAATATATTCTTTGAATTCCCAGTCAGACAATGGCACTATATACCAGTAGCAAGAAATGAGGGTATTTATAACCCCAATATATTCTTTGAATTCCCAGTCAGAAACTGGCACTATATGGCAGTAGCAAGAAATGAGGGTATTTATAACCCCAATATATTCTTTGAATTCCCAGTCAGAAACTGGCACTATATGGCAGTAGCAAGAAATGAGGGTATTTATAACCCCAATATATTCTTTGAATTCCCAGTCAGACAATGGCACTGTATACCAGTAGTAAAAATTGTGGGTGCACGTAACCCCAATATATTCTTTGAATTCCCAGTCAGACAATGGCACTATATACCAGTAGCAAGAAATGAGGGTATTTATAACCTCAATATATTCTTTGAATTACCAGTCAGAAACTGGCACTATATGGCAGTAGCAAGAAATGAGGGTATTTGTAACCCCAATATATTCTTTGAATTCCCAGTCAGAAACTGGCACTGTATACCAGTAGTAAAAATTGTGGGTGCACGTAACCCCAATATATTCTTTGAATTACTAGTCAGAAACTGGCACTATATGGCAGTAGCAAGAAATGAGGGTATTTGTAACCCCAATATATTCTTTGAATTCCCAGTCAGACAATGGCACTGTATACCAGTAGTAAAAATTGTGGGTGCACGTAACCCCAATATATTTTTTGAATTCCCAGTCAGACAATGGCACTATATACCAGTAGCAAGAAATGAGGGTATTTATAACCCCAATATATTCTTTGAATTCCCAGTCAGACAATGGCACTGTATACCAGTAGTAAAAATTGTGGGTGCACGTAACCCCAATATATTCTTTGAATTCCCAGTCAGAAACTGGCACTATATGGCAGTAGCAAGAAATGAGGGTATTTATAACCCCAATATATTCTTTGAATTCCCAGTCAGACAATGGCACTGTATACCAGTAGTAAAAATTGTGGGTGCATGTAACCCCAATATATTCTTTGAATTACCAGTCAGAAACTGGCACTATATGGCAGTAGCAAGAAATGAGGGTATTTGTAACCCCAATATATTCTTTGAATTACCAGTCAGAAACTGGCACTATATGGCAGTAGCAAGAAATGAGGGTATTTATAACCCCAATATATTCTTTGAATTCCCAGTCAGAAACTGGCACTGTATACCAGTAGTAAAAATTGTGGGTGCACGTAACCCCAATATATTCTTTGAATTCCCAGTCAGACAATGGCACTATATGGCAGTAGCAAAAATAGTGGGTGTATATAGCCCCAATTCTATTGCTAGGGGACTTGCAGGGTATTTCTGGGGTGAAGGTGGGGGGGCACACCGTTGGAACGGGTATCGGGGGTATATATCGGGTATACGGGAATACACTGACAGTGTATTCCATTCAGGATCCTGGGAAAGCTGGGTTGCGGCGATTGAGCCCGTCAGTGCCACGTTACACTGACAAGCTTCTCCCTGGAATTTAGCTCTTACAAGAGCTGTTGTGGTTGTCTTCTCCTTCCTATCCTAGCCTGTCTCTGCCTACCCAGAATCTAAGCCCTAGCTAGCTGGACGGAAACCTCCGTCCTCGGTGAATTGCAAGCTCAGAATGACGCGAAGCTGGGCGGCGCTGTTCTTTTAAATTAGAGGTCACATGTTTTCGGCAGCCAATGGGTTTTGCCTACTTTTCTCAACGTCACCGGTGTCGTAGTTCCTGTCCCACCTACCCTGCGCTGTTATTGGAGCAAAAAAGGCGCCAGGGAAAGTGGGAGGGGAATCGAGTAATGGCGCACTTTACCACGCGGTGTTCGATTCGATTCGAACATGCCGAACAGCCTAATATCCGATCGAACATGAGTTCGATAGAACACTGTTCGCTCATCTCTACTCCCTACATTTCCTCCCTCATCTCTGTCTACCGCCCAACCCATGTTCTCCGTTCATTCAATGACCTAACACTTACATCCTCTATTATCAGAACCTCCCACACTCATATACAAGACTTCTCCCCGAGCTGCACTACTTCTCTGGAATGCTCTACCCCGGACAATCAGATTAACTCCCATTACTACAGTTTCAAGCGCAAACTAAAGACACATCTTTTAAGACAGGCCTATCCCAATTCCTAATGTAAACCCTTCCACACCATAATTAGAATCCCCAAAATCTAACCCTCCTCTGTTCCCGCTCGCACATTATCCCACATTACGCCACATGATATGATGCCATTTCAGGCTAACTCTATATGTCCAAGCACCATCCACATGTTACAGGACACGACTGGTGATGGTTCATAAAGTCTTATGTTTATGTAATGACAGTCACCTCTATTACAGAAGTGACTGACCTCTGTATAAGCAATGCTGCCCCTGCTACCTCTTGTGTCACCCCCTCTACCTTATAGATTGTAAGCTCTTGCGAGCAGGGCCCTCAGTCCCATTGTGGGAAATGGCTTTCTTTGTAATGTATCCTTTTGTCTGTATTTGAACCCTACAAATTGTACAGTGCTGCGGAATATGTTGGCGCTATTTAAATAAAATTTATTATTATTATTATCATCATTACCTATTTGTAGATGCCATCCTCTTTTCACGTTTATCTTTTTTTTACAGACAGCATTTACAGATGCTTCCAGAATTTGTTGGAAATTCAATAAATCCATTCTGTTAAATGTTTCTTGTGCAACAATTGATCCTTAGGTGCAACACAACCAAAAGCATAACTGATTCACCCCCATGTATAAAGGGTGTCAGGGTCTGGGGTTGCTAGGTGGGGTGGCATAGACACACAAGTCCAGTTTCTTTAGTCTAAAACAAAAGTAGAGTTTATTTTCACTCAAAAAGGTAGTGCAGCAACAAAGGAAACAATACAAAAATAAATCCCTGCCCGGCTAGGCTCTAACTAAACACAGAATAGGTTACCTCACCTAGAATAACAGAAATCAAAAGCCAATAGAATCATTCAGGACACAGCTCCAAAAATATGACCTCTCTGTAGGCTCTCCAGCCAAACTCTGCCAAAGTGTTGCTGCTGGAGCTGGCTTCTTAAGCCTCCTGGACGAGGAGACTCTCTGCAGCTGAGTCGCTGCCGGAACATCCCCAAAGTGTGGACTGGAGTGTGGGTGTAATGACAGGTCCCACTACCAACCTACCTGTCATTCCTAAAAATCTAACCCAATACTGAGCATGCGAAAGTTGTCTGCTGAGAACAAACATTCCTGGATTTTCTCATCTAACCCACCTGAGTAGTCTGGGTGAGATGTACAGACCCTCCATTACCTGACCAGCCATCAGCTTACTATATACAATATATATATATATATATATATATATATATATATATATATTATATATATATATATATATATATATATATTAATAATTTAGTCTTATACATTTTGCGAGATATTGTAAGAGCTTTATATAAAGAGATGTGTTGATAATGCAATGTGCTTGATGTTATAACTAAATGTAAAAATATATTACACAAAATAAAATATTTTTATCCAAAATTTAAAACTAGAGATGTATACACTGTCAGTGTATTCCCGTATACCCGATATATACCCCCGATACCCGTTCCAACGGTGTGCCCCCCCACCTTCACCCCAGAAATACCCTGCAAGTCCCCTAGCAATAGAATTGGGGCTATATACACCCACTATTTTTGCTACTGCCATATAGTGCCATTGTCTCACTGGGAATTCAAAGAATATATTGGGCTTACATATAACTTCAATTCCAGGGAGAAGCTTGTCAGTGTAACGTGGCACTGACGGGCTCAATCGCCGCAACCCAGCTTTCCCAGGATCCTGAATGGAACACACTGACAGTGTATTCCCGTATACCCCATATATACACCCCAAATCACCGTTCCAACGGTGTGCCCCCCCACCTTCACCTCAGAAATACACTGCAAGTCCCCTAGCAATAGAATTGGGGCTATATACACCCACAATTTTGCTACTGGTATATAGTGCCATTGTCTGACTGGGAATTCAAAGAATATATTGGGGTTACGTGCACCCACAATTTTTACTACTGGTATACAGTGCCAGTTTCTGACTGGGAATTCAAAGAATATATTGGGGTTACAAATACCCTCATTTCTTGCTACTGCCATATAGTGCCAGTTTCCTGACTGGTAATTCAAAGAATATATTGGGGTTACGTGCACCACAATTTTTACTACTGGTATACAGTGCCATTGTCTGACTGGGAATTCAAAGAATATATTGGGGTTACAAATACCCTCATTTCTTGCTACTGCCATATAGTGCCAGTTTCTGACTGGTAATTCAAAGAATATATTGGGGTTACGTGCACCCCACAATTTTTACTACTGGTATACAGTGCCATTGTCTGACTGGGAATTCAAAGAATATATTGGGGTTATAAATACCCTCATTTCTTGCTACTGGTATATAGTGCCATTGTCTGACTGGGAATTCAAAGAATATATTGGGGTTACGTGCACCCACAATTTTACTACTGGTATACAGTGCCAGTTTCTGACTGGGAATTCAAAGAATATATTGGGGTTACAAATACCCTCATTTCTTGCTACTGCCATATAGTGCCAGTTTCTGACTGGTAATTCAAAGAATATATTGGGGTTACGTGCACCCACAATTTTACTACTGGTATACAGTGCCATTGTCTGACTGGGAATTCAAAGAATATATTGGGGTTATAAATACCCTCATTTCTTGCTACTGCCATATAGTGCCAGTTTCTGACTGGGAATTCAAGAATATATTGGGGTTACGTGCACCCACAATTTTTACTACTGGTATACAGTGCCATTGTCTGACTGGAATTCAAAGAATATATTGGGGTTATAAATACCCTCATTTCTTGCTACTGGTATATAGTGCCATTGTCTGACTGGGAATTCAAAGAATATATTGGGGTTACGTGCACCCACAATTTTTACTACTGGTATACAGTGCCAGTTTCTGACTGGGAATTCAAAGAATATATTGGGGTTACAAATACCCTCATTTCTTGCTACTGCCATATAGTGCCAGTTTCTGACTGGTAATTCAAAGAATATATTGGGGTTACGTGCACCCACAATTTTTACTACTGGTATACAGTGCCATTGTCTGACTGGGAATTCAAAGAATATATTGGGGTTATAAATACCCTCATTTCTTGCTACTGGTATATAGTGCCATTGTCTGACTGGGAATTCAAAGAATATATTGGGGTTACGTGCACCCACAATTTTTACTACTGGTATACAGTGCCATTGTCTGACTGGGAATTCAAAGAATATATTGGGGTTACGTGCACCCACAATTTTTACTACTGGTATACAGTGCCAGTTTCTGACTGGGAATTCAAAGAATATATTGGGGTTACAAATACTCTCATTTCTTGCTACTGCCATATAGTGCCAGTTTCTGACTGGTAATTCAAAGAATATATTGGGGTTACGTGCACCCACAATTTTTACTACTGGTATACAGTGCCATTGTCTGACTGGGAATTCAAAGAATATATTGGGGTTACGTGCACCCACAATTTTTACTACTGGTATACAGTGCCATTTTCTGACTGGGAATTCAAAGAATATATTGGGGTTACAAATACCCTCATTTCTTGCTACTGCCATATAGTGCCATTGTCTGACTGGGAATTCAAAGAATATATTGGGGTTACGTGCACCCACAATTTTTACTACTGGTATACAGTGCCATTGTCTGACTGGGAATTCAAAGAATATATTGGGGTTACAAATACCCTCATTTCTTGCTACTGCCATATAGTGCCAGTTTCTGACTGGTAATTCAAAGAATATATTGGGGTTACGTGCACCCACAATTTTTACTACTGGTATATAGTGCCATTGTCTGACTGGGAATTCAAAGAATATATTGGGGTTACGTGCACCCACAATTTTTACTACTGGTATATAGTGCCATTGTCTGACTGGTAATTCAAAGAATATATTGGGGTTACGTGCACCCACAATTTTTACTACTGGTATACAGTGCCATTGTCTGACTGGGAATTCAAAGAATATATTGGGGTTATAAATACCCTCATTTCTTGCTACTGGTATATAGTGCCATTGTCTGACTGGGAATTCAAAGAATATATTGGGGTTACGTGCACCCACAATTTTTACTACTGGTATACAGTGCCATTGTGTGACTGGGAATTCAAAGAATATATTGGGGTTACGTGCACCCACAATTTTTACTACTGGTATATAGTGCCATTGTCTGACTGGGAATTCAAAGAATATATTGGGGTTATAAATACCCTCATTTCTTGCTACTGCCATATAGTGCCAGTTTCTGACTGGGAATTCAAAGAATATATTGGGGTTACGTGCACCCACAATTTTTACTACTGGTATACAGTGCCATTGTCTGACTGGGAATTCAAAGAATATATTGGGGTTACAAATACCCTCATTTCTTGCTACTGCCATATAGTGCCAGTTTCTGACTGGTAATTCAAAGAATATATTGGGGTTACGTGCACCCACAATTTTTACTACTGGTATACAGTGCCATTGTCTGACTGGGAATTCAAAGAATATATTGGGGTTATAAATACCCTCATTTCTTGCTACTGGTATATAGTGCCAGTTTCTGACTGGGAATTCAAAGAATATATTGGGGTTACGTGCACCCACAATTTTTACTACTGGTATACAGTGCCAGTTTCTGACTGGGAATTCAAAGAATATATTGGGGTTACAAATACCCTCATTTCTTGCTACTGCCATATAGTGCCAGTTTCTGACTGGTAATTCAAAGAATATATTGGGGTTACGTGCACCCACAATTTTTACTACTGGTATACAGTGCCATTGTCTGACTGGGAATTCAAAGAATATATTGGGGTTATAAATACCCTCATTTCTTGCTACTGGTATATAGTGCCATTGTCTGACTGGGAATTCAAAGAATATATTGGGGTTACGTGCACCCACAATTTTTACTACTGGTATACAGTGCCATTGTCTGACTGGGAATTCAAAGAATATATTGGGGTTACGTGCACCCACAATTTTTACTACTGGTATACAGTGCCAGTTTCTGACTGGGAATTCAAAGAATATATTGGGGTTACAAATACCCTCATTTCTTGCTACTGCCATATAGTGCCAGTTTCTGACTGGTAATTCAAAGAATATATTGGGGTTACGTGCACCCACAATTTTTACTACTGGTATACAGTGCCATTGTCTGACTGGGAATTCAAAGAATATATTGGGGTTATAAATACCCTCATTTCTTGCTACTGGTATATAGTGCCATTGTCTGACTGGGAATTCAAAGAATATATTGGGGTTACGTGCACCCACAATTTTTACTACTGGTATACAGTGCCATTGTCTGACTGGGAATTCAAAGAATATATTGGGGTTACGTGCACCCACAATTTTTACTACTGGTATATAGTGCCATTGTCTGACTGGGAATTCAAAGAATATATTGGGGTTACGTGCACCCACAATTTTTGCTACTGGTATATAGTGCCAATTTCTAACTGGGAATTCAAAATGCGCAAGGCTCCCGGAAAGGGACGTGGACGAGGCCGTGGGCGAGGTCGGGGGAATGGTTCTGGGGAGCAAGGTAGCAGTGAAGCCACAGGGCGTCCCGTGCCTACTCCTGTGGGGCAGCAAGCATTGCGCCACTCCACAGTGCCAGGGTTGCTTGCCACATTAACTAAACTGCAGGGTACAAACCTTAGTAGGCCCGAGAACCAGGAACAGGTCTTGCAATGGCTGTCAGAGAACGCTTACAGCACATTGTCCAGCAGTCAGTCAGACTCTGCCTCCTCTCCTCCTATTACCCAACAGTCTTGTCCTCCTTCCTCCCAAAATTCCCAAGCTTCACAGAACAATAACCCCAACTGTCCCTGCTCCCCAGAGCTGTTCTCCGCTCCTTTCATTGTCCCTCAACCTGCCTCTCCACGTCACGATTCCACGAACCTAACAGAGGAGCATCTGTGTCCAGATGCTCAAACACTAGAGTCTCCTCCATCTCCGTTCGATTTGGTGGTGGATGACCAGCAACCCACCCTCATCGACGATGATGTGACGCAGTTGCCGTCAGGGCATCCAGTTGACCGGCGCATTGTGCGGGAGGAGGAGATGAGACAGGAGTTGGAAGAGGAAGTGGTGGATGATGAGGACACTGACCCGACCTGGACAGGGGGGATGTCAAGCGGGGAAAGTAGTGTGGATGTTGAGGCAAGTGCAGCACCAAAAAGGGTAGCTAGAGGCAGAGGCAGAGGTCAGCAGCTTAGGCGAAGCCAGGCCACACCCGGAATCTCCCAAGATGTTCCAGTTCGTACCCAGCCCCGAAAAACTCCCACCTCGAGGGCACGTTTCTCGAAGGTGTGGAGTTTTTTCAAGGAATGCGCCGAGGACAGATATAGTGTTGTCTGCACAATTTGCCTCTCGAAATTGATTAGGGGCTCTGAGAAGAGCAACCTGTCCACCACTTCAATGCGCCGTCATTTGGAATCCAAGCACTGGAATCAGTGGCAGGCAGCAACGGCAGGACAAAGGCCGCCTGCCGTTCACTCCACTGCCACTGCCTCTGCCTCTGCCACTGCCACTGCTGACTGTGCTGGCGATGCACTCCAGAGGACGAGCCAGGACACCACTTCATCTGCCTCCGCCACTTTGTTGACTTCTCCCTCATCCTCCCCTGTTCCTGTCTTATCTCCTTCTCCTGCACCATCAAAGGCACCATCAGGCGCTTCTTTACAACAACCCACCATCTCTCAGACATTGGAGCGGCGGCAGAAATACACTGCTAACCACCCACACGCGCAAGCCTTGAACGCCAACATCGCTAAACTGCTGGCCCAGGAGATGTTGGCGTTCCGGCTTGTTGAAACTCCCGCCTTCCTGGACCTGATGGCAACTGCGGCACCTCGCTATGCCGTCCCTAGCCGTCACTACTTCTCCCGGTGTGCCGTCCCCGCCTTGCACCAGCACGTGTCACTCAACATCAGGCGGGCCCTTAGTTCCGCGCTTTGCACAAAGGTCCACTTGACCACCGACGCGTGGACAAGTGCATGCGGACAGGGACGCTACATTTCACTGACGGCACACTGGGTGAATGTAGTTGAGGCTGGGACTGCTTCCCAAACTGGCCCGGTGTACCTCGTCTCCCCGCCTAACATTCCTGGCAGGGACACGAGAAGAACACCCCCCTCCTCCTCCTCCTCTACCGCCTCCTCCTCCGCCACCGCCTCCTCCTCCGCCACCGCCTCCTCCTCCGCTGTTAGATTGACCCCAGCTACGAGTTGGAAACGTTGCAGCACTGGCGTTGGTAGACGTCAGCAGGCTGTGCTGAAGCTGATCAGCTTGGGGGACAGACAGCACACTGCCTCCGAGGTGAGGGATGCCCTCCTCGATGAGACGGCAATATGGTTTGAGCCGCTGCACCTGGGCCCAGGCATGGTCGTTTGTGATAACGGCCGGAACCTGGTAGCAGCTCTGGAGCTTGCCGGACTCCAACATGTTCCATGCCTGGCCCACGTCTTCAACCTAGTGGTGCAACGTTTCCTAAAGAGCTACCCCAATGTTCCAGAGCTACTGGTGAAAGTGCGGCGCATGTGCGCCCACTTTCGCAAGTCGACAGTAGCCGCTGCTAGCTTAAAATCTCTCCAGCAACGCCTGCATGTGCCACAACACCGGCTTTTGTGCGACGTCCCCACACGCTGGAACTCAACGTTTCAGATGTTGAATAGAGTGGTTGAGCAGCAGAGACCTTTGATGGAATACCAGCTACAAAACCCTAGGGTGCCACTAAGTCAGCTGCCTCAGTTTCACATCCATGAGTGGCCATGGATGAGAGACCTTTGTGACATCCTACGGGTCTTTGAGGAGTCCACAAGGAGGGTGAGCTCTGAGGATGCGATGGTGAGCCTTACAATCCCGCTCTTGTGTGTTCTGAGAGAATCCCTGATTGACATCAGGGATAACTCAGATCACACAGAGGAGTTAGGGATAGCATCCGATCCGTCACAGCTGGAGAGTAGGTCCACACATCTGTCTGCTTCACTGCGTTTAATGGAGGAGGAGGAGGAGGAGGAGGAGGAGGAGGAAGAAGAGTTGTCCGATGATGTGATGGTGATACAGGAGGCTTCCGGGCAACTTCGAATCGTCCCATTGTTGCAGCGCGGATGGGTAGACATGGAGGATGAGGAGGAAATGGAGATTGAACTTTCCGGTGGGGCCAGAGGAGTCATGCCAACTAACACTGTGGCAGACATGGCTGAGTTCATGTTGGGGTGCTTTACAACCGACAAGCGTATTGTCAAAATCATGGAGGACAACCAGTACTGGATCTTTGCTATCCTTGACCCCCGGTATAAAAACAACATCTCGTCTTTTATTCCGGTAGAGGGGAGGGCCAATCGCATCAATGCTTGCCACAGGCAATTGGTGCAGAATATGATGGAGATGTTTCCAGCATGTGACGTTGGCGGCAGGGAGGGCAGTTCCTCCAGTAGGCAACCAAGTTCTCACCGGTCCACACAAACGAGGGGCACACTGTCTAAGGTCTGGGACACCTTGATGGCACCCCCTCGCCAAAGTGCCGCCACGGAGGGTCCTAGTGTCACCAGGCGTGAGAAGTATAGGCGCATGTTGCGGGAATACCTTTCCGACCACAGCCCTGTCCTCTCCGACCCCTCTGCGCCCTACACGTATTGGGTGTCGAAGTTGGACCTGTGGCTTGAACTTGCCCTATATGCCTTGGAGGTGCTGTCCTGTCCTGCCGCCAGCGTCCTATCTGAGAGGGTGTTCAGTGCAGCCGGTGGCATCATCACTGACAAGCGCACCCGTCTGTCAGCTGAGAGTGCCGACCGGCTCACTTTGATAAAAATGAACCACCACTGGATAGAGCCTTCATTTTTGGGCCCACCTGTGTAAAGCACCCCAACATGAAACTCCATGTCTGTACTCAACCTCTCCAATTCCTCCGCATCCTCATACTCATCCACCATAAGCGTTGCACAATTCTGCTAATACTAGGCTCCCTCCACCCTGATTTCCCCCAACTCTGCTGGTTAGAGGCTCCCTCCACCCTGCTTTCCCACAACTCTGCTGGTTAGAGGCTCCCTCCACCCTGATTTCCACCAACTCTGCTGGTTAGAGGCTCCCTCCACCATGAATTGGTCCAAACTGGGCTGTTTAGCGGCTCCCTCCACCATGAATTGGTGCAAACTGGGGTTTTTAGAGGCTCCCTCCACCATGAATTGGTCCAAACTGGGCTGTTTAGAGGCTCCCTCCACCATGAATTGGTCCAAACTGGGGTTTTTAGAGGCTCCCTCCACCATGAATTGGTCCAAACTGGGCTGGTTAGAGGCTCCCTCCACCATGAATTTGCCCAAACTGGCCTGTTTAGAGGCTCCCTCCACCATGAATTTGCCCAAACTGGCCTGTTTAGAGGCTCCCTCCACCATGAATTGGTCCAAACTGGGGTTTTTAGAGGCTCTCTCCACCATGAATTGGTCCAAACTGGGGTTTTTAGAGGCTCCCTCCACCATGAATTGGTCCAAACTGGGGTTTTTAGAGGCTCCCTCCACCATGAATTGGTCCAAACTGGGGTTTTTAGAGGCTCCCTCCACCATGAATTGGTCCAAACTGGGGGTTTTTAGAGGCTCCCTCCACCATGAATTTGCCCAAACTGGGCTGTTTAGAGGCTCCCTCCACCATGAATTGGTCCAAACTGGGGTTTTTAGAGGCTCCCTCCACCATGAATTGGTCCAAACTGGGGTTTTTAGAGGCTCCCTCCACCATGAATTGGTCCAAACTGGGGTTTTTAGAGGCTCCCTCCACCATGAATTTGCCCAAACTGAGCTGTTTAGAGGCTCCCTCCACCATGAATTGGTCCAAACTGGGGTTTTTAGAGGCTCCCTCCACCATGAATTGGTCCAAACTGGGCTGGTTAGAGGCTCCCTCCACCATGAATTTGCCCAAACTGGCCTGTTTAGAGGCTCCCTCCACCATGAATTTGCCCAAACTGGCCTGTTTAGAGGCTCCCTCCACCATGAATTGGTCCAAACTGGGGTTTTTAGAGGCTCTCTCCACCATGAATTGGTCCAAACTGGGCTGTTTAGAGGCTCCCTCCATCATGAATTGGTCCAAACTGGGGTTTTTAGAGGCTCTCTCCACCATGAATTGGTCCAAACTGGGGTTTTTAGAGGCTCCCTCCACCATGAATTGGTCCAAACTGGGGTTTTTAGAGGCTCCCTCCACCATGAATTTGCCCAAACTGGGCTGTTTAGAGGCTCCCTCCACCATGAATTTGCCCAAACTGGGCTGTTTAGAGGCTCCCTCCACCATGAATTGGTCCAAACTGGGCT
Source organism: Leptodactylus fuscus (assembly GCF_031893055.1). Taxonomy (NCBI): domain Eukaryota; kingdom Metazoa; phylum Chordata; class Amphibia; order Anura; family Leptodactylidae; genus Leptodactylus; species Leptodactylus fuscus. The sequence goes on from NC_134269.1 coordinate 95,090,638, forward strand.
GTTTAGAGGCTCCCTCCACCATGAATTGGTCCAAACTGGGGTTTTTAGAGGCTCCCTCCACCATGAATTGGTCCAAACTGGGGTTTTTAGAGGCTCCCTCCACCATGAATTGGTCCAAACTGGGCTGTTTAGAGGCTCCCTCCACCATGAATTTGCCCAAACTGGGCTGTTTAGAGGCTCCCTCCACCATGAATTTGCCCAAACTGGGCTGTTTAGAGGCTCCCTCCACCATGAATTGGTCCAAACTGGGGTTTTTAGAGGCTCCCTCCACCATGAATTGGTCCAAACTGGGGGGTTTTAGAGGCTCCCTCCACCATGAATTTGCCCAAACTGGGCTGTTTAGAGGCTCCCTCCACCATGAATTTGCCCAAACTGGGCTGTTTAGAGGCTCCCTCCACCATGAATTGGTCCAAACTGGGGTTTTTAGAGGCTCCCTCCACCATGAATTGGTCCAAACTGGGGTTTTTAGAGGCTCCCTCCACCATGAATTGGTCCAAACTGGGGGTTTTTAGAGGCTCCCTCCACCATGAATTTGCCCAAACTGGGCTGTTTAGAGGCTCCCTCCACCATGAATTGGTCCAAACTGGGGTTTTTAGAGGCTCCCTCCACCATGAATTGGTCCAAACTGGGGTTTTTAGAGGCTCCCTCCACCATGAATTGGTCCAAACTGGGGTTTTTAGAGGCTCCCTCCACCATGAATTTGCCCAAACTGAGCTGTTTAGAGGCTCCCTCCACCATGAATTGGTCCAAACTGGGGTTTTTAGAGGCTCCCTCCACCATGAATTGGTCCAAACTGGGGGTTTTTAGAGGCTCCCTCCACCATGAATTTGCCCAAACTGGGCTGTTTAGAGGCTCCCTCCACCATGAATTGGTCCAAACTGGGCTGTTTAGAGGCTCCCTCCACCATGAATTGGTCCAAACTGGGGTTTTTAGAGGCTCCCTCCACCATGAATTGGTCCAAACTGGGCTGTTTAGAGGCTCCCTCCACCATGAATTGGTCCAAACTGGGGTTTTTAGAGGCTCCCTCCACCATGAATTGGTCCAAACTGGGGTTTTTAGAGGCTCCCTCCACCATGAATTGGTCCAAACTGGGGTTTTTAGAGGCTCCCTCCACCATGAATTTGCCCAAACTCTGCTGGTTAGAGGCTCAATCCACCCTGATTTTCAAAACAAATGTTGGTGCCAACCTCAACTTACTACAAGGGCCAAATTCACTGCTGGTGACAAGCTCTCCTCACTGCAAGTGCCAAATACACATGTTTCAAGGTGTTTTCCTACTGTCAGAGAGGTGGTATTGAGTGTGTAAAGTGTGTAGTTGTTAGGCTGTGATGTTGGGGTAATAGAGGGTCTTTGGTGTGTTAGATGCCCCCAGACATGCTTCCCCTGCTGTCCCAGTGTCATTCCAGAGGTGTTGGCATCATTTCCTGGGTTGTCTTAGTGGACTTGGTGACCCTCCAGACACGGATTTGGGTTTCCCCCTTAACGAGTATCTGTTCCCCATAGACTATAATGGGGTTCGAAACCCGTTCGAACACACGAACATTGAGCGGCTGTTCGAATCGAATTTCGAACCTCGAACATTTTAGTGTTCGCTCATCTCTATTTAAAACTTAATGTACAGAAATGGAAGAACAATCTTATGTGTTCTGCTTAAGTAAAATAATAGAAATGAATATTTTCCCAATGTTTCTGTGGGATTTCTAAATATTTTCTACTAAAGGATGAAATATGTGAAGATTTTGCAATCTTGCTGCACATGCATTAGTGACTAATAAACACAAGATGGCAGTCAAGCTTTGTGCTACAGGCAATATAAAGGTTTTGCCATTTAGAATGATATGTATGAAGGATTTGCACAATATATATGAAGGATTTGCAAACATCAGCTGGTCATGTGTACCGGTGGAAGATATTTTTAGTGGGCGTTAATGGGATCATACTGTGGAATGTCTGTGGCAATTGGTTATTTCTTAAATCAATTTACCCTATGAGGTTCTTACAAGAATCCCATCTATAGTGTAGCAGATACCATGTAAACCAGACTCTGCTAATGGTCTTGCTGAAAACTACTGCATGTGAAATTTCTGGAATCTTTACTGTTAAAGGTTCTGTGAAAACCACTGTAAATTGAAAATATTGGAGTTTCAGATTATAACTCCATGGAAGACTAGTAATAGGTTCTGAAATCCCCAAAATGTCTTCTCAAAATGAAGAAAAAAAGTTAGGTTAAAGACAAGCAGATATCTAAAATAGATATATAAGTGTTTTAATAAAAAAAAAAAAATCATAGATGGCTTTTAAAAACTGGAAATCACTTTGTAATCCACAGGAGCTTCTTCAGAACCTTATACATACAGGGGCAAACTTACTAGGTTGTGCAAACTTCCAGATTTATTATACTGGCTGATGCTGAATAAACCTTGCACATCTTGAGATTGTCCAGTCTAAGTTTATACCATAAAAAAGGAACTAGAGTCCTAATTCAGGGTAAAACACAACTTTTATTATTGACAGAGTAAAAAGACCATATAATTCCAAACATTCCTAATAGGTATATAAATATCAAAAATACACTGTTGGCCAAAAGTATTGGCACCCCTGCAATTCTGTCAGATAATACTAATTTTCTTCCAGAATATGATTGCAAGCACAAACTGTTTGGTATTAATATCTTCATTTATTTTGCTTTCAATGAAAAAACACAAAAGAGAATGAAAAAAAAGTCAAATCATTGATCATTTTACACAAAACTCCAAAAATGGGCCGGACAAAAGTATTGGCACCCTCAGCCTAATACTTGGTAGCACAACCTTTAGACAAAATAACTGTGAACAACCACTTCTGGTAACCATCAATGAGTTTCTTACAAGGCTCTGCTGGAATTTTAGACCATTCTTCTTTGGCAAACTGCTCCAGGTCCCTGAGATGTCAAGGGTGCCTTCTCCAACCTGCCATTTTGAGATCTCTCCACAGGTGTTCTATGGGATTCAGGTCTGGACTCATTACTGGCCACTTTAGAAGTCTCCAGTGCTTTCTCTCAAACCATTTTCTGGTGCTTTCTGAAGTGTGTTTTGGGCCATTGTCCTGCTGGAAGACCCATGACCTCTGAGGGAGACCCAGCTTTCTCACACTGGGCCCTACATTATGCTGCAAAATTTGTTGGTAGTCTTCAGACTTCATAATGCCATGCACACGGTCAAGCAGTCCAGTGCCAGAGGCAGCAAAGCAATCCCATAACATCAGGGAACCTCCGCCATGTTTGACTGTAGGGACCGTGTGCTTTTCTTTGAAGGCCTCTTTTTTTTCCTGTAAACTCTATGTTGATGCCTTTTCCCAAAAAGCTCTACTTTTGTCTCATCTGACCAGAGAACATTCTTCCAAAACGTTTTTGGCTTTCTCAGGTAAGTTTTGGCAAACTCCAGCCTGGCTTTTTTATGTCTCTGGGTAAGAAGTGGGGTCTTCCTGGGTATCCTACCATACAGTCCCTTTTCATTTAGACACCGACAGATAGTACGGGTTGACACTGTTGTACCCTCGGACTGCAGGGCAGCTTGAGTTTGTTTGGATGTTAGTTGAGGTTCTTTATCCACCATCCGCACAATCTTGCATTGAAATCTCTCATCAATTTTTCTTTTCCGTCCATATCTAGGGAGGTTAGCCACATTGCCATGGGCTTTAAACTTCTTGATGATGCTGCGCACGGTAGACACAGGAACATTCAGGTCTTTGGAGATGGACTTGTAGCCTTGAGATTGCTCATGCTTCCTCACAATTTTGCTTCTCAAGTCGTCAGACAGTTCTTTGGTCTTCTTTTTTCTTTTCTCCATGCTCAATGTGGTACACACAAGGACACAGGACAGAGGTTGAGTCAACTTTAATCCATTTCAACTGGCTGCAAGTGTGATTTAGTTATTGCCACCACCTGTTAGGTGCCTCAGGTAACAGGTGCTGTTAATTACACAAATTAGAGCAGCATCAAATGATTTTTCAAACAGTGCCAATACTTTTGTCCACCCCCTTTTTATGTTTGGTGTGGAATTATATCCAATTTGGCTTTTTGACAATTCTTTTTGTGGTTTTCCATTGAAGACAAATTAAATGAATATAATACCAAAGAATTTGTGATTGCAATCATTTTCTGGAAGAAAATGAGTATTATCTGACAGAATTGCAGGGGTGCCAATACTTTTGGCCAACACTGTATATGAATGTATATAAATTTATATATGCTAATATATATATACATATATATATATATATATATATATGCGAGTATATATGAATGTATATGTGTGAGTGTGTAGGTAACTGTTGCAACTTTTGGAAATTGCAGCATGTCAGGGCTCATTCACATCTGCGCCCTGGGTCTCCGTTTATACAGGTTTCCGGAGACGGAAACCTACAGGCATTTTTCAAACCTATTACTTTGAATGAGTTTGAATAGTGTCCGGCCATGAGTGCCGGTGGGCATTTTATGATCTCTGTGGCAAAGCAGTTTTGTTTTTTTTTAATTGGACATGCAGGACTTTGTGTCCGGTTAAAAAAAAAAAACTGTTTCGCTGTTCTGTCGGCGGAAGACGGAAACCTGAAAACGTAGATCGGGTGCTGGTGTGAACCCGGTGTCACTCATACCTACAGAAACACTTACAGTGTCCCTATAGGTATAATGGAAGCAGAAAGTCCTCAGAGGAAACCTCTGTGGAGTGTCTGCAAAAAGCATAGCAGGAAAAACTGATGTGTTGGCGCCAGGCGTTTTCCCGCAGCGCTTTTTTGCTGTGTTAGACCTTATCCTTATAGTGTGATGTACAGTCTATTGAGATGAGATATTAAAGAGGACCTTTCACCTCCTGGGGCACATGCGGTTTAATACACAGCTAGAAAGTGATAGTGCACTGAATTCAGTGCACTATCGGCTTTCATGTGCCCCCAGTGAAGAGCCTATCAGTGCTGGTACTGTAGCCCTTCACTGTCAGAAGGGCGTGTCTTACTGTCAGGAACGCCCTTCCTCACAGTAGCGCCTATTGCTGTATTGTGAGATCGGGGAGGAATGCCACCATCCCCTTCTGATAGTGCTCGTCCATAAACGAGTACTGGGGAGGGGTTCCTCACCGTTCAGCATCATCGTCGGGCAGTAAGCAACACCCCCTGTCACAGTACAGTGCAATAGATGCTACAGACGGTGAAGAGCTACGGTACCAACACCAATAGATCTTCACTGGGGGCACAGAACGGGAAAGCCGATAGTGTGCTGAATTCAGCGCACTGTCTGCTTTCTAGCAGTATATAAAACTGCCTGTGCCCCAAGTCATGAAAGGTCCTCTTTAAGGATTAGGTGCAACAGCGAGATGCAGCTAAAAAACACTGTGGAAAAAAAAATAGCAGTGAATCTCAATTTATTTTTTCCACAGTGTTTTTGTCCCCAGCACCCCGTTGTCCCCACCTGTGTCTGTTCGGACTCATGGCCTCATTTCTGGAAATCCTGTACCTAAATAGTCTTAGCTATCATATGAGGTGCAGGACTCCAAGCAAGGAGGCGCCGGCACGATACTAAATGGACACTGGAGGCAGACAATGGAACATCGGGGACAGGTGAAGTCACTTTTTATTTTATTTTATTTTTTTATTTTACACCTCCCGCCCGGCACAAGTTGCTCCAATTCCTGGACAGATCTTTAAAGGATTTATCCATGTTTCTAATATTGATGGCCTGTCCTTAGGATAGGCCATCAATATTACATCTGTGATGATACAACAGCCAGGACCTCTGCAGATCAGCTCTTCCAGGACAGCGTGGCTACAGGTAATGGTAACATTTCTAGGAGCCATGCTGATCACTTTCCATACAGTGCGTAGCAGTGGGTTTAGGTAGTGCGTTGTTGCATAGTGTATATACTCACACATACCTGTATACAAACATACAGTCATCACACAGTATACAAGACAAATACTTTAACCCTTAAAGGGGTATTCCCATGACGCTTGTTCACTAACCTGCAGGCTGTTGCGCTCTCTTCACTTCCTGCTTCCTGATTTCAATGGGAGCCATCTTTTTGGTTAGGATTTTGAGGTGGATACGGCCTCAAAATCCTGACCAAAAAAACCCCGTGTGAACTTGCCCTAACATCTACATGTGCCCCTTAAGATCCTGAAATAGTGCAGATCCTGCATTTAGTATATGCAATACATGATCCCATACATTAAAGAGTTAAAAACAACTCCATAGTAAATATCCAACACAGTTGAAAGTTGGATACATACAGATCTGACACAGGACAACAATAATCTGTCCCAGATACAATGTGTTTAAAATCCCTCCAATATATGTAGGGCACCTGACATGTAGGTGGAATACATGGGAATATATAGCCAATAGTGTCCTGTATACAGAAGTCAGATTGATAAATAACTTGCCCAACAAACAGCTGAGACTTAATAGATTCAGGTCTCAGTGTTGGTCTATGTAACAAGACAGACCAGCATATAGCCAGGTCTTAGGTCTATGACAAAATAGACCGATGCATTGCACCTCTATACGTAAGTTGGGGGCCCACTTGAAGGAACCCATTGAAGTCAACGGGAGGCATTTTATTCAGCGCTGAAATTCCACACCAAATCCCTCACCATTTTCCTCCGTGTGAATGGACCCTTAAAGTTTAAATCTGCTGGGGGAAGTGAAAAAAATGCATACTCGCCTGTCCCTATTGCTCTGGTGTCCTGGTTCCTCTGCTCTCCTGAGTCTCTTCAGGCATTTTGCTGAAGCTGCTGATTGGCCTCAGGAATAGGATCTATGATGTCACAGGTAGTGACATTCAGGTCCTTCGCTGATTGGCCTCAGCAGTCACCTTCACTTAAGCACACTGCCGGAAGACGCCTCCAGAGCAGATGAACCAGGTGTGCAAGAGGACACCGAAGCAACGGGAGCAGTATGCATTTTTTTTTCAGTTTTTCACTACCCCCAGTTTATTTAAACTTTAAAAGGGTTGTCCATTTTTTTCCTGGACAAGCCCTTTAAAGAATTTTTATTTTTTTTGCAAAGTTCTGGATTTTTGTTAAGGGGTCAAATGTCAAATAAACTATATAAATTTGGTATACCTAGAATTGTACCAAAACACAGAATATAGGTCACATGTCAATTTGGCTGTATGGTGAATGCTGTAAAAATGAAGTCTGTAAGAAAGTTGCACAAATGCACTTTTTCTCCAAGTCCAACCCATTCTGAATTTTTTCCAGCTTCCCAGTACATTGTACAGAATAATAAATTGTACTTTATAAAAATAAAACAACTATTTGCCCCACATACATTAAGCCCTCATATGGCTGTGTGAATGGAAAAATAAAAAAAGTTATGGAGTTTGGAGGTGCGGAGTCAAAAAACGCCTCTGGTGGGAAGGGGTTAATTACAGAGTGCTGCTTTGGACTTTCTTGTATTTATATCTGGCTAGCTATCATTCTAGGTTCGGACCTCCTAGTAATGGCTCTGACATATAGATTGTGTAATGTAGTATTGCTTATAAATATTACATATATAGCTGAATTAGGTCACTGGCACACATTATAGTATGTCAGTGACTCTTTGGCACGTTAAGGAGGACTCATTAATAATTGTTGCTGCTGGATGCAATGATTCTGTTAACCTATTAAACATGCTGCTGTCATTAGGTCACTTTGGTCTGTTGTGAGACAGATGAGGATCAATGTGTTTCTGCTTCAAAGCTTCAGGATCAAAGCCTTGTGACTCTCGGATGCTGGCGGAAGATCTGATCATGTCTGCTCTTCTATTCTCTCTGAACTCTGGGATGTGCTGTCTGACCTGACAGTGCCGGCAGACACAGTGCACATTTATTTTGTGCTAGGGACAATGTCAAGTGACAGGTTTAGTCCCTGCAGACAGCAACAGCGACAAATGGCTAGACAAAGTCCTAGATGTAAACATGTAATCCTGCTCCTATGGGATATCATTTCATGTGCCCATCCTATGAATGAGGAAGACACAGAAATGTTGCCCCTTGTGCATATGAAATTAAAAAAATGCAACTTGTATTATTGCTATTTATTTTCATATAGTTGTGTAAATTCATAGTAAGATTAAAGGAAATAAAACTATTGCTTTAAAATTGCTCTTTCTCCAGCTAGTGGACCCCCACTTTTATGGCTAGGGTGAATTTACCTAGTTAGTAGAGATGAGCGAGTAGTATTCGATCAAATACCTCCCCTGCATAGTTATTGGTGGAATCGGTCACATACCACGTGGTAAACGCAGTAAAAATTCGATCCCCCTCCCACCTTCCCTGGCGCTTTTTTACACCAATAACTATGCAGGGAAGGGATTCGATCAAATACTACTCGCTCATCTCTACTACTTAATTCATCAAAAAAAAGACACACAGGATATTGAACCTATTTACACAATGAAGTTATAAATCAGGAGGAAAACCGATAACAAAACATTGATTATTAATCTTTCTGTTCTCTCCATGCACTGATTGTAGAGATCAGTAAAGGGAGAGCATAGATAGTATTGCAGTTGTAACTGTATGGCTGCACAGTTCTCTTCATGTTCAACAGAGTGTTTTATGAACGTGCTGCCAGATCGCAAAGATTAAAGCTCAGGAAGTCTATGCAGGAGCAGAGGCAGTATTTAAGCTGCAGGTCTGTCCACAATGAGTCAGCTCTGGTCTATTGCTGCTTATGGCCATGAGACTGCTGTAAAGCATATTACTATAGGAAAAGCTCAGGTAAGATAGCAGGCCCATAATAATGTACTGAACAGAGTATAAAAAACTAATTTAGAAAATAAAAACAGATCAGAAGAAAAGTGATATATTTCACAATTTCTGCTTTTAATAAATAAAAATGGTGTTACATTGGCTTTAGAGGGGTTTTCAGGAACTAAAATATTGATGATCTGTCCTTTATTCTTTAACATCCAACTAGGCTGTGTCCTTAAAGGGTCACCGGTATCTAGATGCTTCCACATGTAACAACTTATATTCTTAAAGGGGTATTCCCATGTACATAACCATATCTATATTTGTAGATTATTAAAAGTTAAACATTTTGGAAATATAAGTAGTTAAAAATTCTGCAGAGATTTAAAGATTTTCTCTAACTTTCTTAGTGGTGACAGTCTGTTGTCTTGATCATTTGCCAATGGATACGACCACAAATGGAGAAACTTTCTATGGTCTGGGACTTGATAAAAACCCAGCCATGATTTCCTTACTGTACCTGGGTTACCAGGCAGGGGCACTACATGTATGAGAAGATATCCCGGCCACAATAAGGAAATCATGGCTGATTTTCTGAGCTTAGAAAGTTTCTGCATTCATGGTCGTATCCACTGGCAACCGATCAAGACAACAAGACTGTGACCCCAAGATATTTAGAGAAAATCTTTAAAACTCTGCAAAATTTTTAATTACTTGTATTTGCAAAAATGTTTAATTTTTAATTATCTACAAATTTATAAATGGTTATTTTTATGGGAATACTATTTTAAATATAAATAAATATATTTCCAAAACCATATACATATCTTGTGCCAATAATGTATGGAGGCATTGTAAGCCCAAAGAAGACAATGCAACTGTGCAAGTTCTCTACTAACTTCTAAAGCATGGAATATAATGAAATCCTGATATTGAGTGACACAATTGAAAACTCTTCATATTATGTAACAGAACAAATATGTTTATATTTCAGAGCCAAAGCAGATATCAAATAAAAAAAGAGAAGATTATATGTAATCCTTAATATCCTGCGTTTTTCGTATACTCAGTACAAGTTTTTTCTGGGGTATGTTCCCAGTACTAGATATTTATATTCCTAAAAATCTGTTTCCAGTTCTCATATTTTGGAAAGTTAAATAGATGTGTCCTATTTTTAGGGCAACTGGTAGAACAAGTGTGTAGGGAATATAAAAATATAAGTACCGGTTAAGTACCAGGCCTCATTTTTAAAAAATGACACATTTGAGATGCTTTAACTTACACAAGTGATTTTGAGATTGTTTTTTCATGACACATTGTACTTCATGGTAGTGGTAAACATTGCAAATTTTTTTTACTTGTAACACCCCCTTTGGCCACACCCCCGGGTAGCGGGGCGTTCGGATAAGTATTAGTTGCCGTTCTACCTTGCTTAGCGCAGTGCCTCCACCCTTGTCGGTGATATTCTGGTGCTTCCGGGTTGACAGTACCTTTCTTCAGATCTCTGTCCGGGGCTTGACAAGAGAAAGCCCCGCCCACACCAACACGCCAGAGAGGATTGTGGTATAAACAAAGAAACCTTTATATGGAACTTAATAAAGTAATGGTGAAGTACAATATGCAATAACATTCACAGCATCAGTAAGATGTAATACTTTAAACGATAAACCTATCTAGAAAATGGCAGGTCTATATGGCAAAGCCCTAGTACAATGTATAACTATCACAAAGCTCAGTCGTAATACAAGGCCTGTTGCCGCGGTTCTGGAAAGAATCTTCTTTCGTTGGTGCACATGAAATATGTCAAAAATGAACAATGCTCCTTTAATTCCTAGCAGATTAATATTCCTTAGTCCAAAAGATTTGGTACTGGCTACAATCATCTATCAGCAGCAGCAGGCTCTATCCCTTACAATAGAACATGGCAGCACAGCAGGTGTCTGGATGCATCAAGTCTCTTTTACTCCTTCTGCAGTGCTCCAGCTTAAAAAGTTATACTAGCCAAGAACCATTTACTCCTGGATCATAGGATGCAGTCTAAATAAGAATGCTGGTGGTAGGTACACTTACAGTTCCAGAGGAATTAACGCTGTCCTGTCCAACAGGCTGCCAAAGGGTTAAGTCTGGAAGAACGTTGCGGTGTAGCAGGGAGGCGCCTCCGTCGGTTGGGGAGGGTATGGATACCCCGTCTATTCGGCAAATCGTCCTGTAGAGTTGGTAACCTTTTCTCTGAAGGAATTAAATCCTCTTTCCATTTGCTTTCAGCCTCTGGGAGCTCAGGAGATCTTACTCTTGCATCCACCTGTGATCCCTCTCTCCTGCAGACTCCCTGAGCACATGGTCTCTCCTGCCACGCAGCCCCTCCCATCCTCCAAGGATTTGATAAACAATCACAATTGCTTTCATGCTGCATGCACAATGTTTGCAAACTGTTAACCCCTCGTTGCCTTGAACTGCACACAGGGGTTACACTCTCCCCCTGATGGGTCTGGACATGAGCAGCACAGAGTCCAGACCCATCACCTGAAAAAATTTTTGAGGTTAGATCATCCTGACTAATCACACCAATAGGCACATTAAGACCACAGTTATAATACCAAGGCACAGGGGAAAAATACGGCCACGCCCCAACCATACTAGGATGTACCACCCTGGGGACCTCAGTGACATTTCCCTTATTATCATAGGTTAACATCATGGGTGGCCTAACCACTCTCCTCGGGCGTATAGGTGTGGCAGAGATCCCCTCATCAGCCCCAGACACCGGACTGGTGCTTGCAAGCCTCTCCTCACATTCTTCATGTTGAGGGACCCCCCCCCTCTTTCACTGACCACTCAGATGAGTCATAAACAATGTCCATATCACTAGGGGGTAATGCAGCCTCTTGCACTAGTTGCTCAGATAGTCCATCTGGAAGATCTGTTTCAGTGTCAACTCTGGAGGCGACTTCCTTATTGGCATGAGTATCAATGACTGGATTGTTGAGTCCCGGGTCGTCATAACCCCATTCATCATCTGTCTCACTATCCCCATCTACTGATGCCATTTCAGTCTCTTTCTCAAAACGTTTACTTCTTCGGGGGGGTCGAGGAGCCTCCGGTATGTCAGAGTTAGATTGAATTGACAGATTGACATTTTGTCCCAGAGGCAACAGATGGTGTCTATGGTAAGTTTTTTCCTTCCGAGGCCCACACTCAGGCCTAACCCGATAGGCAGGTACTCCAGGCAGCTTTTCCACCACAATGAAGGGCTCTGGACACCAACGATCAGCCAACTTATGCTTCCCAGGCAGTCCCAACTGCTCCACCAGAACTCTATCTCCAGGCTTCAACTCATGTTCCCGAACTCTTTGATCATGTCGAGCCTTATTCCTTCTGCCAGACTGTCCTGAAGCTTGCTCGGCCAGTTTATACGCCTCTTTGAGCTCTTGCTGCAGCTGGGATACATACTGAAGATAACTTCTTCCAGAAGACTTATCAGTGGAAACACCAAAGCTGATATCCACAGGTAATCGGGCCTCCCTTCCGAACATGAGGAAGTAGGGGGAGAACCCGGTAGACTCATTTTTTGTACAATTGTAGGCGTGCACCAACTGGCTCAGGTGGCGGCTCCATCGCCCCTTTTGTTTTGACTTCAGGGTGCCCAGCATGTTCAGCAAAGTCCTATTGAATCTCTCAGGTTGTGGGTCACCCTGTGGATGAAAGGGAGTGGTTCTAGACTTCTTGATCCCGCAGACCTCACACAGCTCTTTGATGAGTCGACTTTCAAAATCTCGACCTTGATCAGAGTGAATGCGGGCAGGCAATCCATAATGTACAAAAAACTTCTCCCACAAAGTTTTGGCCACAGTTACAGCCTTTTGATCCTTAGTAGGGTAGGCTTGAGCATATCTGGTGAAGTGATCAGTTATTACTAGGACATTACTGATGTTCCCTTCATCTGGTTCAATGGAGAGGAAGTCAATGCATACAAGATCCAATGGGCCATCACTAGTAATGTTTGTAAGAGGAGCAGAACGGGTTGGTAAGGTCTTCCTTAAGACACATCGAGCACAATCTTTGCAATATTTGGCGATGTCATTCTCCATTTTTGGCCAGTAGAACCTATCAGCCACAAGGTGAGTAGTCTTCTCTGCCCCTAAGTGGCCATGCTCATCATGCAGTGCTTTCAGAACACTCTCTCTGAAGACAGCAGGCAGAACTAATTGCCTCCTCGACCCTCTCTTCCGCCGCTCAGCCTCTCGGTACAACAGTCCATGTCTCATTACCAGCCACTTCGCCTGCTTAGCCAGTAGGAGGGCCTCTTCAGACTTCAACTCTGGCCTCCCAGGCCTCTGGCCTCTATTAATCCACCACCGAACTTTCCCCACTGCTGGATCTTCCTTCTGGGCGGTTTCAATCTGCAGCCGAGACAACCGAGGCAGAGAGTCTTGATTCACATTCGTTACCCAGCAGTACAACGAAGGGATAGCTTCCTCCGAGGCTCCCAGGGAATGCACGTAACCTCGGTTAGGGGCACCTCCGGCTCTTTGTAACTGACACATGACTTTCAGGTCTGGAGCAGGAACCTCTATCCACCCATCCTCATCTTCCTTCTCGAGTTGCCTAGGCAGCCTAGAGAGGGCATCCGCATCAATGTTGGTGGTGCCCGGTCTGTATTTGAGACTGAAATCATAGACAGCTAGGGCAGCTAACCATCGATGTCCAGTGGCATCCAGTTTGGCCGTAGTTCGCACATACGTCAAGGGATTATTGTCAGTGTGCACTTGGAACTTCACTCCGTAGAGGTAGTCATGAAGCTTGTCCACTACGGCCCACTTCAAAGCCAGAAACTCAAGTTTGTGCGCTGGATAGTTACGCTCACTGCGGGTCAATCCCCGGCTGACATAGTAAACGGGTCGGAGAGAGTCCTCATGCTCCTGATACAACACAGCCCCTAGTCCTTCAAATGAAGCATCCACATGCAGTACGTAGGGCTTGTTAGGATCTGCATAAGCCAACACCGGGGCCTGAGTTAGACAAGACTTCAGTTTCTCAAACGCCTCTTCACACTTATCTGTCCACCTTTCTCCAAAGGGTTCATTAGCCTTGAAGTAAGTCTGGTTTGGAGGTTTCTTGTGTGGAGCTGACCCGCGGGGCGGTGGATACCCCTGGGTAAGATTTGTCAACGGTTTAGCGATCTTGGAGAACTGTGGAACAAATCTGCGGTAGTAGTTGCAGAATCCGAGAAAGGACCGGAGTTCAGCTAGCTTGGTGGGCCTTGGCCAATTCACAACAGCTTCCACTTTAGCAGGGTCAGTGGCAATCCCATCCCGACTGACAATATGTCCCACGTATTTGACGGATTTCTGGCAGAAACAGCACTTGTCCAGGGACAACTTCAATCCAGCCTCCTTCAATCGGTCCAAGACTTTGAACAATCTCCTGTTATGTTCTTCTAGAGTCCTTCCAAACACAATCAGGTCATCAAGGTAGACTAAGACTTCTCTGAGGTTCATATCCCCCATCACGTTGTCCATGCACCTTTGGAAAGTAGCCGGGGCGCCAGTCACCCCTTGGGGCATCCGTAAAAACTCGTAGAACCCTAGGGGACATATGAAGGCAGTTTTCTCTCGATCTTCCTTACTCATGGAGATCTGGTAATATCCGCTTCGCAGATCCAACACTGAGAACCACTGACTCCCTTGTAGACAATCCAATGCCTCATCAACTCTGGGCACTGCATACTGATCAGTAACGGTGCGTTTGTTAAGCGTTCGATAGTCCACACACATACGAATCTTCCCAGACTTCTTTCGTGCAACTACAATGGGAGAAGCGTAGGGGCTATTTGACTCGCAGATCACTCCTGTTTCAAGCAGACCCCTCAAGTGCTGTCGGACGTCTTCAACATCAGCGGGAGCCAACCGCCTGGACCTTTCTCGAAATGGTCTCTCATCAGTGAGACGAATTCGATGCTCCACTCCTTTAGCGAGCCCCAGATCCCAGTCTCCCAACGAGAAAGCTGCTCTCCTCTCCATAAAACCTTGGATAAGTAGCTCTTTCTCCTCTGCAGGCACATCACTGTTCTCAAACCATGGGTCGAAACAGTCCGGGCTCAACACCTTCCTTCTTTCCTCTTCCTTCTTAGCATAGGCAGCTAGACACGTGGGGTGAATGGAGAGGGTCTGGGGATAGTTGTCTCCCCCAACTTCTTTGCACCATTGGGCTAGCTTGAGGAAGATATCAGCATTAGTTCCCACTATCAGAGGTGTGGATACAGGACCAGCATCTGTCTTCGGACACACCAACGCCAAGATGGGGACTTCTTTTTCAATTCCGGCAACACTCTTTGAGAACCGTAGTGTAACGGACACATATCCTTTGTAAGGGTAACTCCGATCACTCAGTCCCCAGACGACTAGTCCCGAAAGTGGTTGTAGAGGGACATTAGGTAAATACTTCTTGTACCAAGCTTCAAAAAGAACTGACACTTGTGACCCGCTATCCAATAGGACATTACAAGGCTGTTCATTGATGTAAGCAGACACCTGAGGGGCAGGTCCCACTAAGCCCCCAGGAAGTCGTACAGTGAAAGTTTGCTGAGGGGTGGCATCCTCCCTTGTTCTGGTGGTCTCTGGGGGGCCGGTATGGGCTTCTACCGGACCCTTTTTCCGTTTCCCGACATGGTACGCTTCTGACCCAGAAGAGGAATCAGGCTTCTTGGGACCCCATCTCTTCGGACACTGCTTATACAGATGTCCAAGTTCCCCACACTTAAAGCAGGTTGGTGATCGGATAGGATCTTTCTTCTCCTCTAAGCCGCTAGTGGCTGCTTGCTGCTTCTGAACTATAAGAGCTTCAGTCGTCTTGATGAGTTGGGCAATTTGCTCCCCCTGTTTCTCAATAATTTTCAACAGCTCCTCTTCTCTGCTATTAGACTCAGTGCGTATGGCCACTGTGGCGATTCTCACAGGGATTTGTTGCCGGGCCGCCAGGGTAGCTTCTTCCTGCCTCACCTCCTTAAGTAACTGATGAAATGGCAGTGGAATCTTATCCTTGTTGCTACACCTCAACCGCTGAGCGATAGGGTTATGAGTCAATGCCCCTCGCAACATCTGATTCAGACGACATTGATCCACTTCATTAGGGCTAAGTCCTCCTTTCGCCACTATGCGGTGCACAAGTTTATCCAATCTGTAGAGATAGTCAGACAGTTTCTCATCAGCTTCTTGGTACGTGGTACAAAGTTTGAATAAGAGGTCAGTGGCGTCTTCAGGCGACCCAAATGCATCTTCAAGGGCCTCCATGTAGTCCTGATAAGTGGCCTGCAGCTTTCCTCTCCATGCAGCCTGCACCACTTCCATAGCGGGACCTTTGAGACTCTCCACAATTCGCTGCCTCTTCACCCCATCCGAGCATTGCCATTCATCCAGGCATTGCATGGTGACATCTCTCCAGGTTTCGTACCGATCTTCTCCAGAGGGTACTGGGATGTTGCCTGAGAAGATTCTCAACCGACGATAACTTCCTTCAAGATGCACCTTCCCAATCTGGTCGACCAACTTTCCTATGGCAGTAAGTAGAGTAGAAGTAGTGTCTACTGCTCCATCAGACTGAGTGCTTGTAGGATTATGAAAAGTGACAGGACTGGACTCCCCCTGTTCAGATTCTTCATCTTGGCACACTCCCACTTCAGACCTTAAAGGCCAGGTGATTCTCCACCGCCGACCTTGCTCTCGTGGTACAACCAGAATGATTGGTATACAGTCTCTATCTAGGGTTTTATCTGTCATTATTAAAGCCGAAATCATTTTCTGAGAAGTTACATTCTTCCGGTCCACTACCTTAGGACGATTTACTCCATGAAGTGTGCTCAACACTTGTATGACCTCATCATCCAGGGTATCATGGAACTCTCCAGTCACTGCGAAAATACATTCTGCAGGAGTGTCCATCTCCTTACACCATTCAGCCACATCTCTCTCGGCTAAGTTCTCCATTGCAACTGTATAGGGGTTTGTTGGTTTTTCGAATCCCAGCGGTGCCTCCAATGTAACACCCCCTTTGGCCACACCCCCGGGTAGCGGGGCGTTCGGATAAGTATTAGTTGCCGTTCTACCTTGCTTAGCGCAGTGCCTCCACCCTTGTCAGTGATATTCTGGTGCTTCCGGGTTAACAGTACCTTTCTTCAGATCTCTGTCCGGGGCTTGACAAGAGAAAGCCCCGCCCACACCAACACGCCAGAGAGGATTGTGGTATAAACAAAGAAACCTTTATATGGAACTTAATAAAGTAATGGTGAAGTACAATATGCAATAACATTCACAGCATCAGTAAGATGTAATACTTTAAACGATAAACCTATCTAGAAAATGGCAGGTCTATATGGCAAAGCCCTAGTACAATGTATAACTATCACAAAGCTCAGTCGTAATACAAGGCCTGTTGCCGCGGTTCTGGAAAGAATCTTCTTTCGTTGGTGCACATGAAATATGTTAGAAATGAACAATGCTCCTTTAATTCCTAGCAGATTAATATTCCTTAGTCCAAAAGATTTGGTACTGGCTACAATCATCTATCAGCAGCAGCAGCAGGCTCTATCCCTTACAATAGAACATGGCAGCACAGCAGGTGTCTGGATGCATCAAGTCTCTTTTACTCCTTCTGCAGTGCTCCAGCTTAAAAAGTTATACTAGCCAAGAACCATTTACTCCTGGATCATAGGATGCAGTCTAAATAAGAATGCTGGTGGTAGGTACACTTACAGTTCCAGAGGAATTAACGCTGTCCTGTCCAACAGGCTGCCAAAGGGTTAAGTCTGGAAGAACGTTGCGGTGTAGCAGGGAGGCGCCTCCGTCGGTTGGGGAGGGTATGGATACCCCGTCTATTCGGCAAATCGTCCTGTAGAGTTGGTAACCTTTTCTCTGAAGGAATTAAATCCTCTTTCCATTTGCTTTCAGCCTCTGGGAGCTCAGGAGATCTTACTCTTGCATCCACCTGTGATCCCTCTCTCCTGCAGACTCCCTGAGCACATGGTCTCTCCTGCCACGCAGCCCCTCCCATCCTCCAAGGATTTGATAAACAATCACAATTGCTTTCATGCTGCATGCACAATGTTTGCAAACTGTTAACCCCTCGTTGCCTTGAACTGCACACAGGGGTTACATACTGATTTATAAAAAAAATTTAGCAAATATGATGGAAATTTGGACAAAAACTGCAATTTTCAAAATGTGAAATGCACTGCTTATCATACAGATAGTCATACCACCCAAATATGTTACGAAATATTATCTCTGCTTTATTTTGGCATCATCTTTTAATCGTCCATTAGTTTATTTTGACACCACAGCTGTTTCACAGATTTTATTAACATTGGGATGTGAAAATGAAAAATTACTTTTTTTCCCCAATAAACTGTCAATTTAGCCGCAAATTTTTAATTTTCACTAGAAGACGAAGGAGAAAAAGCTCCCCAAATGATACACTGAAAGTGCAGTCTGAGAGATAAGAGGAGAACCAAGAGAGTGCAGTGTCCATGAGGCCGACAAAATGGAGCATAGTGAGGAGGAGTTGGTGGTCAACAGTGTCAAATGCTGTTGATAGATCAGGGGCAACACGGTGGCTCATTGGTTAGCACTGCAGCCTTGGAGCGCTGGAGTCCTGGGTTCAAATCCTGCCAGGAACAGCATCTGCAAGGAGTTTGTATGTTCTCCCTGTGTTTGCGTGGATTTCCTCCCATTCTACAAAGACATATTGATAGGAAAAAAAGTACATTGTGATTCCTATATGGGGCTCACAATCCACATTTTAAAAAAAATGCTGCTGATATATCCAGAAGAATTAAAAAAAGAATAGTCACCATTGGATTTAGCTGTCAGGAGATCATTGGGGACTATTATAAGTGCACTTTCCGTAGAGTGCAGGGCACGCCCCCTGTGCCCATACTCAGAGACTGCAGAGGGAATTTTGGCTGCACAAAAGAAAGTAATGCCCCTGATCAGAGTTCACTTTGGGCCTGGGCATTAGGACAAGGTCTCTGCTGTATAAAAACATTGATGCTCACTCTGCTTCAGAGAGGGTACCATATTACTATTAAGGTGGAAGTTGGAAAGGGGTTAAACTGTACAGTAACAGTCAAAGTGAGATCACATGATCTAACTGAGGAAAAGGATTTTGGTACAAAGGAATAGCTAAGTTACACAATAATTGCAAAATTTATCATATATAAATAAATAAATATATATATATATATATATATATATATATATATATATATATATCCCAACTTTTGAACAACAGAAAGAGGAACAAAATGTGCAGTGCGCATAGCGCGCCGCAGCAAATTTAGTCCCACCCACTTTTATGTTGACTCCACTCATTCTCATTTATTTTTCTTGTCCCCCGACACAGTATAATCCTTCTACAGTCACCCGCACATTATATGTCTCCACATTATAATGTTCCCTTCCAACTGCCCCACAGTATTAAGTCCCTCTCCTGGTGCCCCAGTTTAAACATGAAACTGGATCAGCTGGAGGGAGACATTAGCAATGGGGGTAGTTGGAGGGGGCAATAAATAAATGGCAGATGAAGTGGGACATTTAACGGTGGGCAACTAGAAGCAGACATTAAACCGCAGGGGTAGCTGGAGGGTGACATTAAACTGGGGGCAACTAGAAGTATACAGGTCCCCCTCCAGCTCCTCCCACAGTTTAATGCCCTCTCCAGTTGTCCCCCAGTTTAAGTGCCCCCCTTATCTTCTCCATTTCATGTCCCCTCCTCCATCTCTGCCTCCGGTTTCATCTCCCCCCTCTCCATTTCTCCCTCATTTTCATATCCCCTTTCATCTGCCCCCAGTTTCATGTCCCTCCTCCATCTCTGCCCCCAGTATAATGACAAACACAGACAGACACACACACTCTCTCTCTCCATCCTGCATCTCAGATCCCCCTTCCCCCTCCCTTCTCAGTACCTTAAACGGATCACTTCTCTCTTCACTGCACAGGACACTGACACACCCACCTAGTCATCTGACCATGTGATGTCACACAAGGTCCTTGAACCATAGTAAAGCGTTCCTCCAATCACCGCAGCCTCTTATCTGTTATAAGAGCAGGCGGTGATCGGAGGAATGATTGATCAGTAAATCATTAAAGGGACATAAGCAGGACATATAGGCAGGAAAGCGTGAGTGTCCCGCGGAAATCGGGATGGTTGGGCGGTATGTATATATATTATGAAGGTGTGAACCTATAGGGTGCTGGAGAGCAACACAAAAACAGGGTTGAAAAGGACCTTAAAGGGGTATTCCTATAACTCTTGTTCTGCAGCCTCCAGGCTCTGCGCTCTCTTCACTTCCTGGATTTCTCGGCACATTGGTGGGCGGAGTTTCACTTGCTCTGCTATCTGCTATGTTTGCAGTCAGTAGTAAGGGATTGGTTGTAAATGCATTACCACAGTATAAAGCTAATGTAGAAACTGATGTAGCAGAGCTGGATTTGAGTCAGCTTGCATTACATACAAAGGTAACAGACTCCTTATCTCAGCCCTTATCAGCCAAATTCAATTAAACTGGCTGATAAGTGGAAAAGCTGAAGACAGACAGCACAGTAACTCACAGCTAACTGCAGCTCTCACCTCCCCCCTACCCTATCTGAGGAGATCCGTTGCTTGTCAGCCCCTCCCTTCTCCCCTGACAGCAGGCAGCTATGTCACTTGGGAAATGAGCAGATAAGCCCAGTGACCATAGAAACGAATTGTCAACAATGAAGTGAATAAATTAAGATAGAGGCCAAACAGAGCAGTTTTCATAAAGCAATGTATTTAGGAAAAGTACTAAATCCACATAAACGAGCAGTATAGATAGGATGCTTTTCATGGGACAACCCCTTTAACAGAGAAAGAGGCCCAACTCCGGAGGGAATGCACACAGTAGGAGAGTGCTGCTGGTGACCTGCAGGGAGCAGCTGGACTATCGACCAGTTGTCTGTCCTAAGAGGACTGCATTCCAGAAGGGACTTAGTTAAGCTCAGTCTGAGCCAGACTGCTGAGGAGAAACCTCAGTACAGTATCTTGCCCTCAGAAGATTAGTCAGGGTTCAAGAATTGAGGTATTGTTCTTTGTGTGGGTGTGTCTGTTTTGTTATTTTTGTTCCTGATTAGAGATGAGCGAACGGCGTTCGATTGAATTGGTAGTCGATAGAATATCAGGCTGTTCGAGGTATTTGATTCCAATCGAATACCACGTGGCAAACGCACTAAAATTTCATATCCCCCTCCCACCTTCCCTGGTGCTTTATTTTGCACCAATAAATGTGAGGGGAGATGGGATAGGAAGTAGGAAAACGTAGGCATTTTAAAAAAAGCTATTGGCTGGCTAAATCAGGTGACCTCCACTTTATATGAATAGTGTATTTTTAATTTTTTTTTAATGTAGATTGTGAGCCCCACATAGGGTTCACAATGTACATTTTCCCCTATCAGTATGTCTTTGGAATATGGGATGGAAATCCATGAAAACACAGGGAGAACATACAAACGCCTTGCAGATGTTGTTTTGCCCTTGGGTGATTTGAACACCAGGACTCCAGCGCTGCGAGGCTGCAGTGCTAACCACCGTATGGCCCCCTACAAATAGTGGATTTCAGATTCGGTTCATATAAGACTGTGAACTATGTGACTGTGAGACAGAGATAGATGTACTGGCAGGGTTAGCTAGGAATTAGCTTTATTTAGTAGGAATCTTACTCAAACAACTCTTTGGGGCTCTATATACCTTCCTTGCCTGCCCAAGATACATGCCAGAGTACAGTCAATGCATTCCTATGGGAAAAGGTCAGCTCACGCATACCGCAAGCTGCCAGCGATCTCGACTAGCATATGGTGCGCTGCTACGATGTGTTTGCATTGAACTTACTCTCGCATTTAGCTCGGGCTGGCAAGGTCTCATCACTTTCAAACTTCACCTGCAAGCACATCTTGTGGCAGCCCATTAGTCGGGATCCCCTGTCAGCTTGCGTTATGCGGGAGCTGCCTTTTTCTCATAGGAATGCATTGACCGTTGATTGGCTGAACTGCCATACGGTGTACAGCATTGGCCAATCAACACTGGTTCCACCGGAGGCTCGTCTGTGAGGAGGTGGAGTCTAAGATCTGGCTACAGCAGTCTCCATTGTGGTCCGATCTCAGATGTAGCAGAGTTCAGCGCACAGCTCTGCTACATCTCAGATGTAGCAGAGCTGTGTGCTGAACTCTGCTTCAGCTGAGATGTAGCAGAGCTGGCTGTTCGCTGAACACAGAGCTGGCTGTGCACTGCTACAGAGCTGCTACAGCTGAGATGTAGCAGAGTTGGCTGTGCGCTGAACACAGAGCTGGCTGTGCGCTGAGCGCTGCTACATCTGAGATGTAGCAGAGCAGGCTGTGCTCTGAACACAGAGCTGACTGTGCACTGCTACAGAGCTGCTACATCTGAAATGTAGCAGAGCTGGCTGTGCGCTGAACACAGAGCTGGCTGTGCGCTGAGCGCTGCTACAGCTGAGATCAGACCACAATGGAGACTGCTGTGGACTGATCTTAGACTCTACCTCCTCCTGCAGAACCAGCTTTGATACACTGTATGGCATTCGGCCAATCAACGCTGGTCAATGCATTCCTATGGGGAAAAAATCAGCTCACGCATTATTAGTGGAATAATACAGTGACTTGGGCATGTTAGATGCCCCCAGGCATGCTTCCTCTGCTGTCCCAGTTGCATTCCAGAGGTGTTGTCATTATTTCCTGAGGTGTCATAGGGGACTTGGTGACTCTCCTGAGTAGAATAGTGGTTCCCCTGAAACAAAGCTTTTTTCCCCATAGACTATAATGGGATTCGATATTCGTTCGAATAGTCGAATATTGAGGGGCTATTCGAAACGAATATCGAATATCGAATATTTCATTGTTCGCTCATTCCTGATCCAATTTACAAGCTGAATAAAGCCATTTCTTTTGGATTGCCATGCCTTATATTCTGTTTATTTGGCACCCAGTGCCACAAGCATCTCTGTTAAGTCCAGGAAACCGCTACCTTTGATGCTAAACTACTCCAATTGTCACACTACATATATAGGACCGATCTTCACAAAATTTGGCACACAGATACATCAGGTGTCTGGGAAGGTTTTAGAGTGGGTCTCAACTCTGTCGGATGTACCATTCCTGAGATTTAGTATTCCCAAAACAATGGCCTGCATTAGCCAATACAAACTTGCAAGTCTTTCACTCATATTCCAACTGCCATACAAACAGTCACTCCACATGCACACAGCATTACTCCAGGTGTATACAACACTGATATACAACACTGATATCCAAACTGAGATACACACATCAGAGGATTAGATATGCAGCTCAGCACACAGTATCACACATCAGAGGATTAGATACACAGCTCAGCACTCACTATCACACATCAGAGGATTAGATACACAGCTCAGCACATAGTATTACACATCAGAGGATTAGATACACTGCTCAGTACACTACTATCAAACATCTGAGGATTAGATACTCATCTCAGCATACACCATCACACATCAGGTATTAGAAACAAAGCTAAGCACACAGTATTACACATCAGAGGATTAGATACTCAGCTCAGCATACACCATCATACATCAGAGGATTAGATACACAGCTCAGCATACACTATCACACATCAGAGGATTAGATAGACAGCTCAGAACACATCAGAGGATTAGATACACAGCTCAGCACTCAATATCACACATCAGAGGATTAGATACACAGCTTAGCACACACCATCACACATCAGATGATTAGATGCACAGCTCAGCACACATCAGGAGATTAAATACATAGCTTAGAATACACCAACATACATCAGAGGATTAGATAGACAGCTCAGCACACAGTATCACACATCAGAGGATTAGATAAATAACTCAGCATACACCATCACACATCAGGGTATTATATACACAGCTCAGCATACACTATCACACATCAGAGGATTAGATACACAGCTCAGCACCCACTATCACACAACAGAGGACTAGATACATAGCCCAGCACACACTACACACATCAGAGGATTAGATACACAGCTCAGCATACATCAGAGGATTAGATACACAGCTCAGCATACACTATCACACATCAGAGGATTAGATAGACAGCTCAAAACACATCAGAGGATTAGATACACAGCTCAGCACTCAATATCACACATCAGAGGATTAGATACACAGCTTAGCACACACCATCACACATCAGATGATTAGATGCACAGCTCAGCACACATCAGGAGATTAAATACATAGCTTAGAATACACCAACATACATCAGAGGATTAGATAGACAGCTCAGCACACAGTATCACACATGAGAGGATTAGATACATAGCTCAGCACACACTATCACACATCAGGGGATTATATGGACCATTTATCTATTCATACAGGTTTATCACATCTCCTCCTCTTCTCCAGAATATACAGATTTAACTTTAGTCTCTCCTAATAACTGAGTTCCTCAATGTCCCTTATCAGGTTTGTGGCTTTCTGTTGAACTTTTCCCAAATGTAGGACATCCTTTCTATGAACTGGTATCCAGAACTGAACTGCATATTCTAGATGGGGCTGCAGAAATGATTTATATAGTGGTAATATTACATTCATGTCTTATGAGTCCTCACCCCTTATAGTACCTGACAATGTCCTGCTGGCCATAGTGTAAAAGCTCATAGAAAGTCTCTAAGTCCATACTTTGTTCCCCTGACTTTCCTTGAAATCGATCAGAATGGCATGGTGGCAAACTGATTACTTCTACTCTTTCACCTTTAGTGCTTACTGGGGGTCTTGGCACCTACAACCCCATCAATCACATCATTAGACATTATGTCACTATGATATGTCTATGTCACTATGATATATGAAGTTTTCTGAAATTATAGGTATTAATTAAATTGCAGAATGTTGTAAATCTTTGTCTCAACCCTTTCTCTTGAAGAAAAGTGAGTATTATTACTTATATAAAGGACTTTTCTATGTCTGTCTTTGAGAAGTTGGTTTTACATTTGCTCCATGGCACCAGGGACACAGTATAAGTTCTCCTTTATGTTTGTCTTCTTCTTGGAATTTCTTCCAGCTTTTCCTTAAAGACATATCACAAGTGGGACAGAACAGCAGTGTGTGAAACTAGCTGTTAATATAAGTTACAACTCATTCTTTATTATGTATGTATTTGATATTAAGTGTTCCAAGTCAAAAAATATATAGAAATCTAATATGCAAACAAATATCATTGAAGACTAATGAAATATTTTATGTATTTCTAAAAGCTCTTATATGTTCTCCTGGTGTATCCTAAGAATAGATTTTATCTGTACTTTCACCTTCTGCATCGAGCCCACCTGGATACATGGGAATATAATTATTGCCCTGAGCTGTGCCATAGAAGAAATAAATATGGCACATCTGGTCCGAGAGTTGAAGCTGCCAGGGTCATTTGTTTCCATGGTGGCTGATGAAGAAGAAGGAGGGGGAGCAGGCACTATATAGAATGTGCATCAAAATACATTAACTTAATGTCTTTTTGTAGATGGAGGAGTTTGTGGAATGGACAAGCTTCATTAGTTTAGTGTCATTATGAAGCCAGCTCTTCCTAGTGGCTAGATCAGAGGTATTAACCATTTCTGAGACACTTGCTCTCATATATTGTGCACCAAAGGTATGGTTCATACGCATAAATGGTTAAAATGACTGTAGAGCAAGTGCTTATTCATCAGCAATGTAAGCTCATCCACAGATTTATTTCTTTAGAAGGATGGGTTGTAAATCCATGATATCTAAGAATTCTGGGAAAGACCATTGATTCAAGTAAGAAATGGCACATACTAAAACACAAAATGATCAATAAAATAAGGCAGTTCACCTTATCAAGAAATTTGGAGAAGCATATAGGGTAAAACATCATTCCTCTGCTTTGTTAAATGCTGATCAATGTATATAACCGATTCCAAATGTTTGCACATGAGTTCCGGTCTGTGAAACTTCCTCTCTACAAGTATACCTTTGTCTAAGGCAGTATATTCCACACACTGTGTGATTTATTTAATATATGCAACATATCAATTTTAGAAGTGAAGCCCTAAAGGTCTTATACCCATTGGAAGAAAAGTAATGTTATATTGTAAGGCTTGTTACTAATAAATAAGCGGGTTTGCTGGAGGGTCATTTAGAAGACTTCACACATGCTACAGAGTCTTGTGTTCATTGTCTTTGCTGGTGTTTCTATTTTTTTCTGATTCACTCATAAATCATATTAATGCGTTTTTTCCAGCATACAACTTTTCTAAAAACTTGAGCGACCATGTGTGGATAAACCATCTGCACAATAACTGTGACTTCGCCCATCTCCTATGTGCCTACTCTTCCATGATTTGCACCCTTCCCCCATAGCTTAATTATATTTTCAGCCTTACTGTGTGACTTTTTATCAGCAATGTAAATTATGGGGCATATTGAACACCAGTCTTCATATCTGTGATATGAGAACATACCTCATTTATAAAGAGGCGCATGCTGCTTCATGTAAGAGGAGCATTCTTCAACAGGACCGTGAGTCTGGACTGAAATCTATACCAATTCATAGTTGGGATAAATTTTAGGAAACATTTTTGTCAGAAAATTGGTGTAAATGAGGATAAATCTGGTGTGGTTGGTGGCCCTGCCTCTCCTTTAAGAAATTAGTGAGTGTGGCACAGAAAACAAAAAAGTCATACATGGCATACAAGGCATAATACAGTCAAACTGGTTTACATGGCATAATAACTTAGACATCCTTCCTCACAGAAACAAAAATTGATATGAGAATACCATTTAAGCCTGGGTCCCACATGGATCCCATCTACACATTACAGAAAAATATACGAAGTGGACATGCTGTGATTTCCCAAACCATTGTGTTTTTGGAAACCGCAGCATCTCAATCATACTTACAGTTTTCCCTGCAGGACTTTTTCACCGTGGCCCGCTATGTGGGGCCTTAGCCCTAAAAAGTCAGCCACCAGAACCCAGCGGTTGACCTATTGTGTTGATCTTGTCAATTCTCTGGTACATATTATTTATTTCATGAACTCTATAACGGCATAGGCAATTGGAACATCAGAATAGACACTTACTATGACAAAGGTTTCCAGCATAAAATTAATATTGAAAGACAGACTGTTGTGTGTGGTCAGGAAGAAAAATCTCCGGTGAGGCAATCTTGGCAGGTTGTTTCCCGGGGTTTTTTATTTTACCTTCCTCTGGATCAAATATGTCTGAGAAAAGTAGAATTTGATAAAACAATGAAATATAACTGTCATTTTCTGTATAAAATGGTAGAACATTAAACAACTTTGTAATTTATCTACGAATTGATCCTGAAAGTATTATTGTCTACACTTTCTAGCAGCCTCTATTCCTGTCTGCAGGGTCTTTAAATGCTGACAAACTTTGTCAGTTACAAAAATTGTGCTAGTATTAGGTTAAGACCCCACATAGTGTCCTGCAGCAAAACGGGAGAGGCCACAGGAAAATGGCCGACTGCGCATGTCCATTGGCCATTTTCCTGTGGCCTTTCCCGTTTGACCACAGGAAAATGGCCGATGGACATACGCAATGCGAGAGAAGAGGCGGAGGCAGTGAAGAAGACAGATACCGTCGCTGGAGAGTTTTCAAGCAGCACCGAGGACGCCCCCAATGCTGTTTGAGTGCAGGGGAAGGCCCCCAGTGCTGTGAGAAAACTCATTTGCATAAGGAAGAAAGAAGATATTCTTCAGGAACGGCGGAGCGGATCAGAATAATAAATGTAAGAGAAGAATAGCCTTTCTTAGGGCTATCGTATGTGTATTTATTGTAAAAAGGGTTTCTAATGATAGAATCCCTTTAATTATATTGATAGCAAAACTGCCAGTGTTTCTGTTGGTATAATTGTAATGCCCCTCCGAAATGTCCCAAAGTCCCTCCCCCAGAGCCAGTTCCCACCGGCCCCACACCTTTAATGTTGCAGGATAGCTCCTGTGCGGACTGTCGCTGATATCCGCCCCCTAAAGGATGAAAGACAGCTTCTTCGCTTGGTCATGTCTATCTCCAGGATTGGCCATCATGCTACCTCATAGTTTACCTGTAAGTATAGGTAGGGGAGGTGATCTGCGGCAATGAAAGAAGCCCAATCTGCAGGTTACTTTTCACTCAATTTTCATATTTATGAAATAATAATTTTCTCAGCAATGATGCAGTGGTCAGAAGTAAGACAACCAGATTTGGAAACTGTCAGAAGCCCTATGAGGTACTGTGACTAGTTTATGGTCGTATTTTGTGCTGACAGACTCCCTGTAAAAGAAGATTTTGGTTAAACCTTATACTCTGTACTATGCCTTGTTCAGAATCTGGTGCATGATCCAGGGATTCCCTCTATGGTGCTCTTTAATTTTTTTTTTTTTTTTTTTTTTTTTTTTTAATGTAGATTGTGAGCCCCACATAGAGCTCACAATGTACATTTTTCCCTATCAGTATGTCTTTTTTGGAGTATGGGATGGAAATCCATGCAAACACGGGGAGAACATACAAACTCCTTGCAGATGGTTTTATGCCCTTGGCGGGATTTGAACACCAGGACTCCAGCGCTGCAAGGCTGCAGTGCTAACCACTGAGCCACCATGTGGCCCCGTGCTCTTTAAATTTGTGTTTCAATAAGTGACTTTGAGAGTTTGCACAAGGTAAAGTGTATTCATTTCTCTTGGAGTGTCCCTTTAAGCCTTTTATTATAATATACTGGTAACTAAAGTAGTCTATCATGTGTGAGGCTGTAGGCTTTATGCATAAGTGGAGGCAATAAATGGCTGCAGCGATGTATAGCACCTACGCTTTCAGAAGACTGTTGCAGTAAACTGTACTAAATAATGGAACACTTAACCAAGTAAGCATTACATGCTGCATTTCTCCCAGAGCAAGGAGTTGTGTATGATGTCTGCTGCTAAGTAACTAAAGGCCTCTTTGAAGATGTGTGGGATTATATCCATGTGAAGGTTTATAGCAGATACAGAGATAATTGGCATCATTATACATTTCAGCAGGTTCATTACGGCAGAGTAACATTGTAGCCTCTAAACATCAAATTCTGCTTAGTTCTATTGCTCTCTATTTGATTCAGCCATCTGCCATTCACAGCCTTCCCAACAGAACATCATATGTCTTCATCTACAGCAGCTTTTTCTCTTTTTCCTTTGTTTAGTGGGAAATCCTATGCGTCAAGTAATTATCCCATAAATCTTGCCATTGATTTTACTGCAATCAGCTTGGGGGCAGATGAAATCCCATTACTGTGCAGTGGTGTACCTGCAGTCTAACAATAAAATTCATGCTAAGGCAGAACATTACTCACGCAAGCATCATGGGAGTACTGTATCCAGTCAAGTGTTATTTCTGATGTGAGCATATTTCTGCACAATGAACACAAGCACGAAATTAATAGCCGATGCTAAAATTTGATGCAAATTTTTAATTCAGAATGTTGTAATATAAAAAATGAATGACTTGTGCACGATTTGCAGATCACAACAGACCTTGAACTAAAACACTTATTAAATTGCAATACATTTTTTACTTCTTAGATATCCTTTTAGTACTTAAACAGGGTTGTTTTAAAACATTAGTGGCCCCCTCCCACATAATTGAATCTTCTGTCACTAAACAATATAGTGTTCCCTCAAACAGCTCCCACATAATGTCCTCTGCCCCCTCAGTGACCATTCAATCAATATATTACTACATACAAATAATAAAATAAAGTTATACTCGCCCAGCCTGTTCCCATGCAGCTGCCCTAAAGGCTCAGACTGTAGTGGCTTGGCCATTATTGTGCCTCCCTGTCACAGACATTATCAGTCGAAGCCTGAATGGCATTATTCTACTCAACATTATTTGTGTCCTAGGGACTGCTACCTTCCTTCTGGAGCAGCACCAGAAATGTGGGACTGGCCTGCTCTATCTGGGTCGGCTGAGGGGGGCTCTCTACTATAGAGCCTGGTATAAATACACTGTTTGCTGTATGGTTAAACAGCCATGCGAGTAGATGTTGTCTTTTATACGGTTAT
Source organism: Leptodactylus fuscus (assembly GCF_031893055.1). Lineage (NCBI taxonomy): Eukaryota > Metazoa > Chordata > Amphibia > Anura > Leptodactylidae > Leptodactylus > Leptodactylus fuscus. Next base: position 95,120,469 of record NC_134269.1, read on the forward strand.
ATGGTTTATATGACTCCCAGAGCCTTTATCAGCAAACTGCAATTAGCTGAACCGATTGTCCTGCCTGCATAACAATGAGAGCAGTGAGTGACGTCACTTGTCCTGCTTATCACACAGGTCCAGTGCTATGGAAACGCTGTGTTAACAATGGGAGGGATAATTTCACATAGCAGGAAAACAAAGCAGCATTTCAAAAGGAAAACTCTTCAATTTGCATAAGATACCAGTATAGGTAGGATCCTTGAGTTGGGAATACCCCTTTAAAAAAATGTGGAGAGAAAAGTCCTGCCAGCAGAACTTTTCTCTCTGAATTTTTCCTCCTTTCTCGGTCAGAAACCTGGCGGACCCCAATAAAGGTTATGGGGTCTGCGGGTTTCCACAGGTAACGTTTTTTTAAGTGGATTAGGTTTCTGTTCGTGAGGTCCCCAAGTGGAAAAATTGAAGCAGGTGTGAACTTAGCATGAAACAGTTACTTATGCTGCAGTATGGTGGCAAATACACAGTTCAGTCACATTAATGTGACCACCTGTCAAAATCCAGAATAACCACCTTCCAAAGAGCGGACCACTGCGAGACGTGCAGGAAGAGAGGGGGTGTTGTGATGATGTTCACTGGGATGTTGAGCCATGCCGACTCCAGTGCCATGGCCAGCTGCACTAGTTACGCGTTTGAGCATCCATGGCGCGAACAACCTGATCGAGGTGGTCCCACAGATTCTCGATTGGGTTTAAGTCTGGGGAATTTTCTGGCCAAGGGAGTATGGCTATGACTAAGAGGATCACACATCCTCGAAACGCGTCAGTGGATAACTCCTGATATGATATGATTTATGCAAACAAAAGATCATGATGATGTATGGTTTTAACCATTGAAAATAAAAGCTAAGTTTTAAGAAAAACGTCATGTTGGTGCCGAATACCGTTTGTACATGTGCAACTACTCTTACTGTTGGAGGTCTTTGATACCGGGCATCCGTGATTGTTTCTGAACACTGCACAGGAGAAGGTTCTCTCTTACCATCATTCAAGTAGAGTAAGTGGGCTGTGATTTTCCCTTTTCCCGTACCCTTAATACTGTTTATGTATGGCAAACTCATCCTGGTGCTCCTCGAACCATGCACATACACTGCGAGCTTTATGACATGTTGCATTGTTCTGCTGGTAGATGCCATCATCCTGAGGAAAATCAATTCTTATGTAGGGGTGAACATGGTCCGCAAGGATAGATGCATACTTGTGTTGATCCATCGTGCTTTCCACAATGATGAGTGCACCCAGATGGCTGATGACACGTACCTTCTGAGATTGGTTATTTAACGTTAACGTCAAAAGTAGGCGGTGGTCACATTAATATGACTGGACTGTGTATTTGTCTTTTACAAGCAGTAAAAGTTGATACAACAGTAAAGGAGTGTGCACAGGTAGTGTACCAGCTGTGTTTTTCATGGTTAGCACAATTACCCATTAAGTTCTATGGCCCCATATACCCATCTGTATGTTCTCACATTCCGATGTATATGGCCATGAGCAAAACTCAGGACAGGTCCTATTCCGGTCCTTTTTGCAGACCCTGCTCACTGGTTTCAATGAATGGAGCCACAGAGACACAGGTGGTACACAGATGTCATCCATATGCCATCTGTGCTGTTCAGTCATGGCCAGCAACACGCACACAATTGTGTGCATGTCACATAATGTTGTGAAAAACAGGTCCTTGTATGGCTACATTATGGAAAAATACACTCCTCAAAAAAATAAAGGGAACACTCAAATAACACATCCTAGATCTGAGTGAATGACATATTCTCAATGAATACTTTGTTATGTACAAAGTTGAATGTGATAACAACAAAATCACACAAAAATCATCAATGGAAATCAAATTTATTAACCAATGGAGGCCTGATTTGGAGTCACCCCCAAAATTAAAGTTGAAAACACACTACAGGCTGATTCAACTTTGATTTAATGTCCTTAAAACATGTCAAAATGAGGCTGAGTAGTAGTGTGTGGCCTCCACGTGCCTGTATGACCTCCCTACAATGCCTGGGCATGCTCCTGATGAGGTTGCGGATGGCCTCATGGTCTCCTGAAGGATCTCCTCCCAGACCTGGACTAAAGCATCTGCCAACTCCTGGATAGTCTATGATGCAACGTGACTTTGGTGAATGGAGCAAGACATGATGCCCCAGATGTGCTCCATCGGATTCAGGTCTGGGGAACGGGCAGGCTAGTCCATAGCTTCAATGCCTTCAAGAGGGATCTGCTGACCACAACATCCTTCAGCATGACTGGTTTGGCAGGGGGTCAGTAATGGTGTGGGGTGGCATTTCTTTGGAGAGCTGCACAGCTCTCCATGTGCTCGCCAGAGGTAGCCTGACTGCCATTACGTACTGAAATGAGATCCTCAGACCCCTTGTGAGACTATATGCTGGTGCGGTTGGTCCTGGGTTCCTCCTAATGCAGGACAATGCCAGACCTCATGTGGCTGGAGTGTGTCAGCAGTACCTGCAAGATGAAGGCATTGAAGCTATGGACTGGCCCGCCCGTTCACCAGACCTGAATCCGATAGAGCACATCTGGGACATCATGTCTCGCTCCAACCACCAATGTCACGTTGCACCACAGACTGTCAAGGAGTTGGCAGATGCTTTAGTCCAGGTCTGGGAGGAGATCTCTCAGGAGACCATCTGCAACCTCATCAGGAGCATGCCCAGGCATTGTAGGGAGGTAATACAAGCACGTGGAGGCCACACACACTACTGAGCCTCATTTTGACATGTCTTAAAGAAAAAGTCATTTTTAACTAATCACATCCTTGCATAGCCTTTAGAAAGGCTATTCCACACCTACCTTTTGTATGTAAATTGCCTCAGTAGATTTTGAATAAGTCAGTTTTTATTCATATGCTAATTAGCCTTCTCGTGCACCCCGGAAGTCTCTTCTGTATGTACAGCACAGTCTGCTGCTACTGTCTCCTCCTCCCTGCTCTCATATACAGCACACAGCAGGGAGAGGAGAGCTGGCAGACTATTTCCTGTGCACGCTGGAGCCGAATTAGCATATTGATAAAAACTGACTTATTCAAACACTAAATCGTGAGGGAAAATGGTGAGGAATTTGGTGTGGAATTTCAGCGCTGAAAAAAAAGCCTCCCATTGACTTCAGAAAAAGGAACCCATTGAAGTCAATGGGAGCAGGGGCGTAACTACCGTGGTAGCAGCAGTAGCAGCTGCCACAGGGCCCGGGCCATTAGGGGGCCCGGTGACAGCCGCTACCGCTGCGTTTTTTTTCAATAGGCAGTTACGGGCCCTATTCACTTGTCGATCCTGGCTGGGCCGGGATCGGCAAGTGACACCGCGGGCCCCACAGAGGCTATCATTATACTCGGGGTCTTTGCAGACCCCCGAGTATAATGACCGGCGGATCGGGAGAGGTAATAAACATAAAAAACTGTTACTTACCTCTCCGCGATCCTGCCAGGCCTCCGTCCTACTGCTGTCTGACGTCTCTGACGTCACATGAACCCGGCATGCTTCCCGGGTCATGTGACGTCCGACGTCATTAACGAAGGATGCGAGAGGAGGACAGTACAGCACAGGAACCGGGGAACAGGTAAGAAGCAACAGTGGTTTTTTTTTTTAATGTTTTTATTCCCGATTTAGTCTCCGATTATTATACTCTGGGGTCTGAAAAGACCCCAGAGTATAATAATTGTTTATGGGTGTCCACAGAGGGACACTATTGGGGTTAACACTGTGTGCAGGGGACACTATAGGGGTTAACACTGTGTGTGTAGGGGACACTATAGGGGTTAACACTGTGTGTGCATGGGACACTATAGGGGTTAACACTGTGTGTGTAGGGGACACTATAGGGGTTAACACTGTGTGTGCAGGGGACACTATAGGGGTTAACACTGTGTGTGTAGGGGACACTATAGGGGTTAACACTGTGTGTGCATTGGACACTATAGGGGTTAACACTGTGTGTGTAGGGACACTATAGGGGTTAACACTGTGTGTGCAGGGGACACTATAGGGGTTAACACTGTGTGTGCAGGGGACACTATAGGGGTTAACACTGTGTGTGCATGGGACACTATAGGGGTTAACACTGTGTGTGCAGGGGACACTATAGGGGTTAACACTGTGTGTGCAGGGGACACTATAGGGGTTAACACTGTGTGTGCAGGGGACACTATAGGGGTTAACACTGTGTGTGCAGGGGACACTATTGGGGTTAACACTGTGTGTGCAGGGGACACTATTGGGGTTAACACTGTGTGTGCAGGGGACACTATTGGGGTTAATACTGTGTGTGCAGGGGACACTATTGGGGTTAATACTGTGTGTGCAGGGGACACTATTGGGGTTAATACTGTGTGTGCAGGGGACACTATAGGGGTTAACACTGTGTGTGCAGGGGACACTATAGGGGTTAACACTGTGTGTGCAGGGGACACTATAGGGGTTAACACTGTGTGTGCAGGGGACACTATTGGGGTTAACACTGTGTGTGCAGGGGACACTATTGGGGTTAACACTGTGTGTGCAGGGGACACTATTGGGGTTAATACTGTGTGTGCAGGGGACACTATTGGGGTTAATACTGTGTGTGCAGGGGACACTATTGGGGTTAATACTGTGTGCAGGAGCAAGTAAGTAAGGGACATAATAGAGTGCGGAGGAGGGGGTCAGTCGAGGTCTTCGGCGTCAGTTGGGATGGGGGGGGGCCCCATGTCAAAAGTTCGCCACGGGGCCCTGCCATTCCTAGTTACGCCACTGAATGGGAGGCTTTTATTTCTGCACGGAAATTCCACACCAAATTCCTCACCATTTCCCTCTGTGTGAATGGCCCTTTAGAGTGGTTTTGGGACCTTGTGACATTTCCTCTTTAAATCTTTTAGAAGATAGTTATGAGAAAACTGAAAAAAATATCATGTCACTAACAGGGTTTATGTCTTCGGAATGGCTAAAGGAAACAAACAAAAGTCCAAAATGTTCAGGGTGATAGCGCCTATGAAGAGAGAATGTCAGTGAACTACATTCCCCCTTTATGTTCTGCTGTAGGTTTGCTTTGTGTATGAGGCCTTGTTATTGAAAAGACATAAAACAACTTTATTCTATCCATAAAATAGATAGTATGGTGTCTTTGTAAAGTACAATTAGTACAGCATTCTAGTAAAGTTAATTTCCTGGGACTGTTATCTGCCGCAGCCTCGTGGTTTTCAGAACCAGTGATTTAGAAGTATTCATGTTAGATACTAATTGTCTGTTTCATTTGTCTTCACATACACCATAATCCAGCTGTCATTCTCCACTCTTATGGCGCCAGGGAACATTTTGCAACTGCAGGATTGGATTTATTGTCAGCTGAATGAACCTCACAATTCAGACGGGCAGAGATGCGACATAAATCTGTTTACTACATTCCATATAAATTTATAGTAATAGCAGTTGGTGGATGCATGATGTTATATTTCGCTAGTGGAAACAGTATAAATTTATAGAACCTAGCTCTAAAATGCTTGAAAAGAAGCAGATTCTATTCAGTGCTGTGTTTATAGCTAGTTTATGAGACTCCTTGTATTATGCCTTAATCACACTTCTGTGAAGCACGGATGTGCTTGTTCTTTAGGAACATTACTCGCTTCTATTCATTTTTAAAGGGGCTCTATCAGCAAAATTATGCTGTACGAGCCCCACATATGCGTGAATAGCCTTTAAAAAGGCTATTCAGGCACCGCAAATGTTATTTTAAACCTCCCCCCCATTTTAAAATAAAACCATAAAAACATATTTGTAAATCATAAGTATCATGCACGGTGGGTGGTACTCCACGGTCCGACGTCATCTTGCTGTCACGCCTTCCTCTTCTTTCTTCTTCCAGCAACGCTCTCCTGTCCTCGCTCTTCCCCGCCTTCATCTTCTTTTCTTCCGGAATGAAGAAGTTTGCGAGCGTACTGCGCATGTGCAGTACGCTCGCGTAGTTCTAAGGGGTACTTAGAACTACAACAAAAATGGCGCCGGCGCATGCACAGTAGCGCTCCAGAGGGAGTGATACTGCACATGTGCGGGATTTGAACACAACCCACCAGAAAAACAGAAGATCAAGGCGGAGAAGGGCCAGGACAGGAGGGCATCGCTGGAAGAAGAAAGAAGATGAAGGCGTGACAGCAAGATGACGTCGGACCATGGAGGACCACCCACTGTGCATGATAGGTATGATTTACAAATATGTTCTTATGGTTTTATTTTAAAACGGGGGGGGGGGGGGGAGGTTTAAAATAATTTTTGTTGGGCCCGCAGCCTCACTTACTGATTCCGGCTCCTGCTCAAAGCGGCCTCCACAGAAGGGAAAGCAATGGCGGCCATGAGCAGGAGCCAAGATCGGTAAGTAAATAGGGTCCATTACCTGCTGGAGTTATTCGGACCCCATTATAGTCTATGGGGTCCGTGTGCTTTCATTGTGCACTGCTTTTTAATGCATTTGGTATTCCGTTAGGGGGTCCCCGAGCGGACTTCCCGAACAGAATACCAAACGCAGATGTGAACCGGGTCTTAAACTGTCTAGTCTAAGTTTATTCCACCTATTCACTGGTTTACTTTGTGCCAGAATTGCTGAAGTTCTGTTTGACTTTGTTGCATCTTAAGCCCACCATATTTTCAGCAGGAATACTCCTTTCCTACTATACCACACCCCCTTGTTAATCTAGTTGGAAAAAATGACTTAAAACTTTATGTAATATTTTGCACCAAGACATACCACAGAACTCTGTTGAAAACACAATTGTAAGTGGAGAAACCTTGTTACATATATGCTAAACAAACTACTAATATTGTTTCTTAGGATACAGTTATTTTAGAAGAGAAATAGAGTTAAACTTATCACTTACTCTTAAGCATTGCAAATACTAAAATCATAATTCTGTGCCAATCCAAAACAGCTGAAAATTTAACAAACATCTATGACCTACTTTTATACCTCATGATGGAAATGCAAGTAGGTCAAAAATTAGGGTGGGCGCAGCTGCTCTGTCTGGATACATTTTAACAGCGTCCGGCAGACATGGCAGCAAGAGAGTGGCCGCAGGGTGTGCCCCTCCCAACTCAAAAGAGTAACTAAGGTTATGTTAGACATCTAATATGACAGACAGACATAGATAGACAGTGTGCGATTAAGACATGTCACCATGTATTTATCTAAAAAACAACTGTATATGAAAAAAGTTTTCCTTTTAATCAAAATACTAAACTATATTATAAACCAAAGGTAAACCAGACAATGTTACCCATAATAATACAGAACTTATAAAACATTAAGATACAGTATTACTTTGGAGGTGTCTGGCACTTTAGAGTCCACCCATTAAGTAAGACACACATTAAAGGGATTCTACCAGTAAACTACCTTTTTTTCTAATGAACACGTCGGAATAGCCTTAAGAAAGGCTATTCGTTTCCTACCTTTAGACGTGGTCTCCACCGCGCCATTCCGTAGAAATACCGGTTTTAACCGTTATGCAAATGAGCTCTCCGCAGCAATGAGGGCGGGCCCCAGCGCTGAAAGGCCAATGAGCGCATCCCCATTGCTGCCCGAGAGTTCTTTCCTGCGCCGCCTCCTTCTTCTGCAGCAACTCCGCCTCTTCTGGCTTCTCTTGCTCTTGTAGTTGTATACAGGAGCATAGAGAGGCCACCCCAAAATGGCCGCCGGCTCCTGTATTGAACTGCAAGAGCGGCTACCCAAAAATGGCTGCCGGCCATTCTCTGTGTAGCAGAGAATTCAGGATTAAAGCACTGCACCTCAGTGCTACAATGGTAACAATAGACAAGTAGTCTCCACCAAACAGCCGTACCAGGCCCGCTATGACCGTCCGGTCGTAGGAAAAATTAACGCCTATGAACTGCCTTGCGGCACACTGAAGCGCTTCTTCTCTATTTTATTATTGGACAGCCCATCTTCGGGTTATTCCGAGACCTGTAATGCACATGGCAGCAACAGCAGGTGTTTGATTATATCCACCTCACACACACACAAAGCTGTGGATAGATCCTGATTGCAGGGAAAACAACAGCTAAAAATGAACATTGCTGCATTCTCATCAGTCCCATAAGCTATAGAGTCTGGGGGTAACCATAAAAAGATGTATTATCATAATGGTTAAATTCCCCCAGACCAATATTTAGTGTAGGGGTTTCTGACCTATATATGGCTGGTAATTAGAAGCCTAGTATAGAATCACACAAATTCGCTGATATTCTTGAGGATGCCAGGTAGATATAGCAGGTAAGTGTAGCAGGTAAGTATGGCAACTGTCATCGTATAAATATGACAAATATCCTCTACGTGTTACGTGGTACCTGTAGTGACTCGCTCATCAGGAGGAAAAGCTGTCTATGCTAGAGTCAATAAACTAAAGCAGCTACAAGATTTTGTGGTCAGAACCGCAGTTCCCCTGCCCCTGATGGTGGAGCAGAGTACTTTGGATGTTACCCCCAGACTCTATAGTTTAGGGGACTGATGAGAATGTAGCAATGTTCATTTTTAGCTGTTGTTTTCCCTGCAATCAGGATCTATCCACAGCTTTGTGTGTGTGAGGTGGATATAATCAAACACCTGCTGTTGCTGCCGTGTGCACTACAGGTCTCATACTAACCGTCTTATTAGAGACGCGATCTATTGAGGTGCACACTGTAGCCTATTGTTATACAGCCATTTAGGAGGGTGTATACTGTTTATCCATCTCTACATTATAATGTATCTACATTGACACATTTATCCTTGTCTTGGATGTAAATGGGGATTAATTAGGGACTATAGGATATAGATATCCCTCATACAGATTTTTATACTTCTCCATTACACCTAGACTAGAATTTGGACTCATCTATGCATGTTTTAGGTCTATATTTTTAAAAAGAAATCTAATAAAAGTTATTTTTTAATCGCTCACTCAGTGATACACATATATTATATTGTATAATTATTTTAGATTTGGTTTTAAATTGATCAATCTTTAATGTACTTCTATTATTGGCCCATCTGGGGTCTTCTAGCAACTTCTATAATGTTTTAAAATACATGATATGGTATTGACTAACAGACTGATCCTTATGACAGCCCTGGGAGCTCTTATTAAACAAGTTAGATGCTACAGTTTCTCTATTCTTGTTTTCCTACACTACAATGTATGAGGGAGACGAGAAAACAGGCATCTTGTAGGTGCAAAACCCATAGTCATGTGAATTTAAGCTAAGGCCTTAGTTACATAGAGCATGCTATATTTAGGGACACTTCTCATGGATTTCTTAAAGACTCAAGTAATTAAGGATCCATGAAAATGGATGCCTGTGGATGGAAGACTGCTATGAAAAATTGACTATTTTGTCCTTTTTTCATGGTCTTTTTATTTTTTAACACAGCCATGTGAATATAACTTAAGGCCTTATACACATGGCCATGATGTTTTTTTTATAGACCTGTTGTCTATGATAAACGACCATGTGTGTCTGTGCAAATGCACGGATGGGCCTTACTCACATGGCAGTGAATAATGGACATATGACAGGCATTTTTGAAACAGCCAACACATAGAACTCATGATTTTAAATAGGCCTATACACATGTCACTATCTATTTCTGTTTTTATAGTGAACAATGAACAGTCAAAAAAATGGACACGTGAATGACATATTGAATTCAATGTGCTTTCAATATAGACGTGAGACAGACGTTCCTAAAACAACTTCAACACATCCGTTTTTCACGGTCATGTGAATAATACCTAAGGCTTTTAGTGATAGTCTGTGATGGCGAACCTATAGCAGGCGTTCCAGAGAGGGCCTACTGTGGTGCATATAATACTGTGTGAGGCACCTTAATGCTGAAGGACATCACGTTCGCGGAGGGCCTCCTACCACTCACTGACATACTCTTCCTGCTCCCAAACTCATCCGTGTCCTTCCTTCATGAACAATATTTGAAAGCATTCTTGGAACTACTCCAGAAGAAATATACACATAGAACTCAGCTGATGGAATTTGAAATATTGATGGTCTCCAAAACCAACCTTCTTTGGAAGACGTCTCTTATAATGTTACATTGATCCAATTCACTACAAGAAACCAGGCTTCATAGCCCTGTGGGAAAAAGACTTAGACCTGGTGTTCTCGGAACCAACAGTTGATACTATCGTACAGCACTCGCATGGCTCATTTAGGTGTATACGCCTGCAAGAGAGCCACTATAAGCTTCTATCATGATGGTATCATACCCCCTCTTGGCTTCATCATAAAGGACTCACTCCCACAAACTCCTGCTGGAGATGTTCCCAAGTGGAAGGCACTTACCTACACCTCTGGTGGGACTGCCCACTTATTCAGAAGTATTGGAGAGACATTAGAGATGTGGTCAGGTCTCTTGAATATCCGCAGTTCAAAGTAACACCTGCCATGATTTTTCTTTCTGCTCCGTCTCCTGAATATAATCCAACCAAACATGTCCTCATCTCACATCTCCTGGCTGATGCAAAAGCGCTTATCCTGCTATATTGGCTCCAAACTACACCTCCGTCCTCTTTGAATTGGGTGAATAAAGTTAACCTTCTACCTAGGTTTGAAGAGCTCCTTAGTTGGTCCAATAGGACTCACGACAAATTTCTACAGATCTGGGCTCCCTGGGTCGACCGCCCAGTTTGATTGCCCCTTATCAGGCCCTAGGTCCTTTGATGAGTGTTTCTTTAGTTCTTTTCTGCCTCCTGCCTTCTCTTCTCTTCTTGTAACTGTCCTCTCTCCCCCTCTCTCCTCCTCCTTGTATGACTTTTCTCCCACTTCTACGCTTTCTACCTTCTCACCTTCTACCCTCACCCCCCCCCCCCATTCCCCTTATTACTAACCATTCTTACCTAGTCCTGTTCTCCCCCGTAAACTTTGTGGAATACTTGCGGTTTTCGCACCAATGGTCAATGGCCGACTTTGCAGCCCAGCTCAGTATCTCTTTGTCATTATGCTTGATATAATGATCACTGTTATGAGTTGAATTGTCTTTTCACCAATATTAGATGGCTCCCTTTGTGGTTTTATGTAATAATTACTTGTATTAGATGTTAGGCTATCCTATCTATCCCTTGTATTTGCTACTCAGCAATGTCATTATCTGACTACTTATGTTTATTTCTTGTTACTTACATCCTTTTTTGTTTAATGTACAATGCAAAAACCTTAATAAAAATTTGTTGAATTAAAAAAATAATAATACTGTGTGGGGGCCACTGTGGAGCATATCTGTGGGGGTCCTACTGTAGAGTATATAATACTATGTGGGGAACACTGTGGAGCATATAATACGGTGTGGGGTGGCCCCCCAAAACAGCAAATAATACTTATAATGCAGAGTATAGTCACAGCTTCGCATTAATGCATAAAATAATAGATAGCTTGTTATCTTACTTTTTATCCGATGGAATGAGACCTAAATTAGTGTCCTGGAGATGCACGGAGAACCTTCCGGTAGGTAGTGAGAGAATGGCAATAAATGGATGTCCAGCACTCCGTAACTTCTTTATATAAAAGGTATAAGTTTATTTCGGAGACATGCTCCCTTTAAAAGCCGAGTATATACAAAGCATATGGTGATGCAGATGGGATGGTAACAAAGAAACCAACGCGTTTCGAGGTTTTTCATCTCTTAACCATGACTAAGAGGTGAAAAACCTCGAAACGTGTCGGTTTCTTTGTTACCATCCCATCTGCATCACCATATGCTTTGTATATACTCGGCTTTTAAAGGGAGCATGTCTCCGAAATAAACGTATACCTTTTATATAAAGAAGTTACGGAGTGCTGGACATCCATTTATTGCCAGTAAATAATACTGTTTGGGGGGGCCTACTGAGGAGTATATAATATTCTGTGGAGGTCACTGTGGAGCACATAATACTGTGTGGGATCCACTGTGGAGCATATAATACTTGGGGCTACTGTGGGGAAGATTGTACTATCTGAGGGCAACTTTGGTGCAGATTGTACTGTGTGGGGTCCCCTCACTATTTATATCACACATTATCTGTTTTATAGCAGACATGAGATCAGTACAGGCTGTAATAACATTGCACAGTCACTATAAAATAGATCCTGTGCGATATATAGTACATAAAATAGTGAAAATTAATTGTTCAAAAGTACCAAATGCAGAGACCTTTGCATTTCAGTACAAAGTTGTTTGTATCATTGAAAGCTCAGTAAAGTCACATTCACATGACTGTATTTTGCGGGTCTGTAACTGTCCGTAATTGTGGATCCGCAAAATATTAAAGGGATCCTATCAATCAATCACATTTTTTTCTCATTAACACGTCGGAATAGCCTTTAGAAAGGCTATTCTTCTCCTACCTTTTGTTGTCTATGGGCGATAAGGAGTCCATTACCTCTGTATGTAATGCAAGCTGACTGAAATCCAGCTCTGCTACATCAGTTTCCACATGTGGTAATGCATTTACAACCAATCCCTCATTACTGACTGCAAACATAGCAGATAGCAGAGCAAGTGAAACCCCGACCACCAATGTGCCGAGAAATCCAGGAAGTGAAGAGAGCACAGAGCCTTCAGGCTGCAGAACAAGAGTTATGGGAATACCCCTTTAAGAAGCAATTGGAATCGAAAAGTGCATCAGAAGAATACTGCAGTTGTTTGGTGGATAATCATATATAGTTTGCATATTCCTGTTTATTTAATATCTTATTATTAAGCTATAGTCATTGCTTATCATAGAAACCTCTAAGCAAGGATGTATTTTTTAGAAAGATTCTTCTGAAACAACTACAAATCTGACATTTATGAAAAGGCCACTCTTTGTGACAAACATTCTAATTTCTCCAGCTATCCTCCAAGCATTTCAATCAGCTATAACATACTATATATCAACATTTTTTATCTGAGTAATACATCACAATTTGATGCAAAAATGAGAATGTGAAAAATATGATAAAAACATGAGCTTAAAAGGCTTTTCTGCTTTATCCCCTTTTTATGCAACTCTGTTCTTTTTTACACTGAAAGGATGAAGTCATCTTTTTGGCTCTTGGAAAGGTTTTCTTAATTCTCTCAAATTGCGACCTAAAATTGTAGAAATGGGTTTTGCATTATCGGATGTGACTGGCAGAAATCATCAATGGTAGGTTGAAGGATTTTTTTATGTGTAGTACACTGCATAAAAGACTGGGCCATTGTACAAAAATAAATACTATTATTAACAGTACACGACTGACTAAACAATAGAAATGTTCTTACATAATCACTTTGGAGGAATTAAGCATTATTTTTTCTCAATGCAGTCACTCAACCAAAGTACACAAAAGAAGTATACTTTAGTTCTCTAGTTAGATATGTTCTCCACTGAATATTGCACAGTTTAGGCATATATTGGGCAAAGGCAACAGAGCATCTTTATAGAGGACTTGTCGCCAATTACAAAATGATAAATGACTTGCCTCATTTCACTGCCGCAGTGGTCCATTTGGTAATTTTTTAAAAATATTTGTCCATCCTTTCAAAAGCACAGAGAGTGCTAGAACAGACCCTTAAAGGAAAGGTCATTTTTAACTAAGCACATACTTGCATAGCCTTTAGAAAGGCTTTTCCACACATACCTTTTGTATGTAAATCACCTCAGTAGTTTTTGAATGAGCTCGTTTTTATTCAGATGCTAATTAGACTCCAACGTGCACCCCGAAGGTTTCATCGTGCACCCTCTGCTTTTCTCTCCTGTGTGTATAGCACAGGCTGCTGCTGCTGATGACTCATCTCCCTGCTCTCTCACACATAGCAGAGACTGTGCTCACTGAGATCTTCCTGTGCTGCCTGGAAGATAGTTAGCATATGAATAAAAATGGGCTCATTCAAAAACTACTGAGGGGATTAACATACAAAAGGTATGTGTGGAATAGCCTTTCTAAAGGCTATGCAAGTATGTGCTTAGTTAAAAATGACTTTTCCCAATGATACAGCCCCTTTAAAGTGGGACTTTCATGTCCTTGGAAATTGGCGGAATTATATATAGCTAGAAAGCTGTGCCAGAGATATAAGTGCCATTATTTTTGGTACCAATATCCCTCCACTTTCAGAAGGGCAGGCCTTTACAGCCTGGCATCATTGATGGGTGGTGAAGAACACCACCCCAACAGTTAAAAGCTATGGAAGTGGAAGGGCCCGGGGGAGGGGTGTTCCTCACGATAATGCTAGGCTGAAAGTCCTGCCCTTCTGACAGTGGAGGGATATTGGTGTTTAATCTAACAGCACTGATTTATCTGGCATCAGGGTGCATATGGACAAAGCTCACAATGCGCTGAATTCAGAGAGCTGTCAGCTTTCTAGAAGTATATAATGCCACCAATCACCAAGGGTATGAAAGGTCCTGTTTAAATATGGAGAATGTCTAATGTCTGTGAGTAGCACCTAGTGGCAGCAACAAACAACTTCTCCCACGGTGTAACTATGTTCCATCACCAAGGAGTCGCTTCACAATACAGCTTTCAGAAAATATTAGTACCCATGCAATGACTTGCACCAATTAAAGTGACATGAGCATCCCACAAATAGTAAGCACATGATACAGAGTAAAAAATAAACAATGCTATGCTAAGTTGTGGAGCATGCAACAGGTTAAATATTTAAGGTGTGCATCTGTACCGCCTTAGACTTAGTCTGTACTGATGCCAGACTATTTAGATTTGTAAAATTGTCCTCCATTTTCTGGATTGATCCAAAAAATTTGTAAAGTAAAGAAGGTTAAAAAAATCTTAACTAGAGATGAGCGAACAGTGTTCTATCGAACACATGTTCGATCGGATATCAGGGTGTTCGCCATGTTCGAATCGAATCGAACACCACGTGGTAAAGTGCGCCAAAATTCGATTCCCCTCCCACCTTCCCTGGCGCCTTTTTTGCACCAATAACAGCGCAGGGGAGGTGGGACAGGAACTACGACACTGGGGGCATTGAAAAAAATTGGAAAAAGTCATTGGCTGCCGAAATCAGGTGACCTCCATTTTAGACGAATAGTGGATTTCAAATCCGGGTCATATGAGAATGTGAACTTTGTGACTATGAGACAGGGATAGCTGTACAGGCAGGGATAGCTAGGGATAACCTTTATTTAGGGGGGAATGTTATTAAAAATAACTTTTTGGGGCTCTATCGGGTGTGTAATTGTGATTTTTGTGAGATAAACTTTTTCCCATAGGGATGCATTGGCCAGCGCTGATTGGCCGAATTCCGTACTCTGGCCAATCAGTGCTGGCCAATGCATTCTATTAGCTTGATGAAGCAGAGTGTGCACAAGGGTTCAAGCGCACCCTCGGCTCTGATGTAGCAGAGCCGAGGCTGCACAAGGGTTCAAGCGCACCCTCGGCTCTGATGTAGGAGAGCCGAGGGTGCACTTGAACCCTTGTGCACCCTCAGCTCTGCTACATCAGAGCCGAGGGTGCGCTTGAACCCTTGTGCACACTCTGCTTCATCAAGCTAATAGAATGCATTGGCCAGCGCTGATTGGCCAATGTATTCTATTAGCCTGATGAAGTAGAGCTGAATGTGTGTGCTAAGCACACACATTCAGCTCTACTTCATCGGGCTAATAGAATGCATTGGCCAGCGCTGATTGGCCAGAGTACGGAACTCGACCAATCAGCGCTGGCTCTGCTGGAGGAGGCGGAGTCTAAGATCGCTCCACACCAGTCTCCATTCAGGTCCGACCTTACACTCCGCCTCCTCCGGCAGAGCCAGCGCTGATTGGCCGAATTCCGTACTCTGGCCAATCAGCACTGGCTAATGCATTGTATTGGCTTGATGAAGCAGTGCTGAATGTGTGTGCTTAGCACACACATTCAGCTCTACTTCATCGGGCTAATAGAATGCATTGGCCAGCGCTGATTGGCCGAATTCCGTACTCTGGCCAATCAGCACTGGCTAATGCATTGTATTGGCTTGATGAAGCAGTGCTGAATGTGTGTGCTTAGCACACACATTCAGCTCTACTTCATCGGGCTAATAGAATGCATTGGCCAATCAGCGCTGGCCAATGCATTCTATTAGCGTGAACTGAGTTTGCACAGGGGTTCTAGTGCACCCTCGGCTCTGCTACATCAGATTGCTACATCTGATGTAGCAGTGCCGAGTGTGCATCAGATGTGTAGTTGAGCAAAACTGACTCAGCACTGCTAAGTCTGCATTCGCATAGGAATGCATTGGCCAGCCTTCGGCCAATCAGCGCTGGCTCTGCCGGAGGAGGCGGAGTCTAAGGTCGGACCTGAATGGAGACTGGTGTGGAGCGATCTTAGACTCCGCCTCCTCCAGCAGAGCCAGCGCTGATTGGCCGAATTCCGTACTCTGGCCAATCAGCACTGGCTAATGCATTGTATTGGCTTGATGAAGCAGTGCTGAATGTGTGTGCTTAGCACACACATTCAGCTCTACTTCATCGGGCTAATAGAATGCATTGGCCAATCAGCGCTGGCCAATGCATTCTATTAGCGTGAACTGAGTTTGCACAGGGGTTCTAGTGCACCCTCGGCTCTGCTACATCAGATTGCTACATCTGATGTAGCAGTGCCGAGTGTGCATCAGATGTGTAGTTGAGCAAAACTGACTCAGCACTGCTAAGTCTGCATTCGCATAGGAATGCATTGGCCAGCCTTCGGCCAATCAGCGCTGGCTCTGCCGGAGGAGGCGGAGTCTAAGGTCGGACCTGAATGGAGACTGGTGTGGAGCTATCTTAGACTCCGCCTCCTCCAGCAGAGCCAGCGCTGATTGGTCGAGTTCCGTACTCTGGCCAATCAGCACTGGCCAATGCATTTCTATGGGGAAAAGTTAGCTTGCGAAAATCGCAAACTGACAGGGATTTCCATGAAATAAAGTGACTTTTATGCCCCCAGACATGCTTCCCCTGCTGTCCCAGTGTCATTCCAGGGTGTTGGTATCATTTCCTGGGGTGTCATAGTGGACTTGGTGACCCTCCAGACACGAATTTGGGTTTCCCCCTTAACGAGTTTATGTTCCCCATAGACTATAATGGGGTTCGAAACCCATTCGAACACTCGAACAGTGAGCGGCTGTTCGAATCGAATTTCGAACCTCGAACATTTTAGTGTTCGCTCATCTCTAATCTTAACCAATTGGCAAGTTATTACTGAAAGACCCACAACCATTTTATAATTCTCCTGCATGCCATAAGTTGCATCTTCATTGCTATCAGATCTATATTTTCTCTTAAAATTGCTCTTCCCCATCTTTTTGCAGTCTCGTCCGGTGGCAACTTTAGGAATTTATTAGATTTTGGTGATTTTCAGGCTTAACTTGTCCCACTTTTCAACAAAAGACTTGCAATTTTAGTGTAATGGTCCAGTGGGATCACTACTAAAGGATTTGCTAAGAATTTAACTAAGTTTTGTACTTTAACATGTTGTATGCTTTTTTTTTTCCTGATGTAACTGGAAAAGCAGTAAAGCAGCTTGGGAGTTAGGGTTTTTGTCTACAGATTTTGTCTGTTTGTTTTGCGCTAAATATTTGTCTACTTGTTTTGCACCAAATCATGGTGAAGCTTGACAATTTTACTCATTTGAGTCTGAATATTGGAGCTTCTAGAAACACACTTTATTTATGACACATTGATAACAATGTCTAAAACTACGAACAGGATTCATAGTTTAAGACAAGTGCAAGGATGAACAGTATTGATAAATGTGTCCCACTGTGTCCAGCGGACCCCTTTGACTATAATGGGGTCCATTGGGTTGCTGTTTTTTTAAAACTGAAACTGGTGGAGGAAAAAGTCGTACATGCATAATGACATTGGAGACTCTGGCGCAGATGTGAACTTAGCCTTAATGTGTGTTATGGAAGCTCTTACTTATGAAGATAGATGAAACCTAAATGTATTTAGTCTAGAGAAGGGAAAGCTGATAGGGGAATATGATATCTTTATAGAAATATCAAAATGGTCATATAAAACATAGTGCAATAGAATATCTTCCACACACCCATAGAGAATGTGGGTTCACTGCAAAGGGCGGGTTCACACCTGCACCCAGTCTCCGCTTTGCAGGTTTCCTTCTTCTATCTGAGAAGCTGGAGAGGAGCCGGAAACTGGCAGTCAGTTTTCAAACCCGTTCACTTGAATGGGTTTGCAAAGTGTCCACCCATGAGCCTCTTCTGCATCTCTGCGGTGAAACAGTTTTTTTTAACTGGACATAAAGTCAGACATGCAGGACTTTGTGTCCGGTTAAAAAACAATGGTTTTGCCGCGGAGACCAGAAGACACTCATGGGCGGACACTGACTGCCGGGTTTCCGTCTCCTGTCCAGTTTCTCGGGCAGAAGACAGAAACCCACAAAGCAGAGACCGCGCGCAGGTGTGAACCTGCCCTTACATGCAATTTTGTCAGAATTCATAAGCATTATTTTACTATCCAAATTGTAAATCACTGTACACATAGTCCATCTCTGATTGGTGCTCTGAATCATGCCTTTTCCTGTTCCTGTCTGACACCACCTTCCTGACAGTACAGAGCCTAAGTACAATATCAGACACCAAAACTACAGTAACTGTATTGATTGTTCAGGATCGGTGGGAGCTAGAGACAAAATTCTATACCAGAATCAGTGGAGCAGAGCCTAGTAACATGCTCAGAACTAGAGTGGGTGGAGGTGATGAAAGGTCCTCCTTAAAACAAGGGATAGTTTTTTTTCTTTGTAAACCAGGGCTTCTGGTATTAATGTAGAATGTTGATCCAGGGATATGTAAAAGTGTTAGCAAAGGTCAGGAAGGAATTTTTTTCCTCCATGGCAAATTGACCATTAAAGGAGTTGTCACATTATAGATACTTAGCTGCTATCCTTTGGCTGGGAGATAAATATCTGAAGGCTGAGGATCCAAATGCTGGGAACCCCTGTAATCACAAGAATAAGGACCTGCAACTTCTTCAAATGTCCCACATGGATAGCTCAAGAGTCATACTCTGTTCACTGGTATGTGATCTTTGTCAGTCTCATAGAAGTGAATGGAGAGGTGGCCTCACATGCACACCACCACTCCATTCATATGGAGGAATTAGAATTTCTGGGCCTCCAGTTTTTTTGCCTTCCTCTGGATCAGCTTGAGTTTCTAAATATAAAATGGTTGAACTTAGTGGACTTTGGTCTTTTTTGCACCCACAAAGTATGTAATTGTGCATTAGCAAATTGAATTTTTAGTTCTATACTAGCATTAAATCTAGCTTATATTAACAGTATAAATACATTATTATAGGTGATTTTTATTTGGTGTATTCTTTTCATAAACCTCACAACTATTAATATGTGTAAGAACAAACTGTAACTAAATGGAGGAAGCTCTATAAGCAATATAATTCTATAGTTATGTTGTGCTAAATTTTAGTATAAAAATCCATTATAAAGTCCATTACTGCACTCTATACACTTCAGAAAGTTGTAATTTATTATATCACAGCTGGTGAATGTGACTCTTCACTAGAAGTTAGAAGATACAAAGAGTTAATGAACTCACAACAGATATGCCCCCTTTAAACTCAGTTTTTGTCTTACACAAAAATGACCCCTTAACCCAATGCTGATGCCACTCTCAGCAGGCATCTCTAAATCTGGTGCAAACCCACACAGTAATAATAATGGGAGTGTCATATTATGCAGATTTATAGAAGTGTATGTCATTCTAGCCAGAAGGGACTTGGATTTATGACACCTTAATGTCTACATCAATGTCCCAAATGTCTCACACTCATATACCAGCTGGGACAGTCTATCAAACCCAATCTGCAGCTGTGACATACATTAACTCTTCCACTGCCTGAGAGACAATGGCCAAACCAATTGGTGATCATTAAAAGACAACACCATTGCATTTCTATACCTAAAAACATTGTATGACTGCCAACTTAGAAAAGTTAAGAGTGTCTTGTCATATTTAAGATTGGCAAAGATTATTCAGCACTTATAATGAAAGTATGATGCAAGAGGGCATATATACAAAAAGGTTTAGGGGCTAACAGTTTGACATTAATCGGTGTATTGTCACTCAAGTCAAAATGCGATAGTGGGATCTATTATATATGGTATTACAATAGTCTGCAGGTACAGCAGCACAACTGTATATGTTAAAAGGAGCATTTAACCCCTACATCATAAAGATTCTGTTTGTTTGTTTTTCCATTTACTTCAGAAAAGTGGAAACAAGTGTGGCTTAACTGGCCAAAGGATTGGTTAAATATTGCTAAAAAGGAAAAAAAAAAAGATTTCTTTACATAAATGGAAATAGGCTTGCAGTAATCTTTTCAATTGGGAATAATAAAAGCACTCTAGCTCTTCAACCATTAGATTTTAGCACGGAAGCTGCAGCAGAACAGAATCCTATACGTTACTTCTATATCGTGCAAATGTCCTTGTAAGGTGCTTCCATTCCTAATGAAAATCTGACATTTCAGAAGGGGGGCAGTGTAGAGGGCAGAAGGAGGGGCACCCACTCTCTCCTCCATCACGATGACACACATGAGAGAATAAGACAGGACTCATTTAGACGTCTGGCTGGAATCAGAACGTCCGCTTAGGGTGATCCTTCCTGATTCCTTCATTTCTACCCTTCTCATTGCCAACGCCTGCGTGGAACTAGCACATACATCATGCCGAATTTTGCAGGAATTTGGAAAATGAGAAGCAGTGAGAATTTTGATGAACTTCTGAAAGCTCTTGGTAAGATTGGCAAATGCTTATATAGTTTATCTGCATTCATGCCAGGTTTTACATTTTATAGGATTTTACATATTGCCATGGGGCTCCTTGACATTTTCTTATAGAAATTTATTTTTGACATGCTGAGCACAGTAAAGTATAATACTACTAACCAATTAATGACAAAGCCATTTTTTCTTCTTTTTATACAGTTATAATTTGGCATAAATTAGCACCATTTTATTAAGAATTTCAATCAATAGTAAAGTAATTTCAATGTTAGTATTATTTTGATATGTATGACCCACCCTTTTTTTATGCCCTTACGTCTTTATATATCTATATGTCCACATATATAGAACTGAGCTTGACATTTTGCACAACGGATCGCAATATATTGTAATTTTTTATAATGCTGCAGGTAAGACAGGCACAAGGTTAATAAGTTTGCAGAAGAAATCTGTCAAATTGAGCTCTTCCACATTTGTAATATACACCATGTAATATTCCAAAAATACATTTGTGAATGAGAAAAGTTGACTGAAAAAAAAAAAGTTGATTCCAAGTGATAATTTGGCAATAAGTTCACAGCCACAGGTATATTACAAAATCAATAGACAAAACCAAGTAAAAAACCATTGCAGACAGATCCAGAATACTGATTGGTTGTAATAATACATTCTGACATGGCTTATAATGGGATGGTGAACATGGCATGGTAGAACAGTAAAAGGAATACAGAAGGTAGATATCCTTCATAAACCATATGACGTTCTAGTATATTAAGGTCTATTTATTAAACTCTTTCTAAAAACACACAAGGTTATCATCTATGGCTGAGAAATCCAGTACAATTGGATAGACCTGATTATGTCAGCAGTCACAACTACATTTCTAAGACACAAAAGTATCTGAAAGATTATTGTATGCATAATATACAGGACAGCATATTTTTTATACAATATATTCTGTGACTTGACCATAGCCAAGCACATGATTCAGAGACAGACTGGATTGTGTAAGACCTACTTAGGCTGAAGTAGGCATTGCCCAAGAGAATTAAGCCTGTGCCTATGACTAAGCTCTTGTCAGACTGAGTGCATTTCATGCCCTGTCACTTTGGCAATGTCTTCAGCTGGAAATGTATAAGTTCTAAATTATTTTCAACTAAAAGAGTCATGTTAATAGTCTATTAATAGCTCCTACAGTCGCTACATTTGACCCAGATGTCCATGATCCTCTTTGTTTCTAAATTAGTCATCTTGTAAAAGTGATCAGTAGATGTGCAATAATGAATGGCAATACTTTGGCCATATGTAAGAGGACAACTATTGCACCTGTTTTGTGCAAATATGAATTTTGTAACGTATATCAATCCAATTAATTTTAGAACAGATAAAGAATACTAAAGTTGATGATAACCTATAAACTATCCCATAATTAAGTATGTTCCAGAAAAGAATTAAAAAACATAGAGAACATCCCCAATCTTTTTCTGTCCATGGAAATGAATCATAATTCTAATCAGTAATGACAGCCTTCTCTGGTTGCATCATTAATAGTCATTAATATGTGTAAGAGACACATGGGGAAGTTTTCACCATACCCTTGGGTCACACTTAACACATTAAACTTGATAGGCCTGCCTAAGAATACCACATCACCATCCTTATTTGCTTGCATTACAATGCTTACGGTAGGGAACCTCTTAGTGCTCCTGGTATTAGTTTTATATATTCCAAAAAATTATATATATATATATTTATCATGTCATGTTTACCAATGTAAATAAATTATAACACTTTAATACCTATATGTGTATTTGCTATTGTATGATGATATAGGTGTGAACGCAATGCTCAGGAAGGTTGCAGTGGCTGCAGCTTCAAAGCCTCATGTAGAGATCCGTCAGAATGGAGACCAGTTTTACATTAAAACATCTACCACAGTCAGGACCACAGAGATCCAATTTACAGTTGGAGAAGAATTTGATGAGGAGACTGTGGACGGCAGAAAATGCAAGGTAGATTCTCCTTGTCTAAAATGTTTATTTAGAATAAGATTGTTAAAAGCACAAGATAAAGTCTATAGTAGGAAATGTTCAATAATTGTAAGACTGACTGGTGATCTCAATGCAAGATGGAGGATCTAAATACATGGAATTCAGTAACTATATATTAGAAACATAAGACAAATGATAGGTATTAGATCTACAAGCTATGCCAGCAGTCATGAGTACCTTCACTAATCCCTTAAGCCACCAAGAAATTTCATAGACACCAGAGCAAGTGAAGAACCATTTTATGCCTTATCTTCCCTATACTTGCTACCCAGAGAAAAGCAATAGATTGTACATCAGAATCACATCACATCTTGGCTTTCACTTTGCCAAACTCATTTAAGTCAAAGGAAAATAATTAATCTTCAAATAGAAAAAGAGAACAGCAACTCACCATTGGTGTATATACAATCTATCTTTATTTCAGTTCATTAAAAACTAATCCAAGCAGGGAGAGAAAGCAGGAGCAAGGATTTGCTATGATTTTCATGAGCCAAAATAACGGTGGATTTAATGTACAGAAATGGGGAGTTTGTTCTATTCGAAGAAATGTTGAATGTAGTTTATTTAAGAGCTATGCACCCTATGCGCCACCAAAAGTCTGGTATCACAAGCAGATCTTGCAGAGACACTTCCTATATGTCTGTTTTGTATCCCAGCCCGGTTCTGCTCTGCATATGAGATACTTAGCTTTTCTACATCAGATTACAGTCTAGTGGTTAATGCAAATATTGCATTTCAAGAAATCAAGCTTTACACAGTAAATGTGCAAGAGATGCTCTGAGAATATTCAGTAAGCTGCCTATAATTTGTGGAAAGTAACTGTAAATGTGAATGGATTATAAGGCCTAATTTACATGGACATCTGAGATGGGCAGGATCAGCACAAGTGCTCAGGATATAAGGTTGCCCAAAGACTACATGCATCGTGCATAGCTATAAAGATTATATCTCAAGTCTTTCTGTCATAGAGTTAAATGATAACATTCTGGTGGAAAGTCCATGCTGAAATTATATTGTTCCAATTGGGCTCAACATTGTATATAGTCATAGACAGTCAGCTTTAGACAGCCAGAAAGTTGTCAATAACTTTGGGTATAAGGGAAGCAAGGAACTTGGAGCACAGTAAGCTCCCCTATTTGGAAAAGAAACTCTGACAACCTGCAAAAACTAGGAACAAAAAAAAACCTAGAAAATATTTACTATCAAGATTTTTGCTGGTTACCCATAGCTCTGTCTAGGTATTGCTTCTACAGTAATGCAATATAAGATGACTAGGACACCCATTGGCTGCAGGTTATGGTAATGTTCTTCACAGTTTTATTCCTATTGGTGTAATGTGAAATATTGTCAGTAAGTTTTTTTTACATTTTTTTGCTCCCACAGCACAAGCCAGTACCACAAATTTGTGGCAGGGAATTATTTATTCCTTCCCATTACAATAAGTATACCCTATGTGTCCAGTTTAAGAGAAGTGCATGCTGAACTCAACTAATAGATATCTCACATATATGGTCATTTTTTTTTTTTTTTTTACTAAGTTGCATTTTGCTGCTGTATAAAGCTAGAGTTCTACATGATCAGCTCATACCAATGAACCGGTGGCTGCAGATAAGCATTATGTCTACAGTACATGACATACGGTACATAAATTCTGCAGAAATACCATTGGTGCAGTTGAGCTCTGCCTATTACTGCCTACCTTAGTACATAGTCCTTTAATAATTTATTGCCCTTAATAAGAAGCCTCATTTTAATTATCCAGATAGCTCCCATAAAATAATCATAAAATAATGTATTATCCACTTAATGTAAGACAGTAAGTAGCAGAAGTGTAAGTGCATTAATATAACACACACTGAGTGGTAGAGTGTGAGTGAATTAGCTAGACATGGTGGAGCTGTCAATGAAAGTACATTAGTATAACAAATGATCCACATAATGGGCTGCTGTGAGGTGTATATATCTTTGGGTGTCACACTGAACGTGAATTGGCTACATGATTATATCCCAGACATTACACAGTCCACACAGTGTATATTAAACCTGACACAGCAAAGCATGACTCCATGATTTATATGGCTGCCTTCCATCTGCCTCCTTGTGCCGTCCAGGCGAGAAGATGGAGTGGATTTATTGGATCCTGAAGCCTGCAAAAAGGGCTCAGCACTAATGATGCAATAGAGCGAGGTATTGATCAAGGCTCTTTGGTAGTGAAATACTATTAGCTACACTAGAGCTTACATTATAGTTAATGTGTACTATACAGTATAAATGATTGCTACTATTTGACTACTATACTTTATACATTACTAGAAACCCAGTCATATTATAATTGTTATTTTCTGGATTTATAACCCAATAGTTATATAAAAAAAAATCTAGATGTACAGAGAAAATATTGGTATTCAAATTATACTTTAAGCTGGATGGAACAACATATGGTTCATTGGTCCACCTGCTACACAAAGCAATAGCAGCCTTGTAAGTATGATGTCATCAAATATGGTGGACAGCAAGTACATTACTGTTTAAGAAGTTGACTCAGGTCTAGCTTTTCAAATGGGTTCCTCAAATCTTCGGACTCATTTTATTAGCATGGTCTCACTTTTGAACTCAATGTTTCTTATATACGGAACAATCGGTCATCTCTGACCATTAGGTTCCAGATTTAATATTCTAACAGTTCTACAAATTATTAATAATATTCCTTAATAAAAAAAAAAATAATACTCAAGGAAGTAAAAAAACAGACATAATACAGAAAAGGCAACTAGAAGAATGAAGACTAGAGAATTGGACAATGTTAGGAAACATAAACTACGTGTTTAAAATAAACATTTGAATCAGATGCAAAAAGTATGAACTGAAATATGACAAATCATATTAGAATAGTGAATTGATGGGATAAGATTAGATAAATAGATTATGTGACTAGGTCTGCAGTTAAATGGCGGGATGCATCTACTCATGACGTTGCTTCCATGGATGCGCTCTTTTTTCCCCTTCCACCATTATTTACCTAAAGTGACTCCTAGTATAGAAGGAAAATGTATTACCTTTATCAAATTAGACCTCATGCACATGAATATGGTATGGATCCCAAATATAAATGCCTCAATTTGTCTTGGGCCCGTATTTTTCCCATATTATGCCTCTATGTGCATTAGTAGCAGGGCCGGGTCCAGGTTTGTATGGGCCCTTGGGTGGCAGAGCCTCAGTAGGCCCATTTTTGGAGCAACCTATGCACACTGCAGCAAAAAATAACTTAAATTGGGTGTTTTCTTTTGCTGAGGCCAACCTACTTGAGTGGAGTGTAAGTGGAGTGTCGTGTCCATTCTATACAAGTAGATAGAACCTGTTATCCCACTCGCACCTTCCTGCAGCATGGAGTCCTTCTGTCCCTCAGCACCACACACAGTCAGCACCCGGCAGCCCAGTGGGCCCCCTCAGGTGGTTGGGGCCCCAGCACTTGCCTAGGTTTGCTGGGTGCTGACGCCGGCCCCAATTTGTAGGTAAACAAATGCTGCATTATGGAATTATTGTTCTATAGTTTTGGTACCATATGTACCATGCAGAGAGCTTGAGCTTGCAGTATGCTTGAGCACCTACTGGAAAAATTGGGTTAAAGGGATCATGAACACCATTGCTGTTTCTCAAATTTTCACAAAATGTAAGTTTGCATTTAGAAGTTAGTCAAAATTGAGTAAAAAGGTCTATGGGAATCACAGCTAATAGTTGATTCTAACTTTTTAACATAATTTTACAATAGATCAACTTAAAGGGATAATCCATTTTCAGCAAATAAATGTTATGAAAAGTTCAACAATTATCTAATATACTTTGTCTTTTAATTACTCACAGATTCATGGCCTAATTCCAGAAGATTACAACTAGTCCAGAAGATTAAAAATGGTCATGTGATGTACACACAGGCGCACAGCTTGTTACTAGTCAGATGTCTGATTACTTTGTCTTGTAACGAGCTGGGCAACTGTGTGTACATCACATGACCATGGACTGTCTATCGCATGATTATGGACTGTTTATCCACTGGAAGTAAGCAGTGAATGACAGCCAGCAGAGATCTAGAAAACTGTGAGGAATTAATGCAGAAAGTATAATAGAAAATTGTAAAACTTTGAAAAACTATATAAGGCAATGGTCTCACGTTGTGGAAATGCAGCGGGTTTTTTTTGCAGATTTTGCTGTGATTTTTAAAGCCAAAATCAGGAGTGGCTTGAAAAAGAGTGAAAAATATAAAGGTATTAGTTATACTTTTCCCTTCTGTTAAATCCACTCATGACTTTGGCTAAAAAAAAAATCACAGCAAAATGTGCAACAAAAAATGCTGCAGTTCCACAACATGGAGCCTTAGCCTTAGGCTAAGGCTCCACAAGGCCTATACGCCGCGAAAGAACACAGCATCTTACAGTCACTTATACTTAGAAGAAATAAAGGGGGGCACTCACCCAGTGCAGGTTTATCATAAAAGCTTCCATAACCATTAAAAATAGGATCAAGGGAGAGAGTGATGCAGTGATAAAGCAGCAACGAACCAGTCACAGTCAAAGTACACAATCACTGTGTAGTAAATGGGATTGTAGCGAAACTCATCCCCACACTGCAGGAAAATACACGCTGTGCTGTATTCAGCGCACTATTGGCTTTCACGTTCTGTGCCCCCAGTGAAGAGCTATCGGAGCTGGTACCGTAGCTCTTCACCGTCAGAAGGGTGTTTTTGACAGTCAGTCAGGAATGTCCTTCCTCACAGCAGTGCCTATAACGCTGTACTGTGAGAGTGGTGAGGAATGCCTCCCTCCCCTCCTGATAGTACTCGTCCATAGACAAGTACTGGGGGGGTGTTCCTCACCACTCAGTGTCATGGCTGGGAGGTAAGGAACGCTACTGTGAGGAAGGGCATTCCTGACTGACTGTCATAAATGCCCTTCTGACAGTGAAGAGCTACAGTACCGGCACAGATAGCTCTTCACTGGGGGTGCAGAATGGGAAAGTCGATAGTGCGCTTCTTTTTCCCAGGAGCTGGAACAAACGGCTCCCGGAAAAAATAACTGACCGGCTCCCATTGATTTCAATGGGAGCCGTCTTTTTGGTCAGGATTTTGAGGTGGATTCGGCCTCAAAATCCTGCCCAAAATACCCCGTGTGAACCCGTCTTAACAGAGCGTAGTAACTGAAGAGCTAACATTTCACAATGGCACAGGCTGGGAATGTATAATTTGAAGGGTGCAGTTTTCTAACATCTAAAATAAATTCAAGTGCGATTAAAATTAAAAGTTGATACCAACATAAAGTAGAGATATGCTAGATAACAGTTAACTAATTTGGGTGGCAAAACTATATGTCTGATCAAAGCATTGCACATTTCAACAATTGCTAATTTTTGCAAAGTTCTCACTAAATTTTCTTTTTTTTTTTTTTTTTAAATAAATAAATGCTTGCAATATCAACCAAAGTTCACCACTAGCAGGAAGTACACGAAAAAACTATCTCAAAATCACTGGTCAATACATAAAGTGACACGTCATTCTTGAAAAATGGGACTGTGTCCTTAGGCCGGGTTCACACGGAGTATTCTGGCTCGTCATTTGGTACGTAGACGCCGCGGGAGGATTTGCGGGCCGTATACGCTCCCATTGTTTTCAATGGGAGACGGTACCGTACACGCGGCGCTATTTTGCGGCCGCCGCAAAATCACGGCTGCAAAATAATGCCGCGTATACGGTACCGGCTCCCATTGAAAACAATGGGAGCGTATACGGCCCGCAAATCCTCCCGCGGCGTCTACGTACCAAATGACGAGCCAAAATACACCGTGTGAACCCGGCCTTAAGGAGTTAAAAGGGTTGTGCCATTAAGGATATGTATTCTCTATCCACATGAAGGGGTTCTTACCACTCGGTCGCCCTAAAGCCTCCCTGGGAATGGACTGCTAGTGTGCTTGTGTGACAGGCACTCCATATACTTCTATGTGGCTACCAGGACTGTAATCTCTGGCTGCTGACTCTGGCTCACATCCGCATTGAAGTACAGTAAGTGGAATGCTGGTCACACAAGTGCACTGGTGCTCTATTTGCAAGGAGGCTTTAGGAGGACTTTTGGTCTCCTGTCCTTTTGAATGCTAGATCCTTAAAGGCACAAACCCTTTGAGCATTTATAGGTATTGGTATTTTAAACAGAAATGTATTAGTTTTATTTCAGACAGAAATGCTTATAATTTGTATATGGTTGAACTTGATGGAAAAACATCTTTATTTAACCTAATAATTATGTAACTAAGTGTAAAAGTTTGCTTATTTACAAGTTACAAATAAATTACTGTGATGTTATATATATGTAACTTTTCATAACTTATACTGATATTTTTTCCATTTACCAGAGTTTTCCTGTTTGGGAAAAGGAAAATAAGATCTACTGTAAGCAGACTCTGGTAGACGGGACAGGCCCCAAGACTTATTGGACCCGAGAGCTTGTAGGAGATGAACTGATACTGGTAAGGCAATATAATAATTCATATGCTTCTATATAATATATATGTTTTCAATACTACTTAGCACTAAATGACCTATAGGAATGTTTGCACTAGTAAATGATAACGAACCCTCAGCTGTGAATTGGACAAGGTCAGGGCAGGTCTTCAGATTTGGTAGTAGAGTAGAGCCAATATTTTAACAAACTGCTGTTATGGTAGAAATTCATTATGAACCTGAACAAGGATTCCAACTCATTGTCTGTGAGCATTCAATTCTTAGGGTATCTCTGAGACTAGGTGCAATATGGCTGAGATGAAAGACAAGCACTCATGGTTCCATATGCATGAAATCTCTAGAGCCACAGTTGTCCATTTACCGTATATACTTGAGTATAAGCCGAATTTTTCAGCCCAGTTTTTGTGCTGAAAAAGCCCCCCTCGGCTTATACTCGAGTCAGCAAAAAAAAATAAAAAATTTTTTTAGGAGGGGGGGGGGTCTATGACCAGCCAAAATATCAATGTATAGAATCTCCCATAAAATAGTGCAAAAAAAAAAAAAAAAAAAAAGAAGATTTATAAAACATAAAAAAATAAAAGTGCTAAATCCCTCCTTTCCATAGAATACATACAAAAGTAGACAATTACTGTGAAACAAATTATATACATTAGGTATACCTGTGTCTGAAAGTGCCTGGTCTACTGAATATACGGGATCTGCAGTGCTCCTGTTCTGTTGGGAAGGGGTTAATAGGAGCACTGCAGATCCCCTTTATTCAGCCAGACTGAATTCCAAGTGGGGGGAAAAACCCCAGTCCTCAAGCTCAGGGAAGGGGCAGACAGACAACCAAAACACGCCCTCCCCTTTCCCATCAACCAACAACTACTGCACCCAAAAACTCAAACCATTTTAATTTTTGAACATTTTCCGGTAGCTGCTGCATTTCCCCCCCTAGGCTTATACTCGAGTCAATAAGTTTTCCCAGTTTTTTTGTGGTAAAATT
Source organism: Leptodactylus fuscus (assembly GCF_031893055.1). NCBI lineage: Eukaryota > Metazoa > Chordata > Amphibia > Anura > Leptodactylidae > Leptodactylus > Leptodactylus fuscus. The sequence goes on from NC_134269.1 coordinate 95,150,755, forward strand.
AGGGGCCTCGGCTTATATTCGGGTCGACTTATACTCAAGTATATACGGTATTTATAATATCAGGCATTACCGTTCAAACCAAGAGACATCATACCCAATCAGAATTGTAATACCATGTCAGGCATGCATACATTAACCATATAGTGCTGACTTACAATATCCCTGATGAATACCAAAAGCACCATGATGTATATATTACTATGAACAGCACTAGATAACAGAAATAACTACCATAGATTGACTATAACACATGGATAGAATGGTCACTATGAGAAATTGGCCAAAAGTTAACATAAAATGAACATGTACAGTATAACTCTTCTACTCTACCATATCACTGCCAACCTTGTGGGGAATTCTCTTACAATGGTTTTGAAAGTATGCTGAGAATGGTGCGATCAAGTAAGATCATTCTTGAAAAGTGGATGGTGTAGGTGCAGACAACTCATTGACAAAAGGGATCAGAGAGGGGCCACACGGTGGCTCAGTGGTTAGCACTGCAGCCTTGCAGCGCTGGGTCCTGGTGTTCAAATCCCGCCAAGGGCAAAAAAACATCTGCAAGGAGTTTGTATGTTCTCCCCGTGTTAGTATGGATTTCCATCCCATATTCCAAAAAAGACATACTGCTAGGGAAAGAAATGTACATTGTGAGCTCTATGTGGGGCTCACAATCTACATTTAAAAAAAAAAAAAAAAAAAAAAAAAAGGGATCAGAGCAAGATGACAAAAAATCTTCCTTGCAAACTGGCAGTATACAAACAAGAAATGCACAGCTGTGTCATTGAGCAGTGGAAAAACCTCACCCGTTAGATGAATTCATGTCAAGTATTAACAGTTCCGGCTGGCGGAGATGAAGTGTTTGGTGGAACAATTTCTTGGCACACTCAGGGTCCTCTAATACATCTGGATCATACCTGTGTATGTCACAATTACTGTAATTTTGAAGACCAAAAGAGGTCAAACATGCTCTAATATAATATTGTTTCAGTGAATGTATAAGAGAAAATGTTAGACCTTTTTACTATATTATAGGTAAATTGATTATAATTGATCATACTTAGTGCAGTAGCTGTACATATCACAGTGGTCTCAGCTACCACAAGGCAGGCGTTGTTCATCTTTTGATTATCCGCCTCAGACAGCGAGGGGGGTTGGCAATGTTAGCGGTAACATTACAATAAATACAATGCAGTACTATTTTATGCAGTAATACTCACAGGAGATGTCTTCCCATATTTCCCGTCTCTTCCCTTTGGACCACCATGACCACTTTTTCCAGCTGTGACTTGACTCTGTAAAGTTTGAAACACAGACATCTTTGACTCCTCACTTCTCCACGCACCCAACCCCTATATATACAGTACAGACCAAAAGTTTGGACACACCTTCTCATTCAAAGAGTCTTCTGTATTTTCATGACTATGAAAATTTTAGAGTCACACTGAAGGCGTAAAAACTATGAATGTACACATGTGGAATTATATACTTAACAAAAGAGTGTGAAACAACTGAAAATATGTCTTATATTCTAGGTTCTTCAAAGTAGTCACCTTTTGCTTTGATTCCTGCTTTGCACACTCTTGGCATTCTCTTGATTAGCTTCAAGAGGTTGTCACTTGAAATGGTCTTCCAACAGTCTTGAAGGAGTTCCCAGAGATGCTTAGAACTTATTGGCCCTTTTGTCTTCACTTTGCGGTCCAGCTCACCCAAAACCATCTTAATTGGGTACAGGTCTGGTGACTGTGGAGGCCAGGTCATTTGGCATAGCACCCCATCACTCTCCTTCTTGGTCAAATAGCCCTTACACAGCCTGGAGCTGTGTTTGGGGTTGTTGTCCTGTTGAAAAATAAATTGTAAAAGATAGAAAAACACCGAGCACACTTTATAGTGTAGATAGTCTATTCACCTTTTTAGATAATTGTAATGAATGTATCAGACCTGGTGGCCTCTCACCTGGTTTGGTTGTGACAGCGTTCACAACTCCGTACTAAGGTGTATATGATACCAGGTATGGGGAGCAGCACGTCTCTAAGGCACTAGTTGTGTCAACCGGGGAAACAGCAGAGGAATAGGGCAGGACGACGCTCACAGGTCCAATAGATTTTATTAATAAGAAGAATTGCAATTCTTCTTATTAATAAAATCTATTGGACCTGTGAGCACCGTCCTGCCCTATTCCTCTGTTGAAAAATAAATGATGGTCTAACCAAACGCAAACCGGATGGAATAGCATGCCGCTGCAAGATGCTGTGGTAGCCATGCTGGTTCAGTATGCCTTCAATTTTGAATAAATCCCCAACAGTGTCACCCCCACACCATCACACCTCCTCCTCCATGCTTCATGGTGGGAACCAGGCATGTAGAGTTCATCCGTTCACCTTTTCTGCGTCACACAAAGACACGGTGGTTGGAACCAAAGATTTCAAATTTGGACTCATCAGACCAAAGCAGAGATTTCCACTGATTTAATGTCCATTCCTTGTGTTCTTTAGCCCAAACAAGTCTCTTCTGCTTGTTTCCTGTCCTTAGCAGTGGTTTTCTAGCAGCTATTTTACCATGAAGGCCTGCTGCACAAAGTCTCCTCTTAACAGTTGTTGTAGAGATGTTTCTGCTGCTAGAACTCTGTGTGGCATTGACCTGGTCTCTAATCTGAGCTGCTGTTAACCTGCAATTTCTGAGGCTGGTGACTCAGATGAATTTATCCTCCGCAGCAGAGGTGACTCTTGGTCTTCCTTTCCTGGGGCGGTCCTCATGTGAGCCAGTGTCTTTGTAGCGCTTGATGGTTTTTGCAACTGCACCTGAGGACACTTTCAAAGTTTTCCCAATTTTTCAGACTGACTGACCTTCATTTCTTAAAGTAATGATGGCCACTCGTTTTTCTTTACTTAGCTGCTTTTTTCTTGCCATAATACAAATTCTAACAGTCTATTCAGTAGGACTATCAGCTGTGTATCCACCTGACTTCTGCACAACACAACTGATGGTCCCAACCCCATTTATAAGGCAAGAAATCCCACTTATTAAACCTGACAGGGCACACCTGTGAAGTGAAAACAATTTCAGGTGACTACCTCTTGAAGCTCATCAAGAGAATGCAAAGAGTGTGCAAAGCAGAAATCAAAGCAAAAGGTGGCTACTTTGAAGACCCTAGAATATAAGACAGATTTTCAGTTTTTTCACACTTTTTTGTTAAGTATATAATTCCACATGTGTTACTTCATAGTTTTGATGCCTTCAGTGTGAATCTACAATTTTCATAGTCATGAAAATACAGAAAACTCTTTGAATGAGAAGGTGTGTCCAAACTTTTGGTCTGTACTGTATATATATATATATATATATATATATATATATCCCACAGCGGTCCCTGCAGCCTATATTATGCCGCACAGTGGCACAATAGACTGTACGGCATAATAGAGGTTACAAGGGGGCCACTGTGGGGCATAATAGAGGTTACAGGGGCCACAGTGGACCCTTCAAGCTCTATTATGCCCCACAGTTGCACACTCATGAACTATTATTATACTCGGTGATCTTTTCAGACCCCGAGTATAATACCGTATTTTTCGGACTATAAGACGCACTGGACTAGGTTTTAGAGGAGAAAAATAGGGGAAAAAAAATTTCAGGCAAAAAATGGTAAAATATTTAATATATGGGAGTTGTAGTTTTGGAACAGCTGCAAGGCCACATTGACAGGTGACCCTGCAGCTGCACGGGGATGTATAGGGCGTTTTTTTTGTGGGGCCAGGTGTACTTTTTAGATATACCATTTTGGGAAATGTTTATTGCTTAGATCACCTTTTATTTAATTCAGAGGCAAAACAGAGAGAAAAACCCGGCAGTTTAGCACTTTTGATTTTGACGTTCACTGTACATAAAACTATTAGTAGACCGGGCATTTTCAGAAACAGGGATACCTAATGTGTATGTTTCACAGTAATGTTATACTTTTATATGTATTCTAGGGAAAGGAGGTGAACTTTTATTTATTTTATTTTTTATTATATTTCTTTTAAGTGTTTTTTTTTTTTTTTTTACTATTTTAATATCCCCCGCCTAGGGGGCTTGAACCTGCAATCATTTGATTGCAAGTCCCATAGACGGCAATACAAGTGTATTGCCGTCTATGGGAGATTCTATACATTACTATCGCGGAGGGTCATAGACCAGCCGCGATAGTAATATATATCTATGACAGACCTGGGAGCCTTCATTAGTCTCCCGGCTGTCATCGGAACAGGTCGGCTCCTGCGGCCTCGCCGTGCAGGAGCCGGCCTGCATCACTAAAGGTATGGGGCCGGTGTGGGGGGGGGGGCTAACTGACTGCCGGGACCTGTGGAGGAGGAGTGGATTTGCAGCATGGCCGCGCTACTGCCACCGCTGGTTTTCTTCAGCGGCAGTAGCGCGGCCCCGGCAGCTAAGACAGTCCCCGGCATCTGCTGTAATAGACCGGCGGATGCCGGGGAGTGTCTTAGCTGCCGGGGCCTGCAGTATTGTCACACTCCTGCCGCTGAAGAAAACCAGCGGTGGCAGTAGCGCGGCAATCTGCAGGCCCCGGCAGCTAAGACACTCCCCGGCATCCGCCGGTCTATTACAGCAGATGCCGGGGACTGTCTTAGCTGCCGGGGCCTGCAGATTGCCGTGCTACTGCCGCTGAAGAAAACCAGCGGTGGCAGTAGCGCGGCCATGCTGCAAACCCACATTCAGACTATAAGACGCACCCTCATTTTCCTCCGAAATTTGGGGGAAAAAAAGTGCGTCTTATAGTACGAAAAATACGGTAATCAGAGCCCCAAGGGAGATGAGGAAACATAATAAACAGTGTTACTTACCTCTCCAGGACCCGATGTTAATCCTAGTAGGATTCGGGCCTATATGGTAATGTCCCAGGCGCCACATGGTCTGGGATATTACCATTTAGGCCCAAAGCCTATACTAGCAGTACCATACAGGCCCAAAGCCTGTGATAGCAGTAACAGCCTGTTGCCATACAGATCCAAAGCCTGTGCTAGCAGTAACAGGCTATTACTACTAGCACAGGCTGTGGACCTATATGGTACTGCTAGCACAGGCTTTGGGTCTAATGGTAATATCCCAGACCACGTGACATCTGGGACATTACCATATAGGCCCGAAGCCTGCTAGGATTAACATCGGATCCCCGAGAGGAAAGTAACACTGTTTATTATGTTCTTTCACCTCCCCTGGGGCTCCAATTATTATACTTGGGGGTCTGAAAAGACCCTTGAGCATAATAATAGCGGTAGTGGGATCGCGGCCTGGGCCTATTCACTATCGCCTGCCGTGGCCTATAGTGCAAGGGGAAGTGGGGGCGGCAGTGAACAGGTCCAGGGAGGTTGATAAATAGGCCGCTACCTGCTGGGGATACTCCATCAGGGAGCGGCCTATTATAAAACAAAAAAAAAAGTTATTTTACTTACCGACCTCATGCTGCTCCCACTGCCGCCACCTCTTCTGCCGGCAGTAAGACGTTTGCGTCTCAGCATAGGTGGCATGATAAAAAAAAATTGCCTGTGTTGCCGCCCCCCTCCGCAGCGCCGACCAAGGCGGTCGCCTCACCTCGCCTCATTAGAGGTGCAGCGCTGCACAAGGCCCTTAAGCCAGGAGACCCACATTTTGTGCTAAATCAGTTCTAGCAGCATCCTGTAGCAACATTAACAGGTCCACCTTCACAGAAACCAATACTTTCATTCATGCAGCCTAGTGTTATGATTAGATAAGTTTACAGCAGGGGTGGTAGCTCTTGTTAGAAGAAAATCTTCACTAATTTCAATAAGCAGCTCTGTCCTCTGTGTGAAGATGGAGGAGGAGGATGAGCAGAGCCTCCCTCTTCCCATCTGCTTGCTCCCACCATGTCTGTTGTCCATTGAGCCCTAGAACATTTAATTACAACCCTATTCATACCTCTGTAATATATAACACATCAACTTTATTAAGCATGTGAAATTATAAAGACACATTTGAACTAATTGAAACCAGCAATCTAGATAATGATTTCTAAAGAAACTTCCACAAAACTCTCCACACATAATTTCATATCATACAGAATCGAGTCACATTATTATGACTACTATACAGTCCTATGAAAAAGTTTGGGCACCCCTATTAATCTTAATCATTTTTAGTTCTAAATATTTTGGTATTTGCAACAGCCATTTCAGTTTGATATATCTAATAACTGATGGACACAGTAATATTTCAGGATTGAAATGAGGTTTATTGTACAAACAGAAAATGTGCAATATGCATTAAACCAAAATTTGACCGCTGCAAAAGTATGGGCACCTCAACAGAAAAGTGACATTAATATTTAGTAGATCCTCCTTTTGCAAAGATAACAGCCTCTAGTCGCTTCCTGTAGCTTTTAATCAGTTCCTGGATCCTGGATAAAGGTATTTTGGACAAACAATTCAAGTTCAGTTAAGTTAGATGGTCGCCGAGCATGGACAGCCCGCTTCAAATCATCCCACAGATGTTCAATGATATTCAGGTCTGGGGACTGGGATGGCCATTCCAGAACATTGTAATTGTTCCTCTGCATGAATGCCTGAGGATTTGGAGCGGTGTTTTGGATCATTGTCTTGCTGAAATATCCATCCCCGGCGTAACTTCAACTTCGTCACTGATTCTTGAACATTATTCTCAAGAATCTGCTGATACTGAGTGGAATCCATGCGACTCTCAACTTTAACAAGATTCCCGATGCCGGCATTGGCCACACAGCCCCAAAGCATGATGGAACCTCCACCAAATTTTACAGTGGGTAGCATGTGTTTTTCTTGGAATGCTGTTTCTTTTTGGACGCCATGCATAACGCCTTTTTTTATAACCAAACAACTCAATTTTTGTTTCCAAAATGAAGCTGCCTTGTCCAAATGTGCTTTTTCATACCTCAGGCAACTCTATTTGTGGCGTACGTGCAGAAACGGCTTCTTTCTCATCAGTCTCCCATACAGCTTCTATTTGTGCAAAGTGCGCTGTATAGTTGACCGATGCACAGTGACACCATCTGCAGCAAGATGATGCTGCAGCTCTTTGGAGGTGGTCTGTGGATTGTCCTTGACTGTTCTCACCATTCTTCTTCTCTGCCTTTCTGATATTTTTCTTGGCCTGCCACTTCTGGGCTTAACAAGAACTGTCCCTGTGGTCTTCCATTTCCTTACTATGTTCCTCACAGTGGAAACTGACAGGTTAAATCTCTGAGACAACTTTTTGTATCCTTCCCCTGAACAACTATGTTGAACAATCTTTGTTTTCAGATCATTTGAGAGTTGTTTTAAGTAGCCTATGATGCCACTCTTCAGAGGAGATTCAAATAGGAGAACAACTTGCAATTGGCCACCTTAAATACCTTTTCTCATGATTGGATAGATCTGGCTATGAAGTTCAAAGCTCAGTGAGGTTACAAAAACAATTTTGTGCTTCAGTAAGTCAGTAAAAAGTAGTTAGGAGTATTCAAATCAATAAAATGATAAGGGTGCCCATATTTTTGCACCGGTCAAATTTTGGTTTAATGCATGTTGCACATTTTCTGTTAGTACAATAAACCTCATTTCACTCCTGAAATATTACTGTGTCCATCAGTTATTAGATATATCAAACTGAAATGGCTGCTGCAAACACCTAAATATTTAGAACTAAAAATGATTAAGATTAATAGGGGTGCCCAAACTTTTTCATAGGACTGTATATCCAGAGTAACCACTGTGTGCAGCATGGACACCAGCTAGACATACTGGGAGTGACTAATAAGGTGCTGGTAGGCTCCTAGAAGTATGGATAAGAAGGCAGCCAAGCTGTAACAATAGATTCTTACTTCTGCCAAGACCTTGCTCACTAGTCGATGAAAACAATCTTTTCCCACTGCTTTTGATGATCTTTTAACTAGACTGAGAGATGTGCCAGCTATGGAGCAATTTGCTATTGACTCTTTAGAAAAGTTCTATCTGATTTGGGATCCTTAGGATACATATTGGCAGTCTAGGTCCTACTGAAAGTTCTTGATGCTGTGCGTAGACCACCGGCCCATACTTTCTACTGGCCTTCCCTTCTTTCTCCATCTTTCTCCTCTCATATGCCTTCCTGCGTGTTCTAATTTTTCGTTAACGTTTTTTATGTGCCTGTTTCTGTACATTTTCAGTGCACCCCATTGGCCTGTTTGCCTTGAGTTTTTGACACCAGGTTTTCGTGGACAGAGCTATTTCCTATATTATATTTATTTGATTTTCTCCTATTTACCTACACTTTGTATACCGATGCAGCTTTGTATTTTATTCATTTTTCAATAAACATAGAGTTTAACCAAGGTGCTGGTAGACTGTCTCAGGTATCATGAAGCATGCTGACTGTAGTGCCTCCCACATTTGCTGGAAGGGTGCATGTAGAAGATCCACAGAGTGAATACAACAACTGAGGTGGTCCCTCAGAGTATCTCCTCTGTACTGTGCTCTCAGACAGTGATGTTGAAGAGTGTGTGACTTTATACTATGGCTCCAGTGGATTCTACTGAGGGTAATCTTCTGTTTTTTCTCTCTGAAGAAAAAACATTTGGTGTTGCCAAAGCAAAGAATGGTTGGAGGGTGGTGGGAGGGGTTGAGTATGGGGTGCGTGGGTTGGGTTGGGTTCGAGTGTCCTTGGCGTCTCATCGTTCTTGTTTGGGATGTGTGGGTAAAGGTGGGTGTGGGGTAGGCAGGTGATGGGGGGGTCTTTACAGTCTTTGGGTGGTAGTTTTAATAGACCATGGGGGGTGGGTGGTCTGATAGTCTCATCTTCCTCTTGTTTGGTGACAGCTGGACACATATTGGGCAGCGATCTCCACAGTGGTCTCCTCTTTTAGTAGGATGTAGGGTTTCCTCTTCTCGTCTGCAGATGTGAAGTCTGGGATTTGGGCAGAGAGTCTTTGGTAGTAGACAGCCCTCATGGCTGAGTATCTGGTGTAGTGTAGCAGGAAGTGGGCCTCGCCTTCTAGGGCCCCTTGGTCGCGGTGTTGGCACAGTCTGTTCTCCCGTGGCTTGTATGTCTGCCTGTGTTGCCCCGTTTCAATCTCTAGGTTGTGGGTGCTCAGTCTGTACCGCTTAGGGTTTGTCTGTGTTTGGGGTGGCGTATTTCTCCAAATAGGTGGCCATGGTGTAGTCTTTTTGTAGGGATTGGTACATGGTGAGTTTCTTGGAGTTATTTAATTAGTTTCTCCATTCTTCGATGTACTGCTATCTGTTTGCCTCTGTGGTCCCTTTATTTGGGCCTTGGTCATCATCTGTTGGTGTTTTTGGTTTGGTGGTTGGCTGTTGTTTGGTTGGGGGGTGTCGGGTTTGTTCAGGTCTCTGTGGCTTAGCCATGCTTGGTGGTGGTAGGAGTCGAGGTTGCTACCCTGAATGCGTGCTTGGAACGCTAGTGCCCTCTTCTGTATGGTGAGCCATAGGAGGAGCCTGCCTAGCTCTGCCCTGCAAGCTATGTTGGAGGTGTTGCGGTGGACATGGAGCAGGTATTTGCAGAACTCCAGGTGGAAGGTCTCCGTTGGGCTAGAGTCCCATTTTGGCTGGTCTGGGTAGGTAGCCGGGCCCCAAACCTCACTGCCATAAAGAAGGATCAGAGCTATGACTGTGTCGAATATCTTCAGCCAGACCCTGACTGGTGGTTTGAGGTGGTACAGTTGTCTTCTGATGGCGTAGACACACTTCTTGTTTCATTCACCCCCACTCACTTCTGAGTCTAATCTTATCCTTACAAGACTCTTATATAGTACAGTTTTTGTAATCTGACCTCACTGAAGACTGCTAGTTTCTTCTCTGTCCACATTCTGACCTGCTCTGTACTATCTCCGTCCTTTCCTTCCTGGCATCTCTAACATGGGCTACTGCAAAATAAGAGAGGGGTAAAGCAGAGGGGACAGATGCAAACTAGGAGCAGAATGCTATCATAATTACTAGCAGCAGAGCTATCTATGTACAGAAATTGTAACAAAATGTTACTTTTTTTTAAGTAATTTCTTATACTTATCCTCCTCTCCTGCCAAGCATTGAGATTGAGATATGGATTAGGTAGGTTAGGCTGGGTTTACATCTGCACCGAAGTCTCCATAGGAGTCCTGCATAAAGGACTGTTTTCTTCGCCAATTTCAGTTTTGAAACAGTGGACACTTGACAGACCCCATAATAGTCAATGGGGTCCACTGGCGTTTGTGAGTAACTGCTATTTTAACAGTCCAGCTCTCCGTCATTTAGGTCTTCTAGCAGACCCTAACGACAGATACCACGACGCTAGTGTTAACCTTTACATTTGGGTCTCATTAACAGATACTAAAAGGAAACAATATACACTCACCGGCCACTTTATTAGGTACACCTGTCCAACTGCTCGTTAACACTTAATTTCTAATCAGCCAATCACATGGCGGCAACTCAGTGCATTTAGGCATGTAGACATGGTCAAGACAATCTCCTGCAGTTCAAACCGAGCATCAGTATGGGGAAGAAAGGTGATTTGAGTGCCTTTGAACGTGGCATGGTTGTTGGTGCCAGAAGGGCTGGTCTGAGTATTTCAGAAACTGCTGATCTACTGGGTACCAATTGAGCATCGTTGCAACGCCAAAGCCTACCTGAGTATTGTTGCTGACCATGTCCATCGCTTTACGACCACAATGTACCCAACATCTGATGGCTACTTTCAGCAGGATAATGCGCCATGTCATAAAGCTGGAATCATCTCAGACTGGTTTCTTGAACATGACAATGAGTTCACTGTACTCCAATGGCCTCCACAGTCACCAGATCTCAATCCAATAGAGCATCTTTGGGATGTGGTGGAACGGGAGATTCGCATCATGGATGTGCAGCTGACAAATCTGCGGCAACTGTGTGATGCCATCATGTCAATATGGACCAAAATCTCTGAGGAATGCTTCCAGCACCTTGTTGAATCTATGCCACGAAGAATTGAGGCAGTTCTGAAGGCAAAAGTGGGTCCAACCCGTTACTAGCATGGTGTACCTAATAAAGTGGCCAGTGTATATTGTTATCAGACAGCCCCTTTAAGAGTTCGTACACTAGGCTCCAAGACTGCAGTGTGCACATTAATACTGTGAATGTTGAGACTACAATTTACAGTAATAGTCAATAGGATTTATGAGCTACAAGTGTTCCTTGTCCATCAGTGCAGTCACAGCTAACTACTAATGCACAGTATTAGGAAGAATGCTGACAATCAGTGCTCATGCCCTTTTGGAACATATAGATGTCATACAGAGGGTTCTCCTGCTTTGTACCCCCATCTATTAGACATAAAGAACTGATAAGATAGGGTAGCTCCTGTTTTAATGTACTGGACTCAGGCATGTAATAATATAAAATACTTGCCATACAAGTTTACAATTCGGAGTAAGTGTGTGGTGCAAGAGAACTATTCAGTCAGCCACAATTTCCCTTGCCTTATTTGCATATTTGCTTACATTAATTTTAAGAGAAAGTAAACAGGAATGGTGAAAGGATGTACTTTTAGTCTACTAATGAGTCTACGTAGAAGTGGCAGAGTACAAAGTGCTATATCTGGCACCCATTGTTGTGTATGACAGAGGAATCATTAAATGACATTGTACACAAGCTGCATTGACACTCAGCGATACTAATGTACCTCATTAGTATATACTGATGAGCGGGCCAGACACTGAGGTCGATAAGAACATCATATTAACACAAGAAGGTCTTTGTTCCCTGACCAAAATCTCATTAACGTTATCCATATACAAAGAGGTCATTGTGCTATTGCTCATTAAAACCCTGGTATGAAATATAGTTCCCTCTCCAAAATTGCCATTATTATCATTTTTCCCTAATTATAAAATTCACTTTCACATCTTTTACTCATCACCAAACCTGACTCACTTCACTTCTGCCAAAAGTCACCCAATGATTTGTTTGCATAAAAGACTTCTGGATTTTAGCAAATTATCACCAACTTTAACCCCTTAATGATACAACCAGTTTGGTCATTTTTGATGTGACCATAACTTTTCTATCATTGTAGCATATGAAGGTTTCGGTCAAGTTATACGTTTTAGTGGTTCCATTCTGGATAGCCCACTGGTTGTGCATCTCAAGTACTGAAAGTCTTTGCAAAAGTATTTTGTCTCCTAGGATGCTTTATTCAGTGGCGTAACTAGGAATGGCGGGGCCCTGTGGCGAACTTTTGACATGCCCCCCCCCCCAAACCGACGCCGAAGACTTCGACCGACCCCCTCCTCCGCACTCTATTATGTCCCTTAGTAAGCCCTGCACACAGTATAATGTCCATTAGTGGCCCCTGCACACAGTGTTATCCCCCATAGTGTCCCCTGCACACACAGTATTATCCCCCATAGTGTCCCCTGCACACACAGTATTATCCCCAATAGCGTCCCCTGCACACAGTATTATCCCCAATAGTGTCCCCTACACACACAGTATTATCTCCAATATCCAATAGTGTCCCCTGCACACACAGTATTAACCCCAATAGTGTCCCCTGCACACAGTATTATCCCAATAGTGTACCCTGCACACACAGCATTAACCCCAATAGTGGCCCCTGCACACAGTATTATCCCAATAGTGGCCCCTGCACACACTATTAACCCCCATAGTGTCCCCTGCACACAGTATTATCCCAATAGTGTCCCCTGCACACAGTATTATCCCAATAGTGTCCCCTGCACACACAGTATTAACCCCAATAGTGGCTCCTGCACACAGTATTATCCCAATAGTGTCCCCTGCACACAGTATTATCTCCAATAGTGTCCCCTGCACACACAGTATTATCTCAATAGTGTCCCCGGCACACAGTATTATCCCAATAGTGTCCCCTGCACACACAGTATTAACCCCCATAGTGCCCCCTGCACACAGTATTATCCCAATAGTGGCCCCTGCACACAGTATTATCCCCCATAGTGTCCCCTGCACACACAGTATTATCCCCAATAGTGTCCCCTGCACACACAGTATTAACCCCAATAGTGTCCCCTGCACACAGTATTATCCCAATAGTGTCCCCTACACACAGCATTATCCCAATAGAGTCCCCTGCACACAGTATTAACCCCCATAAACAATTATTATACTCTGGGGTCTGAAAAGACCCCAGAGTATAATAATCGGAGACCCGGGAGAATAAAAACATTAAAAAAACAGAAACAGTTGCTTACCTGTCCCCCGGCTCCTAGGCTGTTGGCCGCCGCTCTTGTCCTGCTTTAATGACGTCGGACGTCACATGACCCGGGAAGCAGGCCTGGATCATGTGACGTCAGAGACGTCAGACACGAATGACGGAGGCCTGGCAGGATCGTGGAGAGGTAAGTAACACTGTTTGTTATGTTCCCTTACCTCTCCCGGGCCTCCGATCATTATACTCGGGGTCTGCAAAGGCCCAGCCAGGATCGGCAAGTGAATAGGGCCCGTAACGGCCTATTGAAAAAAAAACAAAAAAAAAACGCAGCGGTAGCGGCTGTCACCGGGCCCCCTAATGGCCCGGGCCCTGTGGCAGCCGCCTCCGCTGCCTCTACGATAGTTACGCCACAGGCTTTATTCAATAGGGGGACTTTCTATGTCGGGCCTAGTACAATGACTTGAGGTTTACAGCACAGGTTTTGTTCTGAATAAGTAATTTTATGCCTGGTTCACATCTGCATTTGGTAATCCATTCAGGGAGCCCCCATGGGGACCCCCCGAACGGAATACCGAACGCACTGGCAAGAGGATAGTTTATGAGAGCACACAAACCCCATAGACTATAACGAGGTCTGTGTGCTTTCCGCGTGGTGTCCACACGGAACATGCAGAAAGAGAAGTACTTCGTGATCTACTTTCATGTCCGCATGATTCATGCGGGCAGCGCATGGAAAGCACACGGACCCCATTATAGTTTATGGGGGTCCATGTGCTTTCACTGCTCACCGCTTGTCAATACGTTTGGTATTCCGTTCGGAGGGGGTCCCCATGTGGACTCCCTGAACATATTACCAAATGCAGATGTGAATCATCCATTAAGACACAGTGTAAGGTACTGAGGTTTATGTATCACCATATAGTGCAATTTATGAAAATACTCTACAACAGTTACCTGGTGTTGAAAAATGTCCATGTGCATTTGAAATTTAGCACACATTACAACAAATGAGGCCATTTCTTAAAATAAAACTGACAAGCAAAAAACAGCATTAGGCTAAGGCCCCACAATGCGGAAATGCAGCTTTTTTTGTTGCAGATTTTGTTGCGTTTTTTTTTTTTTAAACCAAAGCCAAGTATGGATACAAAAGGAATGGGAAACTCTTATACTTCTCCCTTCTGCTCAATCCACTCCTGGGTTTGGCTCAAAAAACCGCAGCAAAATCTTCAACAAAAAAAGCTGAGTTTCCGCAATGTAGGGCCTTAGCCTTAGGCTGAAGCCCAACGTTGTGGAAACGCAGCTTATTTTGTTGCAGATTATGTTGCATTTTTTTATGCCAAAGCCAAGAATGGATACAAAAGGATATGGGAGATCTATAGGAAGTTCTTATCCTTCTACAATTTGCCCAATCCACTCCTGGCCTTCGCTCAAAAAAAAGCAACAAAATCTGCAAATAAATAAAGCTGAGTTTCTGCAATGTGGGGCCTTTGCCTTAAACTCTCCATACATATGAAGCATATGCCATGCTCTACATATCTAGAGATGTCTAGATGTTTCCATCTGAGACATTTATGGCATATCTTCAGGACCCGACTTCTTAATCTGCACCTGTCTCTAGAACAGTGATCCCTGGACCACTTGTCCCCTTGTTTCTCGTTAAGAAAAGATGATTGGGATTATGAAAACATTAGAACTAGTTGTGATATGATGTTTCTGTAACTCTCATAGAAGTAAAGAGAGTTATGGATACAGCCAAGCACTGGGACATACACAGTTTCCACAGATTTAGAATTATGGAAATAACATAGCTTGCTGTTTTATGCTGATTCTGTAAGTTCCGGTCACTTCTATGGATTTAGTTGTAACAGTGCAGCACAGCCATCTCAATTTTTGGCTCAAAAAACCACAGCAAAATCTTCAATAATAAAAGCTGAGTTTCCGCAATGTGGGGCCTTAGCCTTAGGCTGAAGCCCAATGTTGTGGAAACACAGCTTATTTTGTTGAAGATTATGTTGTATTTTTTTATGCCAAAGCCAAGAATGGATACAAAAGGATATGGGAGATCTATAGGATCATGGCAATCTCTGGCAGCACATACAAATGGGAAATCCTCTGTCTCAAACAAATGACCCCCACTTAAAATTATCTGTAGAAGCATAAGAACTGGGCAAATATCCCCAAAATACTGGGACAGATTTAATCTAATACTTTTTAACAGTTAGCATAGACTTAGATTAGACTGTCGTAAAAGGAGTCTACCACCAGCAAAATCATTTCCAAACCACTTATATGCTGTTATAGGGGCTGATAGTGACATAGCAAACATACCTTTTTGTATCGAAGTGCAATCTTGCGGCAGGGAATATCAACTTTCAATCCATGTGCAATTTAGACATTTGATATACCTGAGCATGGCCACATCGGCTTCAGAGCTCATTTTCGTATGTGGGTGCCACACTTCCGGACCTGTCAATGACAACCACAGGAAAACAAGTATTCTGGAAGACACAGTCACACCCCAGATGCACTGAATAGCTTAATTTAATATAGATTAATTTCGTGGCCCCTTGTGGCATAAACAGTGAATCCCATCCACACATTGCAGAAAAATACACATAGAGGAAATGCTGCAATTTCCAAAACCATTGCAGTTTTGGAAATTGCCGCATGTCAATTATAACACTGGAAGTTTTCCTATGTATATAATGAAAACAGAAAGCACGGCGGGAAGAACCATGATGTGCTTCCGCTGTGGTTTTTCCTGAAGGTTTTTCCTTTTTTGCTGTGACCACTACATGGGGCTCTAGTCTTAAAGTTAAATTTTCCAGTATTAAATATGAACTTTGACAAAAAAAAGTGTGTTCAGTTTGCCATGAACCACCATTACAACAGCCTTAAAGAAGCAATTTCACCTGTTGGTTGGCTTTGTTTTTTCACAAAAGTGCACCAAAATGGTGATACATTTTGTGCTGCACTGTACTGCTTCTTAAAATTGTTAATAAATGTATTGTAAGACAAATGCTGCAGTTTTTGGTGCAAATTTGATCATAAATACACTACTATCTTGGTGTATAAGGGTATGTCATGGTTATAAGCTATATCGGAGTTATCCGTATGTAGTGACAAAAACATCTAAGTTCCTAAGGTACGCCTACAGTTTTGGTTTAGATTACCGACAAACACAGAAGCCTAAGTTGTAGCGTATATGCACATGGAGAAGCTTAGGGTGGAGTCTCTGATCTCCAACATCTTCATGATGAAAGCATAAACATTGTCTCCTGATGCATCTATTCTATATTATTCTTGTTATAAATTTTATAAGTTCATTTCCCATAGTGTCATCATGGCTCCCAAGGACTGTAATACATGTTAAAAGGGTATTGCCATCTAAGGCATTTATGATATATCAATGTCAATGTCTGATAGGTGGAGGATCAATTTCTGGAACTCCCACTTATTAGGAGAATGGGAGTCCCTCTGCCCCCAGTTAGCACCCCACAGAGAAAGAGACCATGCAAGTGAGGCTCTCTCTGTTATGGAATATGAGTGTTGTAAAAGCCCAGCAATGGAGACAGCAGCATCCACAGACATTCATGTCTAACTCATATACTCCTTTTTGGAGTGCCAAACATGGATTCATTCTCCTGAAATGGTGTAATGGAAATTTCCAAGTGAGTAAACACAACAATGTTAACACATGTGCTCTGCATCACAGGTATGGATGTGTAATTTACTATAACCAGCTTGTAATACTTTTTTGGGAATAGATTGTACATCAAGAACTTTTGGCAATAACTGAAACTAACTGCATTGTTCACTATTACAGGTCTTCGGAGCTGATGATGTAGTCTGCACAAGGATATATGTGAGAGCTTAAGAAGCAAATTTATCTGAGCTCTCAGAATCCTCCTCTGTCCTTCAGTAACATAGGGATCATCTTCTTGTCACACATAACCCGTTGTATATTTTAAGGTCTAAAATAGTGTTGTCATCAACTAGTGAAATCAGATTGCGTTCTTACAAAATGCAGTTATCAAAAGAAAGTATGAATCTCCAAAGATGTTAAGGTTGCCATAGCATTTTGGACGGGTGCTATCTAAATCTATAGATCCTGCCCAGCACTTCTGCTTTTACCTTTACCACTCTGTTCTACCAGGAGTCATGATTTATCGGTGATTCTACACATTCTATATTAGCTTTAGAGAACTGACCCTTATGGAGAGTTTGTAGGTTTGACCCTGATGGAGAGTCCTGCTGTTTGACATATTTCTGTTTTGTACTCTATCATTTTATAACCACTAGGCACTTGAATACTTATAGCTAACCAATAGATCTATACATTCCTAGTGCACAAGGCAAAATAACTAAGCATCTCATTCCCAATATTTAGCACCTTTAAGACATGGAACTGGATCTAAAATTACAGTGCCATTTGTAAAATGCAGCCATTTAAAATGGTGAATAATGCCTTAAAGACACATGTCTATGTGACCAAACCTAAAGTTGTCAGACAGCGTTCAAGAAATGTGACCAAGCTGCTCACACGGCCGTCTTTCGTGATACACCGTGTGAAGACCCAGCATTGCCTCTGACCTTGTGCAGCTATGGGATTAGAGGTTCATTTATTCATTCATTATTATGGTATGTTTACAATGTCTCTGTACCCATATCCACAATGTTTGAATAGATTTGATGATCATTTTTTATTAGATACACATATTTTCATATGATTAGACACATTTTATACCTATTAGTTCATATTGATAATATAGTGTTTGCAGGTTGTCTTTGTTGTATAAAATACTTGCCTTTGTTCACAAGAAGTAATTCTGAGCCACAAAGTAGGCAGCAGAATGAAGATACAGGAATCACATATACCATTTATTTTACAAGTAGGATCTGCTGTGTATGTTTTGCTTTAGCATCTAATGCTGAATGAAAAGAATTTCACTCTTTCAAATAGTTAATCGACTGTATATTTACTCGATAAAGTTTTCAATTAAGGAAGAACTACCAAAAGTGTTCTATAAAAGTTTCATGAAACAGATAAATATAGGTTCTGTCTGCTGTTTACCTGTTTCAATGCATGAAGTATCAAGTCAAACCAGACCATTTTGATGGGACTTGTCAACCATCTTATCTGTATGGGGACTTCCTATTTTTTATTGCCGAATTCTGGTGCATTTGGCTTAGCAAATCTGTCTCTATGTGTGATTCCAGCCTGAGTGTAAGAATATAGAGCCAGTTTTCCTGCAGTTTGTGAAGCTAAACCTTCTCTTGCTTTTTTCAGGTCACTCCTGGTTTTAACTTCACAAACTGAAAAAATCTAAAAAATGGAGAGTCTTCAGTAGTTGATACCTTTTTTTTAATAGCTAACTAAAATGATGACAGATTGCAAGCAATTGAGGTTCTAGGTCTCTTCCTCAGGCATAGTTTAAACACAATGAATGAGGAAGAGGCCTTTAGCCTCCAAAGCTTGCAATCTGTCATCATTTTAGTTAGCTATCAACTACTGAAGACTCTCAATTTTTCTATACTTCATATTCACTGGCTAACACGGTACAAAGATATTTTCCTTATTGAAAAAACCTGAAATAGGTTTTTGTGTGCAGTAAAGGGCCTTTATATAACACTTTTGGTAAAATAATGTTGATAACATTTTAAAGAATACAATGAAAGCATCCAATTCAAGTGGCAAACACTCAGGTATGTTTATTGTACATATAACAGCATTAGTGTTCTTCTGATTCATGACTTCAAGTCACTGCTCCTTTGGCTGGATGAAAATTTAGACTACATTTATTTCCAGTTGGAACTTCTATGGAAATTCTATTATAAATTGCCCTAAATGGACATAAGTATACAAATTGTTGTGTGAGATGGGATTTTAAACTTTGGATGTCATAATAAACAGGAACAATACATTACTTTTCTGTAGAAATGATATTACATTATTTAACACTACATTACACAAGTTTCTTAAAGGGAGTCTATTGGGTCTAGTAACACTGTTAAATGAACCGATGTGCCCTGCACTTGTACCATCATGCCCGCACTGTGTACTTTCATGGTCACAATACTTAGAGTTCTTACTTTTATTCTATGCGTAAATAAGGTTCCTAAACCATGAGGACATGTATATCGGGGCCCAAGAATCATCAGTCACTCAGTCTCCCTGCCTACATTCCCTTGCACTGTATGTAAGCTGACATCTGCAGCATTCAGCATGAGGGGAGTGAGTCGGAGTTGGACAGGGGGACATTATTGATGGTTCATGGGCCAATGAATGAATGCACTTGGTTCTATGACCATCTAATTTACGTGCAGAATATAAGTAACAATTCCCAGTGTTTCAGCCAAGAAATTACACAGCACTTGTATGATGGTACTTCAGTTTAATTAGCTTACATGACACTTTGGTTGATTTAGCAGCAAGACCAGAGTTGACAGACTCCCCTTTATGACTGTCAAAATGCTGAGTACAACCAGCATAAAAGACACTTTTTCAGATATGAGGTTTAAAACGGTCTGAACATGTGAACTAAGGCTGCATTTCATAAGGACACAGTCTGTATTTAATCCTTTACTGTTGAAGGGGACTGCAATGCCATAGCACCATTCCTTCAATGCCCTCACCTTCTGCAATGTTTTTGTATTGTGTACTGTGCCTTTGATTGGTGTCTCATTCCATGTCATCTCTTGTTACTTTGTGATTTAATAAAGTTATTTCAATAAAAAACCTTTGTGTTTAAAGTTATCGATCAGAAGAAGGGAATCGGTTGTCATCCTGCAAATATAATATAAAATATAATAATATAAAAATAGTGGGTTCTGCTTCATTACAGCAGATAACACACATTAATTTCAGGCAATGAGTGCAATCTTTGACATACTTATAACTGGGGAATCATTAAGGGGATTTATGATATCAAGACCTCACAGAGACTTTGGATATCATATGTACGGCACAGTCAAAGATCACAGTGTCATACTGCTTTACTTGCAAATAAAGTGAATGTGGTTGTGTTGCAACATGCAAGTTGGCACAATTTTATGGGACTTTTGCACCTTCGTGTTGCTGTAATGGCACAACATGACTGCAGTCACTTTCATTACTTGTGAGGAAGAAAGTGAAACACTGTGATCTTTGACTGTGCAATGTGTGTCATGAGGACAATCGCAGTGTAATCCTAATCTAGTCACTGTATAAATAAAGTTTTACAACTTCTTATCATAGTTTATGTTTCAATACCCTACTACTTTCAAGATAATAGATGTCTTTTAAATCATTAGCTACAAGACAACATACATAGCTAGTGTTGCTCTCAGTACCTATGAAGGTACTAGAGTTGTATCCAATCCAGGCAAATGATAGACAGCCTGAACTGCAAACTGATACATTGTAGCAAACTATTTATAACATAGCTTCTAGCCAGCCAGATATATAAGGACAGTTGAGGATTTTGGGTGCTATCCTATTGTCAGACTTTCCATCATACTTTGGGTATCACAATAAGGAGAACATTATACTGTGGGGGTCACAATGAGGGGGACATTATAGTGTAGACCACAATGAAGTGACATTATACTGTCTAGGCCACAATATGGTTGCATTTATACTGAGGGCGCCACAATGAGAGAACAAAGAACATGGGTGACAATAAGCAGGGCCGAAGGGGGCATGGGCAGGGTTGGTGGTGTTGCTTATGAGACCTAAATGTGCTTTAAAACACAGTGCGTGTTCCAGAGCCCTTAGCTCACACAGCATTGTCTACACTGGGTACAATTACATCCAGTTCTAAACTGAGAGCAGGAGTATGTATCAGTTCATAGCCTCTGAATGAGTGTTTTAATTAACTGACTCCAAAATATATCTTGAAAATAATAAGGAACTGAAACACATGGGGAAATTTATTGTCACTAAATTCTGGTGTTGATGAGATGAAAAAATAGGTTTTTGCTATTTTTTGGGTTAACATTTCACATTCACTCACTCACTTTTTTCAAGCAGACTGTCACAGTGATGTACACCAGACTTATCACCTGCAACATTTTAAGAAGTTGCCAAAACTATTGCTATTTCACTCCAGTGGGGTGGAAGGGGAGTAGCACCTCAAGATAGAAGTGTTAATCTTAAAGAGTACCTGAAAAAAAAGTTGACATAACTGCAATTGTATAAACCTTCATATGTGGTGTCCTATATGTTTTTCTGCTGCTAACAGCTCCATTATAGCTGCAGAACATGTTTGAGGCCCGGTTCACATCTGCGTTCGGTAATCTATTCAGGGAGTCTGCATGGGGACCCCCCAAAAGGACTACTGAATGCATTGGCAAGCGGTGAGCAGTGAAAGCTCACAAACCCCATTGACTAGAATGGGGTGCGTGTGTTTTTCGCACGGTCTCTGCAAGAGTCATGTGGACAGTAAAGTAGATTGTTAAGTACGGTACTTTTCTGTCCGCATGTTCTGTGCAGACACTGTGCGGAAAGAACATGGACCCCATTCTAGTCTATGAGGTCTATGTGCTTTCACTGCTCACCGTTTGCCAATGCGTTCGGTAGTCCGGTAGTTCGGTCCCTATGCGGACTTCCTGAATGGATTACCGAACGCAGATGTGAACCGGGCCTGAGGCAGGGGGCTTGTACAACACAAAAAAAGTCTTTCCCCATCCATTATTACTACTATTGGTTTCTTTAAATTAACTTCTGCCACATAAAAAGCCAAGTGAACATAGGGCAGCTGACACAGGAAAATAGAATTCTGAGTATAATCTGGAAAGCTGCTTGCTGCCTATGACTATTTTCCCATCATAAATAACACAAGCAGCTAGCCATAAGTAAATATACTCATCATGCACTTACTGTAAGTTATAAGAAGTTAGCTATCCCTCTCTGTGCAATGTACAGGCAGGAAAAGGTGTGTCGAAACTGCTGCCCCTTTTCTCTTCACTTCTTGTATTTCCTTCTTGAGCTTGTTGGTTTCTAAAGACAGACTTCCCTAAGTAAAAGGGAACAACAACAAATTAGGAAGGAAGGAGACACCTAGTTGAAGCAACTTTAGAAATGTTTTCAGGCAGAAAACAGCAACATTTCTTAATAGAGTACATTATATTTTGGTTCAAAATGTTTGCATGAGACTAAGCCGTCTTAGTGATCATTTAAATATGTACAACAATTATTTTCTATCTTGCTATGGTACTTTATTAACATCAATACTATTCAGCACTTCTCTATAATGTCCTGCAGGGTGCTATTGAGCAATTGGGAGCAAAATCTCCTTTTTTTTTTTAAATGTCTGTCAGACATCAAAGGAGCTAGTGCCTGCTCACTTGTTTAGGGAAAACTGAGAATTAGAGATGGAGCCTACATGGGAAACAAGCTAAAAATTGCAAGTTATAAGTCATAAATAGTGTTATTTCTCTAGTACATGAAAATTGACTGGAAAGTAAATGCGAACTGTGAATCTTTCATTATGCCAGACCACACAGTATTTTGCAGATGCTCTAACTAAAACATGTCAGTAAGATAAGTACCATAAACCTTAGTGGGTTTCTTTCCTATAGTGATAGCGATGGCTGTTTTATGGACAATCAGAAGTTAGAGGAGTCATCCAGTGGGGACAGTACTCATTGGAGTGTTTAATTAGACAGATATCAGGTACCCTCTCAAGGCATACACTGACAAGCATAAGGGTAACAATGTCTTGTACTTTTGAATTTCAGGCTCCATATACAACCATCAACTACAGAGAGCCCACCATCATTTTATAGACAATCATTTTGGCATAAATTTGAATTACAACTATTTAGCATATGTTTAGTTATGCAGATTCTTGCCATGTAGCTGAATTGTTACTGTTTTGCTCCCGGTGGAGGAAAAATCTTTTTCTTCTAATATACTACAAATTACATCCTGGCAGTGTTGAATGCCAAAGGTAGACTTTCAAAATAATAAAAAATTAAATTTAGATTTTAATGAGCATTACAGTAAGAATACAGTTACGTGACAAGAATCTGCATAACTAAACATATGTTAAATAGTTGATGAATGTCTATAAACTGATGGTAGTCTCACGTTCAAAGCTGTAGTGGATGGTGAGATGTGGAGCCTGAAAGTCAAATGTTCAAAATATTGTTATCCTTTTGCTTGTCAGTGTATTCATATGTGCTCATTTTGCTTTGGTTAAATACTATATTGCAGTTTACTCAATAAGATATTAAAAATATTATCCACATATAATGGCAGAAAGCCTCTTAATTTTCAGAGCATACTGCTTTTATGGTTTAATAATGTTTTATGTAACTTAGAATTCAAGAATTCTAGGGGTTGTCCAGTTCATTTTTCTTGATGACCCATCCTGAGGATGAGCCATTAATTATATATGTACTAGACGACCTGTTTAATGTAGAAAGCTAAACATCAGTGGCGTAACTATAGGGGTAGCAGCAGTAGCGGCTGCCACAGGGCCCAGGACATTAGGGGCCCGGCGTCAGCCACTATTGCTGCATTTTTTTTTTAATAGGCCGTTACTGGCTGGAGTTACTCCAGCTAGTAACGGGCCCTACTTACTTACCAGGCCCTACTTATAGAAGAGGCAGAGAGTAACAGGTTTGTGAACTTGCCTTGAATTTGCCTTTTACATTTTTTAAATTGGTGAACAATAATTGATTCTTTAACGACTAATGATAGTAATAGTAATATTACGTAATTGGTTGCATGGAGATGTATGGAGAGGAAGCAGGATCTGAGCTCTCTGCATACACGGTGAATGCCAGCTGTATAATACAACCAGCACCCGCTGCTAACAGCTGCGATCACTGTCCACACCAATCGCAGTTGTTAAGACTTTAGATGCCGTGGTTAAACGCGACCATGACATCTAGAGTATGTAGATGACACAGGCACTGTTATCTTTCACCATGATCCTGCTGACTCGCAGAATACAGGTAACATGTCATTTTTATATACATAGTGAACACCGTAAAATTTAACACATATGAAATTGTCGCAAATGCGTTTTTGAATAGTGCCATTATAAAGTACAATTTTTCCTGCAAAGCCATCCTGATAAGCCATCATGTGATTCTGTGGACTGAGAAAAAAAATATGGCTCTTGGAATCTAAGTGCGCAGGTGCTATAGGTGCTTCCATATTTTACCAATTGCTCCCCACCAAAACGTCATCGGAGGGTGGTTATGAGTTGCTATGACAGCTGGGACCCTGTTGAAGGTTCCCAGGCTTGACAATACCATAGTTCTATTAAACGCTGCCATAGGCAGCATGTAGTAGAAGTGAATGGAATTTAATATTCCATTAGTATGGAGTAGTATGAGTGATCCAACCCCCTAGGGTTGAAAGTCCCTAGGGAGGTCTGAAAATAAAAGTAAAACAAGATTTTTTTTTTTTTTTTTGTATTAAATTTTTTTTAAAAAAACCCCACAAATGTTTAAATCACCTCCCTTTCCCTAGATCAGATATAAAAATAAATAAACAAAAGTATTGAAGACAAGGGATCAAACCATCAGATCTTCCCCCAAATGGCATCAATCAAAACAGCATCTTGTCCTGCATAAAAAGATGCCATACTCAGCTCCATACTTATAAATATGAAAAAGTTACTGGTGTCACAATATGGCAACACAAAGTTTTTCATTTTTTAAAAGGTATCAAAACATTACAAATACTATATAAATTTGGTATTACTGTGATTGTACTGACTCGTAGAATATAAGTAACTTGTCATTTTTACCACACAGTGAACGCCGTAAAAATTAAACTCATACGAAATTGGCGCAAATGCATTTTTTGAATGGTGCCACTACAAAGTACAATTTGTCCCACAAACATGAAATCGTGTGACTCTGTGGACTGAAAAAACAACATACAAAAATACAACAATTTTATTGGTCTCTTAATAAACACATCACATATGATGAATCTGTAAGTTTATACTCCAGATTTACACAAAGTAACTATGCTATCGTTGCTATAAACGTCTGCCATTGTTTCATCTGTGAGTTGTCATTTTCTTATGCTGAGCTGCACTCCATGTAGGATAATACAATAGTTTACTATTTGGGAAAAAGCTAAATAATAAAGTGAAAATGTAATGTCAATATCAGTTGGAAGAAATAGATACTTCAATTCTTATAGGTCATCCAACCTATGTCGCAAGAAATTTATTGACCACTAAGGCCACCTAGTGGTAATTTTTCATAACTGCAGCCATAATTGAAAAACTTTGAGAATAACTTGTATTAGCCGTGTCAATAATTATTTGAATTAAAAAACAACAAAATAACTTTCTATTATAGAATAATAGGGGAAATACAGAATTTAATACACACATTATGTGTACACTGAGGTGCGCTATTATAGCTTTATAGTCAATGGGATCCAGAAAAGGAGCAAGTAATATGTCCAGCTTTCTTCACATGGATTGAGATAATTTCTTTCTTATTTGTCTCGCGGCAGAAAAGATGGGTCTGTATCCACGCCTTTAATTCCTCCTAGGACCGGCCCACCTAACTAGTAATGAGAAAGGTAATTAGCATAATTGATGGTATAAGTGCACGGTGGAGGCTGATTAGCATATGAATAAAAACGGGCTCATTCATAAACTACTGAGGCAATTTACAAACAAAAGGTATGTACTTAGTTAAAAATGACTTTTCCCAATGATAGAGCCCCTTTAAACCTGCTGAGGATGATGCTTGGCCCACTGTCCCTGGCAAGCTGGACCCTCAGAGCTTCTAAGGAAAAATGCGCTCCTAGGGCTCTCCTGGTCTGTTTCCACCTGTATTTGATGTACTAAGAGAGTCTTTTTATATGCTTGCAGATGTCCAAAGGTATAAAGCTCTCTAAGAGGAAGCATAGGAATTGTATTGAGAGTCAGCAGTTGTTACCTGATGACCATGTGCCTGACATATGTAGTCAAGCCTCTCCTACCATTCCTCATGAATCTTCTAAAACTAAGCAGAAAACTAAATGTGAACACTGCATTAGTTGTCTTCAACACTTTCCTTAGGATTATCCCTCCAATATATGTAGTGTTTACACTCATAAGATGAGATAAAATAATCCTTTAATAGTCCCACCATGGGGAAATTCAGTGTGTTCCAGCAGTATAGATAATACAATATACAAACACAAAAGCTCTAAGGTAGTGGCATTGCAGAGACAGTAGAAGGGATATCACAACTTAAAGCCTCGTTCACATCTGCATTAGTATTCTGTCTTGGGGAGTCCGCATGGGACCCCCCAAAGGAATACCGAACACAACTGCAAGCGGTGTGCAGTAAAAGCACACAGACCCCATAGACTATAATGGGGTCCGTGTGCTTGCCGCGCACTGCCCGCACGAATCATGCAGGCAGAAAAGTAGATTGTGAACTACTTTCCTATCCACATGTTCCCTGTGAAGATCTGGCAGCAAGCACACAGACAAACCCCATTATAGCCTATGGGGTCCGTGTGTTTTCTCTGGCACACTGCTTGCAGTTGCATTCGGTAGAGTTCTATTGGGAGGCTTTTTTAGAAGCTGATTTTGAGGCAGATTCAGTGTCAAAATCAGTGTCAAAAAACTCCATGTGCACTGACCCTGAAGCTTGGTTCCAGGTTTAAAACTGAGTACAAATTAGATCCTGGAGAATATGAAGCTTGGGAGGATTCAGCCAGAATTGATCCATTAGTGGCACATCTCATTAGAAAATCCTTTCAGACAATTCACATCTTATTAAAGATAAAAATTGCAGAGCTGATATAAAAAGCCTCTAAGGGTGCATTCACACTACTGATACGCTGCCTGATTCTGAACGTTAAAACACGTTCAGAATCAGCGTGTATAAAGCAGTTCCCATTCATTTCAATGGGAGCTGGCATACAAGCACTCCCTATTGAAATGAATGGGCTGTTTTTTTCACTACGAGCGCTCCCATTGAAGTGAATGGGAAGTGCTTGCGTGTACGGCTTGGCATGAGCAGAGCTAGCCATACACGCGAGCACTTCCCATTCACTTCAATGGGAGTGCTCGTAGTGAAAAAAGCAGCCCATTCATTTTAATGGGGAGCGCTCGTATGCCGGCTCCCATTGAAATGAATGGGAACTGCTTTATACGTGTTTTAACGTTCAGAATCAGGCAGCGTATCAGTAGTGTGAATGCACCCTTATTCATTAAAAGAGCAGTGACTGAATTCCTATGACAGCAAATATGCAACCCAGATCCAACAGATCAGCTGTCAGGCAGCCTTCGGAAGCTACAGCAGTGGATAGGAAGCGCATTCAGTCTGCTCCTATTCATATAACATGAGTGGTGCAATTTCTAAAACACTGTTAGGGTCCATTCACACGGAGGAAAATTGTGCTTTATTTGGTGCTGAATTTTCCACGCTGAAAAAAAGCCTCCCATTGATTTCAATGGGTACTGCTAGCTTTTTTTCCACTAGCAGAATTTTCCGCTAGCAGCGGAACCCATTGTAATCAACGAGAGGCATTTTTTTTAAGTACTGAAAATTCAACACCAAATAATGCGCCATTTTCTTCCATGTGAATGGACCCTCTGTGGACAGAGCTGCAGACCGCTCCTATCACCTGAATAGGAGCGACTGCACACACTCCCTGTCCACTGCTATAACTTCTGGTGCCCAGAGGCTTCGACAAAGCTGATCTTTGCGGAGTCCAGGTGTTGAACCCCCGCAGATCCCATTCTGATAACTGATTCTGAGGATAGGTCATCAGTATTAAATATCATTTTGGGGTTGGACAACCCCTTCCCGACATCTGCCGTACTAGCAATTCCCCAAAATGGTATGACTAAAAAGTACACCTGGTCCCACATAAAAAGACGCCCTAAGCATCCCCGTACATGAAAGTATAAAAAAAAGTTGCAGATGTCAGAATATGGCGACTTTTAGAAAAAAAATTATTATTATTTTTTTTTTTAAATTCTGATTTTATTGAATTTACAAAATTACAAAGAAAAGGTACAACTGTGATAAGTTGAACACGTATCATATTACAATAACTTCAGGGCAGTGGAAAAAGCATAACAATTAGCTTGGGAAGGTAGAGGGTCCAGATGATATAACCAAAGTCCATCTGTGGAAGAAAGTTATCTAAAACTACAATGTTCAAAACAAATCCTCATCCTGCCTGCACTCTGTCTCGATGTGTATATGTATAAACTTTTGTTAACGGGAGTATGTCTCTGAAATAAAAGCTAATTTTTACTAAGAGGTCTCGAAGTGCTGGAAAACTCTCTCACTGTTGATTCAAAACAAATGATAACAAAGAGCCAAAGTATACAAAGGGAACAGACAAATTACATACAGGAATATAAGGTTGTTCCCATAGGTCTGACATAATAGGAGGGGACATGTTTTTTGGGATGAGGCCAGGATGTAAAATTAGGGAAGTGGTTGGGGGGGAGGGGAGAGTGAGGAAAAGTGGGAATAAGGACATTGTTAGTTGATATGAGACAAAAACAAAATTGGCTTAGATTAGAATTTTTAAGGGGTTAAAATGTAAATAAAACCATATAAATTTGGTATCCTTGGAATTGCACCAAAACATAGAACACAGGTGACATGTCATTTTAGCTGCACAGTGAACGCCGTAAAAACAAAGTCCATAAGAAGTTCCTGCAAAAAACCCCGTGTGAACCTGGACTTAGGCTGGTGACCCACATTGTGGAAACACAGCTTTTTTTTGCAGATTTTACTGCAGTTTTTTTGAGAATAGCTACAAGAGGAATACTGAGGTTAAGTTCACACGAGGTTTTTTGGACCGGAACTGGTCCGGACTGGAGTCGGAGGCTGCCTCAGGTTCCGATCCAAAAAACGGGTAGCCGCGACTGAATGCGAATCCCATCCCCACTTTGCGGAAAAAATCGCAGGGCGGACACGGGCGTGAGTCAGCTCTGAGTGCAGCCCAAGGAATCATGGGAGTTGTAGGAAAGGCACAGAACAGGAAGATGTAAATATTAAGAAATACAGATGATGCCAAAGAACCCAGCAATTGTCTCAAAACACTGGTAAAGGTATTTTGGTGCACTTATTCACTTATTAGTATAACTAAAAGACCGTTTTTGACAATTAATTTTTATTCCGGAAAACCCCTTTAAGACCTATCCACATATGCTATCTCAGCAATAATATCACAACAACCCAATGTATAATATACATAATTAATTTAATTACGCCAAGTTATACAAAAATATAAAAGCAGTAAGGGAGCGTTCACACTACCGTCGGTGTCCGACAGCTAGTGTCCGCTGTTAATGACCGTTCAAAATCTTGTGTGGACATTAGCAGCGGACACTAGCTGTGTCCGTGACATTTTGCATTGATTTAAATGGACATCGGGTGCGTTCTTTTACTGTCCGTGGGTGTCCTTAAGTGTCCGTTCCCAAAGATGTCCGACTTTTCAAGCGGACAGAAAAAACCTACATGTCGGGTTTTGCTGTCCGCTTGAAAAGTCGAAAGGGAATGGACAGTTAAGGACAGACATGGACTGTAAAAGAACGCACCCAATGTCCATTTAAATGACTGCAAAATGTCACGGACACAGCTAGTGTCCGCTGCTAATGTCCGCGCAAGATTTTGAACAGACATTAGCAGCGGACACTAGCTGTTGGACATCGACGATAGTGTGAACGCTCCAAATAATATATTGGACAGTGTGGCAAAAATAGCAGCAAAAAAGTAAATTGATGGTTTCTTTATTATTATTTTCATTGGGGATTTATTTATAATATTTATGTCATTATTTTCTAGATGCAGTGGAATACATTAGCGCATGAATTATATTATGGATCATATTGGCATTAAGTAATTTATTTTGTTAAAAGGTTCTGAGGTTGATTATTTATTTATTGATTATGTATATTAATTGTGATATTTCCTTTTATTATTTTTTCATCTTCATTTAGTTTTTCACTGGTAATGAATTGTGATTTATATATTTTTGTTACTATGCATGACACACTATGTGATATATTATTAAAGAATAAGATGTATTTTTTAGAGTATATTCACACACAGCTGTTGTTGTGCAGTAAACAATGCTGCAAAACTACATCAGATTTTGATCACATCTTTTCCCTGCAGTTTTTTTTTTTTTAATCTATGTGTGAATATACCCTTATAGGGTTAATAGCATTCTTTATTAAATAAAAAAAAAAAAAAAAAAAAATCTTTGAGCCATTTTGCCAAAATTCGGACACCCAGACAACATGGAAATCAAATGTGAACAACAAAAATGTGACTTACATGTATTTCTCACATCCCACTATACTCTTAGTCGGCTACTTCAGCACAAGAGCACACACCACCCAGGCTGCAATCATTTAAGTTGTTTAATTGTTTTACTTCTTCTGTTTGTCTGTGTCATTTTAAATAAAGTTCCTTGTGTAGCAGATAAGAAGGCAACATTTACAGTGTTTGCTTTTCTTCCCAAATAAAGTTTTATGAAAAAAAAAAATCTGCAAAGTCGACGTCATCGGGCAGCTGGCTCCGGTGGAGTCAACATGGCGACTGTAAGCTCGGGAGTTGACGGGGAGACGGAGACATCGTCGCTTCGCTCGGTGAGCTGTGACCTCAGGGACTTGTACTTGTTATGTGGATTGTGGTCACCCGCCTCGCCCTTGTGTTCGCCATGTCTGCTTTGTGCTCTGTGCTCTTCTTACTTGCCATGGATGGTGCATTCCTTGCTGTTGTTTTGCTATAGCCCTTCTGTCTTCCACTCCAGGCATGCTGTCAGTTTTCCTCATGTCATGGTGCTGTGGCTTTTAGTAGGCCCCTTGTGCAGTCTAGTATAATACCTTCTTTGTTATAGTACAGTACATTATTATTATAACACCTGTATATTATATTATTTTTATTAGCCAGTGTCTGTACCCTGCTAAGTAGACCCATGAAGTAACCTATGATCTGTATAGACTGCTTACAGTCTGATCACAGTCATTTTTCATGGGGCTTCCTCTTGTCTCTGCATAGCCCCTCTTATCTGTTATGTATGTACCCCACTCATGTCATTGGAAGAAACCCCAGCGTTTGAGGGGGTGTCAGGGCTGCTGAAAATAAATGTCTAATACCGTAGTGACTAGGAAAAAAAAATATTTTTTTATCCATCCACCACTGTCAATTGTCATCAATCATTCTTGTGGTGTTTTGCCCTTAACATCCTACCAGAGCTGTCACTATGGCCATGACTTTACATCAGTCTGAGGTGGGATAATGGTTCTAGAGAGTTGATATTTTTCCCACATTTGGTAGGCACAGCACTCTATGCCCACCCCAATGGCTTCCATATTCATGTATAGGACATATTCATGTATAGGACATGAAGACAAGGGTGGTCCAGTTATGATCAGCTGCCTGTGCCTTTATATACTACAATGAATTGCCTGGTGATGTTTCATAGGAAAGTTAAAAAAAAAAAAAACAAGCAGATATTGTTAATGAAGGAACTGAAGACTCCATTAAACCTTTGTACAACTTTAGATATTCTGTCAGTGTCATTAATACATTTTGGTAATATACATTATTAACAAATGTCTCCTTTCTGTGAAATCCTGTACTGTTTTACACTTTCCCTTGCTTCTGTAATGAGAGCTGTTTCTGCCTCACTGAATGTTACAGTGTATCCGGCTGTGTAAGTTAGAGAAAGTGAGGGTAGTGGAGGGTCACTTCAAACAGTAAGCATTGTAGCCTCATTTTCTGTACCTTTTAAACATCCCTGTACACAGTAATATTCAGCAAGAGGCAGAAAGAGTGATGGTCAGTTCCTAGGACGTTCTGATGTTGGGAAATTACAGTACGCTTGTTTGATTCAATGCATAAAGTTCTGGAACTTTTGTTCTTTTTTTCCTGTACTGAATCAAGTGATCTTGTCTGTACACAAGAAGTAAACAGAAACTTGGTATCAATCCAGCCACAGTGCATTTTGCTGAATACCTTCATACCTTTTAGATTGTTCAAGAGATGCACCATCGTGCATTGTGCATAAAAAAACCTCCACCATTATAATCAATGGTTTCCTGTATCTGTTTGTGCCTGTCATTTTTGGGATTTAGTGATGTTCGTTTTTCTGTTCTTCTGGTGCTCCATTAGGGTGCATTCAGACTACGTAACGCCGGGCGTGTATGAGAGCCGTACACGCCGGCATTACGGCAGACTGCCGAACACTTCCCATTCACTTCAATGGGAGCGCTCGTAACAGCGGCGTTTACGAGCGCTCCCATTGAAGTGAATGGGAAGTGTTCGGCAGTCTGCCGTAATGCCGGCGTGTACGGCTCTCATACACGCCCGGCGTTACGTAGTCTGCATGCACCCTTAGGGTGAATTCACACTGAGTAAACGCTAGCTTATTCTGAACGTAAAACACGTTCAGAATAAGCGGCGTCTAAAGCAGCTCCATTCATTTCTATGGGAGCGGGGATACGAGCGCTCCCCATAGAAATGAATGGGCTGCTTCTTTCACTCCGTGCAGTCCCATTGAAGTGAATGGGGAGTGCCGGCGTATACGGCAAGCTCTGCTCATGCCGGAGCGTACACGCCGGCACTCCCCATTCACTTCAATGGGACTGCACGGAGTGAAAGAAGCAGCCCATTCATTTCTATGGGGAGCGCTCGTATCCCCGCTCCCATAGAAATGAATGGAGCTGCTTTAGACGCCGCTTATTCTGAACGTGTTTTACGTTCAGAATAAGCTAGCGTTTACTCAGTGTGAATTCACCCTTAAACCAGATGAATGGATTGGAAAGCACTGATATAAATGTATCATAAATGAGTGGAATGCCAGAGCTGTCAGTGTTTTGTGCAGTAGGATCTCAGCATCTAGCAAATCTAGTTTTTCTGTCCTACCTTTTACTTTTCGTCTGAGATCAGTAACACTGGTGTCTAAACATAGCAATCGCATGTTTGTTAGTCCATGCCATAGATTCATATTTACCTAGGAATCAGTATGGTCTGCAAAATACCTGTGGTTTGCATAAAGGCGTTTTCCAGGGCTCACATATTGATAGATAATAACTATGTGAGTGATGGGGCCCACCACAGTTGACCTGGTTGAAGTCCACAGGTTCACCGCATACCAAGCACAGCCCTGTACATTGTGTAGGGATTGTGCCTGGTATTACAGTTCTACCCCTTTCACTTGAATTGGACTGAACTGCTGCTGTAACATGTGACCAAAGGACAAGACTGCATTGGCACAGGGAAAAGGCCGTGGTACTCAAGAGCCCTGCAGCCTCTTCAAGCAGCTAATATGTGAGGGTCCAGGGTAATAGTCTCCAACTAATCACATATTTATGACCTATTCTAAGGACAGATCATCAATAAGAAAATCCCTTAAAAATAGTTTTAAGATGGAAGACACTTGTTTAGGGGTTTGTTTGTTTTTTTTAATACGTGGTTTTTCTCAGTCTTGGAGCCTCTTCTTAAAATCGGGAGTCCTCCTCCACACTGTTTCTTACACATCTTTGGAACTACCCCGACTTGTGTAAGAACAAATCCAAGATGTTACACGCAGCAAAATGTACAGCATATGCTCCATGCACCATCTCAGACTTCTTCTTACACAAGCTTGTGTAGTTCCAAGGAAGTGTAAGAAACAGTGAAGAGGAGGTGGTCCTGTAGGTTCATATAAGAGGCTTCTACTATTAACCACATAGCTTTATGCCTATCTAGAAAAATGCAGTGTAGCAGACTTAATTTTCTCATGTGAGTTAAGGTCTGATAACACTTTTATTACTTTCTTAACTGACCCCTTATATATCAGTTTGATCTAGTATATTAAGACAAGTACCTTACAGATCAACAAAATAATAAAATTGTTTTATTTGCCTGTTTTGATGAAGACATGTTTTTTTTTATATGGTTTATTATATTTTCTCAGGGCGGTGTCCGGCCCGGTCAGGGAGATAAGAGGATGACTGGCTCAGCTAATGTTAAAGGTAGATACTTAAAGAACTCACTGTCATGAGATACTATATATATAATTTTTTTTTTTTTTTTTTTGGTAGTGTCAATGTCTAATACATTTCTTCTTGTATTTTCTTCTTGTATTGTTTCACAGAGAACCCCTTCAAGTACTTGGTGGAAACACTTGAGTGCAGCCCGGATAAGACTTTTTTCAATATTTCAAAATTGCAGGGCTCAGAGTACGGTGAGTAGTGAACAGCTAAAATAATATACAGGTTTATGGTGTAGTAAAAATACCTATCAACTGTTTTACAGGACAATAAATATAGGTCTTTATGTTTTAGTGTATTTACACAATAAGAAAAGATTGTTTTTGGAGAAAAATCATTTTTATGTCGCTGGGTTGTGAGAACAGTAACCTTTAGACTTTTCCATAGATGTAGCTGGATGAGGACTTGTTTTTTTATATGATTGGTTGAAGTCTTTATTGTTACTATTACAGGAGTACATGTAATATATTGATAAGGCAATGTTCACATCTGCATGAGAGTCTGTTTGAAATGAAGCAATGGAGGAGCCCCATTATAGTCGGTGGACAAATCCATCTTAAATGCTAATCTGTTTTTCTGGTTTTACAAAGGACCAGAAGAGCGCATTATGCATTGCAAATGAGAAAGCACCCTTTAGCTGGGGAGGGAGGGATTCATTCAAAATCCCATGATTCCGCCATTTTTTTTCACTTTCTCTTCAGTCCGTGTCAAAATCCACCTGCAAAAAACTCTGTGAACATACTCTTACAGTAGCAAGATGCAGTATGAACACAATGGTCTGAAGATGTTCATTGAGAGTATGGGAGAGTATGACATGCAGTGTGCACTGAAGGGGAAGTAGATGAGCTGTAACCATTACTTATTGTGAATGGTGGTCCCTATGTTATCTAAGTACATGATGCCTATCATTCTAATTGTCAACATACACTCACCGGCCACTTTATTAGGTACACCATGCTAGTAACGGGTTGGACCCCCTTTTGCCTTCAGAACTGCCTCAATTCTTCGTGGCATAGATTCAACAAGGTGCTGGAAGCATTCCTCAGAGATTTTGGTCCATATTGACATGATGGCATCACACAGTTGCCGCAGATTTGTCGGCTGCACATCCATGATGCGAATCTCCCGTTCCACCACATCCCAAAGATGCTCTATTGGATTGAGATCTGGTGACTGTGGAGGCCATTGGAGTACAGTGAACTCATTGTCATGTTCAAGAAACCAGTCTGAGATGATTCCAGCTTTATGACATGGCGCATTATCCTGCTGAAAGTAGCCATCAGATGTTGGGTACATTGTGGTCATAAAGGGATGGACATGGTCAGCAACAATACTCAGGTAGGCTTTGGCGTTGCAACGATGCTCAATTGGTACCAAGGGGCCCAAAGAGTGCCAAGAAAATATTCCCCACACCATGACACCACCACCACCAGCCTGAACCGTTGATACAAGGCAGGATGGATCCATGCTTTCATGTTGTTGACGCCAAATTCTGACCCTACCATCCGAATGTCGCAGCAGAAATCGAGACTCATCAGACCAGGCAACGTTTTTCCAATCTTCAATTGTCCAATTTCGATGAGCTTGTGCAAATTGTAGCCTCAGTTTCCTGTTCTTAGCTGAAAGGAGTGGCACCCGGTGTGGTCTTCTGCTGCTGTAGCCCATCTGTAGCCTCAAAGTTCGACGTACTGTGCGTTCAGAGATGCTCTTCTGGCTACCTTTGTTGTAACGGGTGGCTATTTGAGTCACTGTTGCCTTTCTATCAGCTCGAACCAGTCTGGCCATTCTCCTCTGACCTCTGGCATCAACAACGCATTTCCGCCCACAGAACTGCCGCTCACTGGATGTTTTTTCTTTTTCGGACCATTCTCTGTAAACCCTAGAGATGACTGTGCGTGAAAATCCCAGTAGATCAGCAGTTTCTGAAATACTCAGACCAGCCCTTCTGGCACCAACAACCATGCCACGTTCAAAGGCACTCAAATCACCTTTCTTCCCCATACTGATGCTCGGTTTGAACTGCAGGAGATTGTCTTGACCATGTCTACATGCCTAAATGCACTGAGTTGCCGCCATGTGATTGGCTGATTAGAAATGAAGTGTTAACGAGCAGTTGGACAGGTGTACCTAATAAAGTGGCCGGTGAGTGTATTCTGTACTGATAATGAGGTAACACCACACAACAGGAAGTGTCAGGATATTGTTAGGCTTAGAGGCTAGAGTGAACACTGTAGGATTTTTGATGCTTTTAAACTATGAATACTGACATCGAAATTTGAAAAAGATCAACAAAAAAATAGCAAAAACATAATAAAAAAAAAATAGGTCATTTTCTGATTACACATTCCTTTTAAAGGGTTCCATGTTACACAGTTTGGCCCAGATACAAATAGTTTGATAGTACAAACTTAGACAGGCAGTCTAGCAATGCATCATTTTACCACAATGGTTAATCCTAGATGATAAATCTGGTGTATCTTTACACTGTGTAATCTAGGTTTATACCACCTTTCAGTTGTCTTACTTTGCTAAAAATGCCCCAAAGATACTGTACTCATGACAGCCTGGAGCCTTATGAAGGCTCCCAGGCCTGTCTTAACTATATATCTTTTAAAAGAAAAATTCAAATCCTCCCCCATTTTTCTAGTTCTCAAATAAAGATAAAAAAAAAACATAAATTAAGCATCCCGTGTCCAAAAATGCACATTGGACAGCTGTTGACTTTCTCAGGGCTTGTTTACATCTGCGCCCGGTCTCCGTTCATACAGGTTTCCGTTTCCTGCACAAAACAGAGCAGGAGACGGAAACCTGCGGGACTCTTTCATACCCATTCATTTGAATGGGTTTGAAAGATGTCGGTCAGTGATCGCCGGTGAGCGTTTTATGCTCTCCGCCACAAAACCGTTTTTTTTAAATCTGACACAGTCAGACATGCAGTACTCTGTGTCCGGTTTAAAAAAAACGGTTTCGCATCGGAGAGCATAAAAGGCTCACCGGCGCACACGGCCGGACCCGGTCTGACAGCTTTCCGTCTTCTGCATGCAGAAGATGGAAAGCTCAGAACGACTCCGGGTGCTAGTGTGAACCTAGCGTGAGACACCCCCTTTAATTGTTCACTAGATTATATTTTTAACACTTTCTTTCTGTTGCAGATGCCTTGCCTTTCTGCATCAGAGTTATGCTGGAAGCTGTAGTGCGTAACTGTGATGGGGTGTTGGTAAAGGAGGACGATGCTATGAAAGTCTTGAGGTGGAAAACTAACTGTGAATGCCAAGAAATTCCCTTCCTTCCAGCTCGTGTTGTCCTGCAGGATTTCACGTGAGTATTGTGTGGTAGTGATTGTTGATCGCACAAAAGAGGCTTCTGTACTTTTATCAATGGTATAATCACATCACATAACTGAAAATAAGTGGTATATATTTTATTTTTTTAAATTAATTTAGAAGGAATTCCTTAGGTATTTTTTTCGAGCTAAAATGTTATTTTTTAATTGGGGGGAAGGTTGGGGTAAAAACAAAACAGAAACTACTAACCTGTCCTGGTGCTCTGGTGTCCTGCTGCTCAGCTGTCCTTTGCAGAAGAACTCGACGGCTATGACATCCCATGTCTTTCGGCGGTCATGTGCGATGGGGACTTCACGGCCTTAATAAAAGATAGAATTTTAGCTTGGTAAACCCCTTCAACTATACATAAGTATGTATATAGACAGTATAGGAGGATTCCCATACTGTCCTATAGACAGTATAGGAGGGTTTATGTCCTGAATTATAACAACCTCCAGGAAATGGAATACAGCCACAACCTTAAAAATCCAGGAGAGATCTTGTGAACAGTACTATTGTCTTGACTTAAATTAAATGAAAAATTACAGTTCAGTCAATAACATTATAAAGCAACTTTTCATAAATGAATAGTGTAGGTGAATAAAGGAAATCTTGTCATATATTAAAGAACTATCTCATTTTCCATTTATAAAGGGTTACATTCTACATAGAAGTTTATGTAGAGGGGAGGGGGAGAAAGAGGTGCAGTTTTGGCTGCAGTTTTTTAACGCTACTAACGCTAACATACAAAGCCATCCACAACCTGTCCTCTCCATATATCTCTGACCTAATCTCCCGCTACCTGCCCACACGTAACCTCAGATCCTCCAACGACCTCCTACTCCGCTCTGCTCTCATCCGCTCCTCGCACAACCGTCTCCAAGATTTCTCCTGCACATCCCCCATACTCTGGAACTCCTTACCACGACACATAAGACTGACCCCCACAATCACAGGATTCAAGAAGGCCCTGAAGACTCACCTATTCAGGAAGGCCTACAACCTCCAATAACACTATCACCGCACTGACATCTGTACAGTCTCCCCCTCTCCTTCTGTCTCTACCCCTCTTACCTCATAGACTGTAAGCCCTCACGGGCAGGGCCCTCTACCCCACTGTGCCAGTCAGTCATTACTAGTATTATATCTACCTGTATATTTTGTGTATTGTATGTAACCCCCAAATGTAAAGCACCATGGAATTAATGGTGCTATATAAATTAAATAATAATAATTATTATTATTATAACTCTGCTACACTATGAGTCAGGGAGCTGTTTTAACACTGCTATTTTTCAAGATAAGCCTCTAATACCTGCATGTTTTTAATGAAGTTTATTTAAAATTTTCAGGTCAAGATCTATATTTAAAAATAAAATAAATAAATAAAAATCCCATAATTCTACTGTTTTTACACTGGCCACTTACCCTAATAATATGCTTACATTTCTGTTCTGTATGCTATATACCATTCTGCTTATTTTTCAGCAGTCATTTTATCATCATAAAGGGCAGGATTATAATGGAAAAGAACACCTCTATTATAGAATCCCCCTCCCCCCCCATCCCCATTCACAATAGATGATGCCCTCAGCATACCTACTCCCTCCCCTCCCTACACAATTACCTCTGGACAGGGCAGGTCTAAAAACTGATCCCACAGACATCAGTAAATCTCTCCAGTCTATTGCAGCTTCATGTGGCTGCTACACAACCTGATTTTAACCCATTCCTGACATCCACTGTAATAGTATGGTGAATGCCTGGTCTTTAAATATGGTGGCCGCTCTGCTTCATCAGAGATTCAGATATCGAGGAGAGACTTTAATACTTCTCATCGGAATTTACTCAGGAACTTCTTTTTGCTATTAGAAACACCACAAATATAGACGTTCGGGAGAAGCAAACCATTCGTGATGAAAGGTTTGCAGGGCTTAGGACAAAAACAAAAAAATATTTCCCATTCACAAGAATTTAGGTCTAATTCGGGATGAGTGGCTGGCTACATCCAGAGAAAAGGCTCTCATTAGAATAGCCTATTCCCTGAGGTGTTTGGGAGTTACAGAAACCACCAAATGTGGCTTTTCAACACTGTTTCCTTAACTCTTATAGAGGTAAACAGAAGTCATGGAAACTGTAGCAGTTTTGTTATTTCCTAAACTCGGTGAGGGTATGTAAGTGGAGTAGCTCACTGTACTTTGTTGTTTCTGTCATTTCTATTTCCAAAACGTCTAGCTGTTTCCATGTTTCCTGGTGGTCACGACTATAGCCTCATATTCCCATGCTTGGCCAAGATGGGAATACGCCTTTAGTGTGATTACATTTAGCCTATAATTTTTTTTTTTTTTTTATTGAAAAGTGCATAACAGAACAGATAATACAGTGGAAGACAATAGAATGTAAGCACAAATAAACAAAAAGAAAAACTACACATGAATAGAAATAAGCCACAACATCATCTCCCTCCGTCCCCAAACCCCACCCACCGCCCGCCCTTTATCCAATAATTTAACTCCTATAACCATTTAAGTACTTTGTCGGTCATAAAGCATGAAGCAACACGCGTAAAGATCCAGATGAAACCTAGAATTTACATCTGAAGTGCTGTTCAGGTTAATAACTGTTGTACGTAATGAAAATATTTAGGCATTGATGTTGTAGACCTTATTAACTAGTTTAAAAAAAATTATTTTTGCCTGGTCTTCCTTCTGTGTTTTGTGAAAACTGCTATTGAAATATATATATTTTTCTTACTGTAGTGGCATTCCTGCAATGGTTGACTTTGCTGCAATGAGAGATGCTTTGAAGAAACTTGACAGAGATCCACACCTGGTGAATCCAGCCTGTCCAACTGATCTCATTGTTGATCATTCTTTGCAGTTGGATTTTTCTAAATGGTATTTTACTTAATTAATACATCTTGCATGTTCTTCCTCTAAACACATTTTTGTAGGTTACTTTAAAGAGATCCTCTCAATAGATTTGGGGTTCCTAAAACAGCAACATGCCCTTATCCTGGGGTTTAGGGCCCCAAATCTGATTACGCCAGTCCCATCCGTTGTGGCAGAAACTGTCTTATTCTAACAGAGATGAGTTACGACTCTTCACCTGCAGCTCCCAATACATTCGCATTGAAGCACGCTGTGCTGTCCAGTGGCTTTAGTTGGACATTCGATATGTGACAGCAACTACCAGAAAAGTCATAACTCATCTGCAGCAGAATAAAACTTTTTATTTTTTTCTACTGTATACATCAGGCTTGAGGCCCTAAACCCCCGAGAGGAAAAAAAAATGTTTTTCTTTGGAGACCATGGAATGTGAAAAAGGGCTTGGTCCAGTGCACATGATCTCTGAAACCAATCAGAGGCCTGAGGAAAGGTCACGGGATGTAACAGGTGACATATTCAAGTGCCATCCCGTGCCCTTTCCTTAGGCTGCTGATTGGCCTCAGCAGTGATGTGTGGTGTGTTTGCTTTTATTCCACCTTCCAGAGAAAAAGGTTTTTTTTTTTTTTCCCCTGGACAACCCCCTTTTAAGGACAGTTGGTCACACTACTGTACATACCTTTCTTGTGTAAAAATTCAGCCCTTCTGATGAGAAATTCGACTTTTATTCCATATGCAAATGAACTATTTGTAGCACTCAGAGCAGGGCCACATCTGCTGGAGCACCATCTTCTTTTGTGGTCTCTGCATATGTCTAAGGAACATGTGAAGTCTTCCACTGCTGGACGTAGCATTGGGTGATGACCTAAGAATATCGGTACTACAGCAGGTGTCCCCTGGTTGAGTGGACCCAAAACTTAATCTTAATATCTAAAAGGTAAGATTGCATTTTGACAATGCCACCAAACAGCCGAGCAGCAGTATATAACAGTTTTTTTTGCTAGTAGTAGACTTTAAGTACAACATTGTTTTATGTAGCAAAGTTTTTTATGTGCATTATTTGTGTTTTAGGAAGTTACTTTAAGTGTACCAAATAGCCTATTAGTCACATGACTCTTTCTCACAGCAGTGCAGCACAGACTGTTCCTACCACAATCTCAGTTGATTCACATAGACCAGCGTCCAAGCACTCGCCAGCTAAAGCAGCAGGTACTAAATCCCACTGTAGAGGACAAAGTAGCTGCAAGGGAGCCTGTGATTCTGGAACATCAAGCAGGATCTCTCGTGAACAGATTGAGAACACCCCAATGTTATGTCCTTTCCATTTGCAACCCATCCCTGAGTAAGACTCCTTTTATAATATTCTAAAGAACAGTTTTACTTTTAATAATTTATTGTTCCTTACAAAGACCAAATTTTTATATTTAACTTTTTGTGCTTCCTCTATTTATAGACCAGAAGCTGCATTAAAGAGTCTTGAGATTGAATTTAACCGGAATAAAGAAAGGCTTCAATTTTTTAAGGTAAGGTTAGTGGAATTATTGATTATATGGCACATCTTTTGGGACTTTACATTTCACTAAATGAAGCCCCCGGCTATTGTGTTTGGCCAGGGGTTTCGACTGAGTGCTTCAGCGAGAATGTGTTCTGAATCCTTCATTTGTAATAGCTGGACTCTTTGGGAGGCATTTATCAAGACTCTTGTCTTCTTATTCTGCTTCCCATCCCATATTTATTTATTTATATTGATTTATTTATTTATATGTAATATTTGTAGTAACATTTTATGATGCATTTGTAATATGTACCCGTTTTAAAACACAAAAAAGGGGAACTGCATTTCAGTACATGGGCAGCATTTCAGTACTTGGACATCTTGCACCTTTTTAGTGAACTAGGAGAATGGAAGTACTCCTCAGAAAAAAAAAAAAAGAGCAAGAAAAAGATGCAGTTAATGAAGCAGCTAAAGTCTGTGGAAACTGAGCTGCAGTACCCGCACCTGGCTAATTTTGGCTCTGTGCAGTGCATAGTATGTGCAGAGGAAGTGTCTTTGTGCAGCTCATCGGTGGGGATGGGGGGGCACCTATCAGGTCTCCACCAATCAGATGTTTATGGCCTATACTAAGGATAGGCCATGAGTTTAACCCCTTAACGACCGGCCCATAGGGAATCTACGTCGGCACTGACAGGTCCTTCCTGACTGCCCTATAGGAAAACTACGTCGGGCAGTCAGGGAAGGATTCCCTTTCAGTGCCGATGTAGTTGGAGCAAGTCTTAGCTGTATCTTACAGCTAAGACCTTGCTCCATAACCCCCCATCGGAGGGGGCTCCGATGGGGGGGGGTTTTAACCCCTTCAGTTCCGTGATCAAACATGATCACGGAACTGAAGCGGTTCCGCTGTGTTGCCGGTCAGATCGGCACCCCCCGCGGTGAGATCGGAGGGTGCCGATATACAAAACATGCAGTCTGGGGTCTGGCCAGTGACCCCAGACTGCCTGAGCCTCCATTACCTGGTTGATCCTGCCCCCAGTACTCAGGAAGCCAAGCGATGCGACTACATCGCTTGGCTTCCTGATACAGACTGGAGACACATGCAGCCTGTGTCTCCTGTGTCTCCAGCCTGTAATACTGATTCAGCAATGAAATCATTGCTGAATCAAGTGTCCTAAAAGGGAAACATAAAAAAGTGAAATAAAAAGTGAAAAATAAATAAATAAAGCTTTTGAAAAAAATAAATAAAGTTATAAAGCCCCAAAAATCCCCTTTTTTCTATAGAAAATGAGTTATGTAAAAAAAAAAACTAAAAATTAATAAAAACAATACATATTTGGTATCGCCGCGTCCGTAACAATCTGTACAATAAAACTGAAACAATATTTAATGTATATGGTAAACGTCGGGGGGAAAAAAAACGGAAAAAACCCGCCGGAAGTAGTGATTTTTCGCCATCTCACCTTAGAAAATATACTATAAAAAGTGATCAAAAAGTCATATGCACCCGACAACAGTACCAATAAAAAGCGCAGGTTGTCCCGCAAAAAATAAGCCCTCAACCAACACTGTCAACCAAAAAATAAAAATGTTACGCCTCTCAGAAGATGGCGATGCAAAAATCACTGATTTATGTCCCCAAATGTGTTTTTGTTCTGCAGAATTAGTATTGCATAAAAAAATACTATAAATGAGGTATCGCCGTAACCGTACCGACCCGCAGAATAAAGGTCACATGTTACTTATCCTGTACGCTGCATGGCGCAAAATTTAAAAGGTAGAATGCAATGCCAGAATTGATTTTTTTTTTTTTTTTTTTAATCCAGCAAAAAAAGAGTTAATAAAATGTATTCAATAGAATATAGGCACCCAAAAATGGTGTCATTACAAAATACATCTCATCCTGCAAACAACAAGCCCTTATATGGCCGCATCACCAGAAAAATAAAGAAAATATAGCATCTAACAATGTGAAGACAAAAACCCGCAAAATCGCCAAATCATTAGAACACGACTGGCTGCATCAGGAAGGGAATATATAAGCGGTGCGAGCGGATATCAGGGGACACCCCAGATTTACAGCTTATGAGGGAACAGACACCAGAAATGACCCCCAAAGTGACCCCCAGAGTGACTCCCCCAATCATAGGAGCTACTGGGACATAGTAGGGAATTTGGTGTCTGCAATGTTCTCCGCACAGCTTATATACTCCCTC
This sequence comes from Leptodactylus fuscus, assembly GCF_031893055.1. NCBI lineage: Eukaryota > Metazoa > Chordata > Amphibia > Anura > Leptodactylidae > Leptodactylus > Leptodactylus fuscus. Next base: position 95,194,804 of record NC_134269.1, read on the forward strand.
TTCACCATCCGCTGTGCAGTCACGTCCAGATACTAATACTCACTACACCCCCTGAGAAATTCTATGAGGGGTGCAGTTTTCAAAATGGGGTCACTCCTTTGGGGAATCCACTTTTCTGGTACCTTACAGGCTCTACAAACATGACATCACGTCCAGATACCAAACATCCAAATCTGTGCTCCAAAAGCCACATCGCGCTCCTTCCCTTCTGCGCCCTGCTGTGCGCCCAAACTGCAGTTTATGTCACATGTATGACACATGTATGACACTGGTGTACCCGGGATAATGTACGTAATGTCATATGTGGGTATAAACTGATATAGGGGCACAGCCGGACACAGAAGGGAAGAAGGGTTATTGGGTTTTTGGAGCACAGACGGTTTGGTTTTTGGATGCCATGACACTTTTGTAGAGCTGAAACGCCAGTAAAGTGGGATCCCCTGATATGTGACCTTATTTTGGAAACTACACCCCTGAAGGATTTAGCCAGGGGTACAGAGAGCATTTTTAACCCCCAAGTGTTGCTATAACTTATTATCCATAAATGAATATGAAGCTGATTGTGAGAAGTGAAAATGACAATTTTTCCAGGAATACGTCATTTCAGTGCATAATATGTTGTACCCGCCTTGTATCAGAGATGAACGCTCTGAAAGCTGTTGTGCCCGGGATACCCACTTACCAGTTTTTGGAGTGTGTACCTCTGCTGACATAAGTTGGGCACAACATATCGGGCACTAAAATGGCGAATCTCTGGAAAAATTTCATTTTTAACTTCTCATTTTCAGTTGCGATTTCATTTCTGGAAACTAAATAAATGCAACCCTCAAGGGTTAAAAACGCTCGCTACACCACTTGATATATCCCATCAGTGGGCTAGTGTCCAAAATAGGGTGACATGTCTGCAGATTCCACTTTATTGGCAATTCAGGGTCTTCGCAAAAGTGGCATGACGTCCAAAAACCAAACTGCGCCAAAAACCAAAATAGCGCTCCTTCGATTCTGTGCCCGGCTGTACCAAACAGCCATTTCTACCCACATATGGCATTAAGTCCGTTATCTGGGGTACACCAGTGTCATACATGTCGGCATACACTGCCATTTGGGTACACAGCAGGGCGCAGATGTGAAGGACCGCTATGTGCATTTGGAGTGCAGATTTAGATTGTTGGTGTTTGGACACCATGTCACATTTACAGAGACCCTAAAATTGCCCCTACAAAATGGGGTCACTTATTGGGGAATTCCAGTTTACTGTCAACTCCAGGGATCTGCAAAAACATCATGGCGCCCAGAGGGTCCCTCTAAATTTGTACCCCAAAAGCTAAAAAGCGCAGTGCTCCTTCCCTTCTGAGCCCTGCTGTGTGCCCAAGCAGCAGTTTACACCCAGATATATAATTTTTTGCCCCTCGGGATGTCCCCTTAATAGTTTTAGGAGTGCAGGTCTCTGACAACACAAAGTGGGGGCAACGTATTGGGCACCGAAATGGCATATTCTTTAAAAATTTCAATTTTCATTTTGTACATTAATTTTTGGGAAGCATTTTTAGGCTCAAAATGATAATACCCCTTGATACATTCTTTGAAGGGTGTAGTTTTTAAAATGGGGTCACATTTGAGGGGTTTCCATTGTATTGATACTTTAGGGGCTCAGCAAATGCGACATGGCACCTGAATACTATTCCAGCCACATCTGCCCTCCAAAAGCCAAATAGCGCTCTTCCCATTCTGAGCCCCACCATGTTCCCATACAGCAGATTATGATCACATATGGGGTATTGCCGTGTTCAGAAGAAATTGTGTAACAAACTGTGGGGGGGCTTTTTCTCTTTTAACCCCTTGTGAAAATGAAAACTTTGGGGATAAAGGGACATTTTAGTAATTTTTAATCTACACATGCCAAGGTTAGTAAAATCTGTGAAACGGCTATAGGGTCAAAATACTCACTATACCCCTCAATGAATACCTTAAGGGGTCTAGTTTATCAAATGGGGTCATTTCAATTGTTTTGGTAACTCAAATCTTGTTTGAATGTGCAATGGGCCTGAAATATCTGCAAGCAAAATTTGTGTCTTGAAATCCAGTTGGTGCTCCCATCTTTTTGGGCACTACCATGCATCCGTACATAGGATTAAGGCCACAAAGTGTACATTTTTGAATACGGGAGAAATGGGGCCATCTATTTTGGGGTGTTTTTCTTTATTTTCATGGCATGTGTGCAAAAAAACTGCCTTTAAAATGACTCTTTTGTGTAAAAAATATGACAATTTTTTGTTTGACACAAATTCTTTTAAAACCTATGGGGTCAAAATACTCATTATACCCCTCAATGAATACCTCAAGGGGTCTAGTTTATAAAATGGTGTCATTTATTGGGGTTTTAAATTGTTTTGGTAACTCAAATCTTGTTTGAATGCATAATGGGCCTGAAACATTTGGAAGCAAAAATTGTGTCTTGAAATCCAGTTGGTGCTCCCTTCTTTTTGGGCCCTACCGTGCGTCCGTACATAGAATTAAGGCCACAAAGTGTACGTTTTTGAACACAGGAGACATGGAGTCATCTACTTTGGAGTGTTTTTCTTCATTTTCATGTGTTATGTGCAAAAAAACTGCCTATAAAATGACACTTTTGTGTAAAAAAATATGAAATTTTTTGTTTGACGCAAATTTTCTAAAAACTTATGGGGTCAAAGTACTCACTATACCCCTCAATGAATACCTTAAGGGGTCTAGTTTATAAAATGGGGTCATTTATGGGGGTTTTCAATTGTTTTGGTAACTGAAATCTTGTTCAAATGTGCAATGGGCCTAAAATATCTGAAAGCAAAATTTGTGTTTTGAAATAAATTTGGCACTCCCTACCTCTTCGGCCCTACTATATGTGCGTACATAGGACTAAGGCCACAAAGTGTACATTTTTTAACACGGGAGAAGTGGGGTGATATATTTTGGGGTGTGTTTCTTCTTTTTGATGTGTTGTGTGCAAAAAAAACTGGCTTTAAAATGACACATATTTGAAGAAAATGAAAATGTAATTTTTTTTCATCATTTGTAATAATTCTTGCAAAACAATATTTTTTTGATCAAAATGCTCACTAAACCCCTCAAAGAATACCTAAAGGGGTCTAGTTTTACAAATTGGGTCATTTAATGGGGGTTTCTGTCATTATGTCACCTATTCCTGTCTGCAAACATAGCTTGGTACAGGAAAAAATCACATACTCCAAATTTCCAAAATTTGCTTATAAACTTGATAAACTTGTAAATTGTCTAAATTACTCAAATATGCTAAAATTATTTCAAATATGCTTGAAACACAAAAGGAACATTTGGAAGTATATAACTACTAACTTTTTTGCCCTGTATTATTGTGCATATATTGAGATATCGCAGATGAAAATGGAAAACATTGAAAAAATTTCAAAATTTTCAGCATTTGCGAGTTTTTTAATAAATTTACACACGTTATATCAGTCTAATTGTACCTTCTCAGTAAAGTACAACATGTCACAAAAAAACAATATCAGAATCGCTTGGATGCGCTATACTGTTACAGAATTATTCACTAACAAAGTCACACAGGGAAAATTTCCAAAATTTGGCTTGGTCATTAAGGTCTAAAATAGGCTGGTCACTAAGGAGTTAAAAGAAATGTAAAAAAAAAAAAAAAAATCCTGGCCAGCCACTTTATTGTTGAAACACCAAAGACGACTTCAAGTTAAAGAAGCATTCCAGGCAAGATCCTGTTTCTTTATTTACCCTGCACCACTCCTTTGATTCTCTGTCACTCTCCTGGCTTCTTCATGTATAGTGCCTTCATATCCCTATAATCCAGCTTCTCCCCAGCTCATGACTTTTATATTTTCTTTCACTGTGCATCACTTTTAGGCAGCTAGAGGACTGCACTATCACTGCTACTGAGGGAAATTGCAACTTATCCTTTTCTTTATGTATTTTCCCAAATAATTGAAGAGACCAAAAATATACAGTCAAGGAGTCCACACTGTGATCTCGTCCATTATAGGTGTGTGACACGAGCTGTTTTATATCAGCAGTAGCTAGTCATTGCAGATTTTGTCCCCTGTGGATAGCCTTTGTGGTACATTCCATGCTGCTTGAATCATACAAAAAGGTCTATTGCCTGGAATGGTGACCTCTGAGAGATCAGAAAGCCATGTTACTGTCAGGAGGTTGCCCTGAGATAACTTGACTCAAATGGAGAAAGACGACCCTCAATTTTCAGATAAAATGGAATAGCGAATGAATAAAATAAATCTTCTACTTTAATGCTTCAGTTAATCTTTGTTTCAGTGGTGTTCAAAGGCTTTTAAGAATGTCACAGTGATCCCTCCAGAAACTGGAACAGTGCATCAGGTGAATTTGGAGTACCTGTCCAGATTAGTTATGGAGGAAAAAGACCTCTTGTATCCAGACAGTGTCCTTGGTACGGATTCTCATACTACTATGGTGAATGGCCTTGGAATCTTGGGCTTAGGTGAGTAAAATATAATGATTGATTTGTTTTTACTGCTTAGGCCACATAGAAGTCATGAGTTTAACACTTTTATTTTTTTAGTATTAACAGGGTGAGGCCTCCATAGTCCACACATGTATTATAATTTATAGCTCAGAACATGAACTGGTTGCGTTTCCCTTGATAATTGTGGCACATCTGACGCTACCAGGGCTTGATTTAAGACCAGTGTATAAGACGATATTCCATCTCATTGTCTCACTGTAATGTTGGTCACAGTGGGACAGCACCCACCATCTGGGACTGTCACGCTGAATCGGGTATCATTGAGAGGTATAGAACCACATCCAGCCATTACAGCTGTTAAAATGTGCTTGTGCTGAAGCCTTATGTGGCATATTATTTGGCAATTTTTTTGCAGCAAGTGCATATATGGAAAATGTATGTAATAGGTGCAGAAAGTTCTGCAACAAATATACTACGAGTGGGTGTATACTGGAAACACACGTGCAGTGTGCAGGAAGGGTTTGATCTCCTTCCTGAATGCGTTTCTGGCTTTGGCTAAAAAAAAAAAAAAAAAAAAAAAAAAAAACTGCCACAAAATGAACACCAAAAAAGCAAGAAAAACTCTCCGACTTGAAAGTACGCAACATGCAATATGCCATGATCAACATACATTTCTATATAGCCTGGGAAAGAATGGCATTGAAATTGTCTACAAAGATTTTGAAAGCTGTGAGGAGATAAGGAAAGATAAATAAGTAAATCTTTCCAGTGGGCAAGCCCAGTGACATTTCTTCAAGAGCACTTTCTTCAATCGTCGAAAAAGTTTGAAAAAAGAAAATCTGAACTTCATCCTTCATCTTCATTTTTATGAAGAAAAAAAAGTTGTAATATTGTAAATTCCCATAGAGCTGGATAGAACAGCAACATGTCTGCACGACTGTGGCTTCATTACTTTGATGGAGTTAATTTTCTGTTCAGAATATATCTTTGCCAGTCACATGCATAAGCACCATTTGTTTATTAGGTAGTAAACAAAATCAAGGAGTTTTTATACAATGATATGGCCTGTCTGTTTCACCAATATTAATTTTTCAAGGTGTCGGAGGAATAGAATCAGAAGCAGCTATGCTTGGCGTACCCATCACATTAACTTTACCAGAGGTTGTCGGATGTGAGCTAACCGGCTCAGTATCTCAACTTTCCACTTCCATAGATGTTGTTTTAAGCATCACTAAGGTGAGAATTTGACACTAAACCTGCAGTGTTTAGTTGTAACTGGTTATTGGATAACTTTGTATACTGAGACTTCTCAGTATCTTCTAGGATATGTCCACATTAAGAGGTGTTTTTAAAGTCATACATGGCTCTTAGAAAAGAGGTTTACTTTCCTAACTTTTCCCAGTTCTAACTAATGTATGCAATACAATATGTGAGACATTTTGACACTCTCAAATGAATCCTGGATAGAGATGAGCGAGTACTGTTCGGATCAGCCGATCCGAACAGCACGCTCCATAGAAATGAATGGATGCACCTGGTACTTCCGCTTTGATGGTGGCCGGCCGCTTAACACCCCCCGCGTGCCGGCTACGTCCATTCATTTCTATGCGAGCGTGCTGTTCGGATCGGCTGATCCGAACAGTACTCGCTCATCTCTAATCCTGGAGTCTTAACTCATTTGGAATTTTATCAGTGAAGTAAATCTATAATGAATTTACTTTCAGTGTAACGGTTAACCTTTTAAAGGAGTTGTCCATGAATTGAGGAGGTTTGCAGAAGGTGTAACATTAAAAAAAAAAATTCATACTCTCCTGTCCCTTGTGCTGTGGTGTCACCGGGTCCTTTCCAGCCATCTCACATGCAGCGCAGGACTGGCGGTGCTGCCACTGGAGCGATTGTAACAAATGTTTACCTTGAAAGTGCCTTAAAGCAAACTTTTTCTCTTTTCCTGCAGCACTTACGACAAGCTGATTTGTCTGGGAGGTTTGTGGAATTCTTTGGAGAAGGGGTGTCTCAGCTTTCAGTTGCCGATCGTACCACAATAGCCAACATGTGTCCAGAGTATAGTGCCACAGTGGCCTTCTTTCCAGTGGACCAAGTAACCCTTAGCCACTTTAAACAAACTGGTAAGCATTTTGAACTGGGACCAATATTTATTAAAAGAAAACTGAAATGTTTCAGCCATGAAAGAAAAAAAAAACAAAACAAAAAAACTTCACCATAGTCAATTAACTCCTCATGGACACAACCTAAAAAACACCTTAAGGGTGCATTCACACTACGTAACGCCGGGCGTGTATGAGAGCCGTACACGCCGGCGTTACAGCAGACTGCCGAACACTTCCCATTCACTTCAATGGGAGCGCTCGTAAACGCCGCTGTTACGAGCGCTCCCATTGAAGTGAATGGGAAGTGTTCGGCAGTCTGCCGTAATGCCGGCGTGTACGGCTCTCATACACGCCCGGCGTTACGTAGTCTGAATGCACCCTAAGGGTGCATGCACACTACGTAACGCCGGGCGTGTATGAGAGCCGTACACGCCGGCGTTACAGCAGGGCTGCCGAACACTTCCCATTCACTTCAATGGGAGCGCTCGTAAACGCCGCTGTTACGAGCGCTCCCATTGAAGTGAATGGGAAGTGTTCGGCAGTCTGCCGTAATGCCGGCGTGTACGGCTCTCATACACGCCCGGCGTTACGTAGTGTGCATGCACCCTAAGACTAAAGCCCCATTGGACGTCCTGCAGCGAAAAAGCGCTGCAGGAAAAACTTAGGCTGCAGTGCTTCGCGTTTTTTCTCACAGTGCTTTAGACAGAAAGTTCACAGTCCCCCTTCCCATAAATCAATGCATTTTCAAAACTGCACCCTTCAAATAATCCATAATGGCATTTAGGGAGTTTGTTAACCCCTTAAAGGGGTTGTCCCATCACAAGGATCCTATCTATAATACTAGTTTATGTGGATTTAAGACTTTTTCCTAAATACATTGCTTCAGCAAAACTGCTATGTTTGGCCGCTATCTTAATTTATTCACTTCATTGTTTACACTCTGTTTCCATGACCACTGGCCTGGTGCTGAGCTTATCTCCTCAGTGGACCCAGCACTGAGCTGTGTATGTCTTTTCCACAGACAAGTGATTTAGTGAACTTGTAGAGAACTCCGGGATTTGAGCTTTTCCATTTATCAGTCGGTTTAATTGAATTTGGCTGATAAGGGCTGAGATAGGGAGTCAGGTACCTCTGTATGTATTGCAACTGACTCAAATCCAGCTCTGCCACATCAGCTTCATGCTGTGGTAATTCATTTACAACCAATCCCTCATTACTGACTGCAAACCTAGCAGATAGCAGAGCAAGTGAAACCCAGCCCACCAATGTGCAGAGAAAACCAGGAAGTGAACAGAGCAGACAGCCTGCAGGCTGCTGCGCAAGTGAGTTGGTAATACCCCTTTAAGCATTTTAGAGGCATTAAAACAATATGGATGTGAAATTTAGACATTTGAGGTTCATCAGGAAGTTATTGTGGACCCAGTATTGGCAGCCTCTTCACCTGATAAAATACTCTACAGCACTTAGGCTGTCCTCATGTGGTGTAGATGAGTATAGAGCTTCTATATCTATACTTTCTAGTGGTTGGTCTTCCCCCAAAGACATACCCTCCAGGCATTTCAACAGATCTATGGTACTTCTTTTTTGATCATCTATTTGGCGACATGAAGAAAAATTACTTTTGACTTTTTGCTGTGGTGTTTTTTTTTTTGTTTTTTTTTTCTTCTTTTTTCTCTAATACAATATTCACCGTGTGGGTTAACGAATGTTTTGTGGTAGTACAGGCTGTTATGGATTCAGCAATGCAAAATATGTATTGCTTTTTTATTTTAAGTTTTATAAATAATATGAGAAAAGAGGCATTTTTGAGTCATTTTTAAAGAGGACCTTTCACCATTTTGCCCACAGGCAGTTCTATATACTGCCGGAAAGCTGACAGTGCGCTGAGTTCAGCGCACTGTCGGCTTTCCCAATCTGTGCCCGGTGTGAAGAGCTTACGGTCTGGTACCGTAGCTCTTCTATGGTCAGAAGGGCGTTTCTGACAGTTAGCCAGAGACGTCCTTCTTCACAGCACAGCCAATCGCGCTGTGCTGTGAGAGCCGGGAGGAACGCCCCCTCCCTCCCTGATAATGCTCGTCTATGGACGAGTACTGCGAGCAGAGGGAGGGGGCGTTCCTCCCGGCTCTCACAGCACAGCGCAATTTTGCCTATGGGCAAAATGGTGAAAGGTCCTCATTAAATACTACTTTTGAATTTTTGTTTATTTATTTTTTAACATCTGAACCAGTGATTTTCTGATCAATGGTGCAGCATGACGTAAAAATCAACCACGGGTGTTACAAGTGGATTTCATCTGTATCATACAGCTTTTGAGCAGGTACCGTTGCCATGACATACTAGTACATCATGAACTGGGAAGTTTCACTGCTCCGTGATGTACTATTATATGGTGCGGGACAGAGTTAAAGGATGTTCAGCATGAAAATGGAGATGCAATCAGCCCCCGGTTCCTAGTAGTAAATAGTCTTACAAATACCCTCCTACCATTATTTTTGTAAATCTTGATTTCATTTTTTTAAAAATTTATTTTTTCTTGATATACAATTTAGAATGAAGTGCTTTGAGGCATGGCAGTGCCTGGAGAGGCTGTTTCTAGCTATGCTGCTTTGCCCGCCCAGCTGTACACTCATTCAGTCAATTGACATCTTATTTGTTTTCCTGCCTCTTGACAGAACTTCTGAAGCAGCTAAAATCCTCCCAGAATCCAAGGGAATATTGCACAGTGAATTAGTCCTCTAGTCACTAATCAAATGCATGGCCACTAGAACCCATACAGGAAATTACTCAAGCCTTATAGGTAAAAGGCACAAAGTATGATCTGAGCACCACCCCAAACTGTATTTACCAGTGCCATATTGAATGAGGGAATAATAATAATTCTAAAGTACACATGGCTTTCTATTAGTAAGAACCAATAAGACAAAGGCAGCCTTAGGGACTTAAGTGGAGTTAGGCAGAGTCTGCTAAAGGCTGGACAGTAGAGAAGTACAAACCTAAACCGTGGTGGAAAAATGGTGGTCATTCGCTATGACCCACTAAAAATGTTGGACAGGCTGCCACTTGGTTGGGTGCTGCTAGTAGAGTTCCCCTGGAGTGGCCATGTCCAAGAAAACCTGCCCTGCCAAGGAAAGGGGAGGGAGATTGCAATACTCTCCTATCTCATGTCTTCAGGAGCCACAGGGTCATCCCCTCGGTGAACTTTGCACTCAGCAGTGGGCTGCCGATGCAGTGAGTGGGAACTGGGTGTTTGGCGAGGCACTCTTTTAACGAGCGCAGTACCCACAGGAGGGCACTACTGGTGTGGTGTACACGCTGGAGACCCCCCCCCCCCCCCGCACCTGAAAGAAAACTAAAAATTATGTAAGACAGAAAGACCTGAGTCAGGTTGTGTCTGCCTCCAACAGACACTAGGCTAAAACTGGCTAACACAGTTTCTGTGAAGAGGGTATAGCTTGGAGGTGGAGACTACTTCTTTTGATATTCCTACAGTCAGCCTTCTAGTGGACAGGTCTATACCCAAGCTGCTGTGTTCCCCAATGAAATAAGCAAGAAAATAAAGCTATGAGGGTGCTTGTGAGACTGGTGTCTTCTTGGTACTTAGGATGGTTACATCACCATTTTCCTGCTGACAGACTCCCTTTAAGATGTCCATTCTGGTCATCAGCCTAAGTATGGCTTTGCATACAATTATAATGTGTACTATTAGGGGAGTAGACCTTTTCTTTAAACTTTACTATGTTAAAGTTAATGCTGACCTACCGCAAGGATAGGTCACCAATATCTGATCGGTGAGGGTCTTTCACCTGGCACCCCTCACTGATCAGCTGTTCTCAGTGGCTGATACAATGAAACAGGAACAGGAAGCAGACAGGTCTGTTCTGTGTAGTATAGTGACTGAACTGAGTTAGTGCAGCTGAGCTCCCATTTAAGTGAATGTGGACAGTTCTACAATACCCTGCTCTGGCACAGAGAGTAGAAATTGTCTACTTCCTATGTATCAGCTACAGTCTGGTCATCAGTGGGGTTTTTTGTTTTGTTTTTTTAAAGCCTGGAAAATCCTTTTAATTATTGGTCCTGACTGAAGGCAGTGTATGAGGCTACTTTATTAAATGTGGCAGTTCTTCAGTATTGCTATGAAGTAGTGTAATTTAATCTGATGTGTTTTTCTTTCCTCCTCCATGATAGGTGTTGATCTGCATCAGTTAAGGATATTTAAAGCCTATTTAAAAGCTGTGAAGTTGCTTAGAGAAGAAAATGGTACACAAATACCAAGGTATTCCAAGGTAACAATGCCCAAGGGTTAATACTGTACAATAGTATTGATGTGTCTGGACTTGGTGCTTTAAAGCAGATCTATAAGTATGATATGTTGCACTAGTTTAGGGCTGTATACTTTCAGTCCAAAGGTATAGAGACTGTGTTCTTTGTCTAAATTCCTGTACAAATCCTATGCACGTCACATGCTTATGAGTCTTCAGTATTCGTGAGGAGAGCTTTCCCACTTTGTGTTTGATAAACAGCTCTCTTCCCCCACGACAGCCTACACTCAGCAGCAAGGGGGCAAGGATCATTTTTGTCATTGATACATGAGACGTTTCTAGCATATTCTTTTTGCAGATATATTAAACTAATAACACAATAGATATTTGCTGTACAGTAATTTTTCCCCTCGTCTATATTTTGTGTACGGTAATCTCTTCTTTTCTTTAATTTTTTTAGGTTTTGGAAATCAATTTAAACACCATTGTTCCCTATGTTAGTGGCCCAAAAAGACCCCAAGACAGAGTATCTGTAACTGATATGAAGAAGGATTTTGAATCCTGTTTAAATGAAAAGGTGTGTTAACTCTAGAATCGCACCTCCAGCTTTTTATTGCAAATCTTCTGTAACATGTACTTTTTCTCATTCATTCATTCACAATGAAATCCGTTACAGTTGCTGTATGACGGCTTACTCTACAACGCTTATCCATGTTGTCCTCGAGCTCATAAACTCTAATTTAAGTTGAATTCGTATGAAATTAATCAGAATTCAAATTGTGTTAGTTCCTTCTCAGGAGCTTAAGGCTAAAAACTCAGCCATCAGACCGCTTACGTGACTGTTTTCAATGAAAATGGGACAGATCAGCCTGCAATATATGACATGCAGGATGCATAGAAAAATATTACAACTACATACTGTACATTGCAGTAATAAACTACTCTCAAAGGTATCCATGCCTTTTAAGGCTAATTCTTTAGTTTACATTACTCCTTTCTTTTGAAAGCTGTAATATGTTGAAAATGAAGTATGTGAACAAAGTAAATGCTTTAAGACCAAACTTATTTTATTCTTTCTATAGAAATATAGAAACTTTATACAGTCTGTTTTAAGTCTAAAATTAGTCAGAACTTCTTTAGATATGCAATTCTTAATGATGTCAAATCGAAATTGGGTTTTCCCCGTTTCCTCAAAATCACAGGCTTGGAGACTCTTAACACAGATCTGTGAACATAGCCTTAATTTTACATACATAAAGTCGTCATGCAAGATTAGTATGTTCTGCCATCACCCTATTTCTGTACATCTGAGGCTAAGTTCACATCTGTGCTCCGCTGCAGAAACCACCAGAAATCACCAAAGAAAAAAGGCCTGCACAGAGGACTTTTCTCTCTGCTTGTTTCAGTATGAAATTGACAAACCCCATTAAAGTCCGCCAGTGAATAATGTTCTATTGATCCGGTGCTCTGTTGTTTAGGTTCCCTGGCTTACCCGAACGATGGAGAGCCGGGTGCAGATGTGAACCTAGCCTATCTCTGGACTAACACACAATATGTACTGCTGTATGTTATATAGGAAAAACTATTTACACATGAAGTACTATGCACTGGCTATATATAGAAAATTACCTGTACGAGTAAGCTATCTGGTGTCAACAAGTCCAATGCATTTTATTTAAAATTTTTGTGAGAACTGTGTGTCCTGTTGATATTAAATCAGAGGTTTTCTGGGCATTTTATATTGGTGGCCTATCCTCAGGATAGAACATCAATATCTGGTGATGTTCAGACATCTGGCACCACCACTGATCAGCTCTGCTGCTGAAACTTCAGTGAATGGAGCCAAAAGCAGACTGCTCCATCCACTGTATATTGTGGCTGTTCCTGACTACTGCTGCTCAAAACCCAATCAAATTAAAGGTAGCTGAGTTGCCATACACTTGTCACTGCACCTACATAGTAGACAGAGCAATTTGCTTCCGTGACATTTACTAGATCGCCGATCGGGGTCCGATCTTTTCCGATCCCGATCGCTCAACGCTAACTGTAATCTTAAATTACATCACTATAGAACTCTTATGTATTACATTTTCTTTCAAATTGTAATGTAAAACTAAATAAATTAACTAAAATAGATTTTATTTTTTGATAATTGGGAACTATTCTCTCATATCAGGTGGGTTCAAGAGGATTCCAAATTTCCCCCGAAAGGCAGAAGGTGGAGATTCCAGTTACATATGGAAGATCAGAATACATGTTGTCACATGGTTGCGTACTTATTGCTGCTGTGATCAGCTGTACCAACAACTGTAACCCTTCTGTCATGCTAACTGCAGGTAATAATTTAAGGCTGTGTCTGCATCACATTTTCATGATTCTGTGCATATATTGAATGTGATAACTTGCTCCCATTGGTTCATCATGTGGCAAGAGTGTTAAGTTGGCATTCAGGTAGTGTGCACCAGCACACCATGTTTTTTTTTCACCTGTATTGAAGAAGCATTTGGCACAGTATAGCAAGATATTTTTTTTCTGCAGATTAATTTTTTAGTTTGTACAAATTCCGCCATGTGAAAAACCTTAGAGGTTGTCCAGGAAAAAAAAAAAAATTTAAGTAGACCAGGGGCGGTGAAAAAAAAAAAATCCTATTCCTCTGTCCCTTGTGCTCCAGTGTCCTCTCAACCCGGTTCAGTCCTGTTGCTCAGCTGTCTTCTTGAAGTGAAATTCTTAGCGGCTCCCAGCTTCCTTCTGCTGGAGACGCTGATTGGCCTCAGTGGTCATTTGCTGCAAGTGCTTCCATTGGGAGACAACAAAGGACCATCAGGACCAGACCGTGCTGAGAGGCACCAGGGGACAGGTGAGTGCAATTCCCCCACCACCACCGCCTCATTCACCTTCCCCACCCCATTTAAAAAATAAAAAAGAAAGAATATATATATATATATATATATATATATATATATATATATATATATATATATATATATATATGAACTTAATATTTTTTTCCTGGATAACCCATTTTATATGCTGGATTTTACTGTTCATGCCCTTTGTCTAAATGGTTACTCACCACTATGATATGCCCACAGTACTTTAAAGCTGCTGTTCATAATGCCATACACAGGACTTTGTGTTGAGGCTAGTCTCTCCTTCTGCCAACCATTTCCACACACTCACTCTGATTTGCCGCTGAAACACTTGTTTTACTTGGAAAGAAATTAATGGAGTTTCTTCGCTGCAGACCACTCCTTTCATAAAGGAGCACCGGGTCTGACCCTTGACTTGACAAAGTTATGCATTTGCTTGTGGACACTACAGTCAGCCTTTCAGTAGTATGACACAGCAGCCATGAAGTGGGGAACGTTCCTCTATGCTACTGTAGATTCATTTACTCTGAGCTGAAAATGTTTGGAGTCAGGTAAAAGGGAAGAACATGTTAAGGGTCAGCAAACTTCCAACTAAAAACATATATTACAAATCTTCATTCATAAACATAATAACCTATCACTTTCTCACAGGTCTGTTGGCGAAAAAGGCTGTAGAAGCTGGACTCAAGGTGAAGCCATACATAAGGACAAGCTTGTCACCTGGAAGTGGAACAGTCACACACTACCTCACTGCCAGTGGAGTGTTGCCTTTCCTGAACCAGCTGGGGTGAGTGAAAGTTGTGTTTCACACCTTCCAATTATTCTCCCAAACTCCCACAACATTTGCTAAATGTTCAAAAGCGTTCCTGCTGTGTGGTCCCCTATTTGCAGCACTTCCAGTGTCGAGTTTTCTGACTACTGTGACTCTATTGATTTTTCCCCAGGCACAGCGTGAAATGGGTGATTCAGTAGAGAGTCTTATGTCATCACCATTCTCTCATTAGGGTTGTGTGATGCTACATAGATACTGTGGAGAAGAAAACAGTTTGATAACAGGAATATTAATATAAAAATACTAATCTGTGTTTAACAACAGGTCCACCCATCCTGTTCACTATAGACTGTATACTGCAGTGATCAGGGCACTTTGCTGCTAAGTGTAACTTGTTACTGAAATTCTACAGACCCATTTGCTCCTCCACTACTGGGAACACAACACGCTCACTGCCTTGTTCCCATGATGTTCTCTGTGAAGCTGTCCAATCCACCTGTGTTACCGGTTAGCAATGCATCGGTCACATCACATTGGAGAAGGGAACCTTTCTTGCTTCCTACACTGCCAAAAGATAAAAAATTGAAACAATTAAAACATAATTTTTTACTAGTTATCATATAGAAAGGGGTGCCCAGTAGTGCCGTTATGGTCTTGTTTAATTATGGGGCTATTAGTTCAAAGGGACAGTCATGTGCTATGGGAGTCTGTATTATCTATATCACATCTGCTATACTATTATTTAAGCACAGAGTAATAGCCTGTGATGTGAATAGTAAATGACTCCCTGGAAACACCTGTATCAGGCTGGGTTCACACCTTCGCCTGTATTCCTTTTGGGGTTTCCATCTGTGGAACCACTTAAAGAATGCAGAGAATAGCCCTGCAAGCAGGACTTTTCTCTCCGCATTTTTCAGGTGGAAACCCAGCAGACCCCATTATAGTCTATGGGGTCCGCAGGTAAGAAGATTAGGTTTCTGTTCTTGGAGTCCCCAAGTGGACCCAAAAAACAGAAACCCAGGCGTAGGTGTGAACCTAGCGTCATTCAGTGTAGTTGTGTAGGGCAATGCATGGAAAATCCTATTGCAAAATAAACTACATTGTGGTTTCTCCAGTTATACTTGGCAGCTACAGAATATAGTGGGTCTGCATCTATGGACCATCTAAGATCACATATAATGTTGTACTAAATACTCAAAGGCAATCACAAACAGTGCCCTGTTAAAAACACTGTGAAGTACATGCACAAAATTACTTATTTATACTATGTGCATTTCTTTCAATCCAGGTTTGACATTATTGGATATGGATGCTCAAGATGTGTAGGCAATACCAATCCTTTACCTGACGAAATTGTTACTGCTATTAAAAAGGTATTGTGAAATAATTTCTATCCAATGGCTTTGTGGATAATAGTAGAAACATATATAATGAAAGTATTCCTTTTTCAGGGGGAACTGGTAGCATGTGGTGTATTTTCTGGAAACAAGCATTTTGAGGGGAGTAGGTGTAGCTGTATCCGTGCCAATTACCTGGCTTCCCCACCGTTGGTTGTTGCCTATGCATTGGCAGGCACAGTAAACCTAGACCTGCAAACAGAGGCTCTGGGTAAGTGTTATATAAGTATCTTGAAGTATTTGGAGGTTGATGGCAATAGTTTTATCTGGTTCGGTAGTTGAAAACACAGATTTCAAGTAAACTAACTTTACATAATGACTAGAAACAAAAATATGTAGATGTTTGTTGTTTTTTTTTGTTTTGTTTTTTAACAGAGCATTAAAAATTTACAATTTTGAAAACCATAGTAACCAACCACATCGCATCTCTCATTTCTTGTTTTAACACCGGTGGTCCAAGACTTAGGCTGGGTTCACACTAGCATAGGTGTCCAACAGCTAGTGTCCGTAGCTAATGTCCACGCAATATTTTAGCATCGGACACTAGCTGCGTCCGTTTACAATTTCCATTATTTTAAATGGGATATTATGTTGTGTCCTTAAGTGTCCATTTACAAAAATGTCTGATTTTTCAAGCAGACAGCAAAATCCTGACCTTCCTCCTAGAGTTTTCAACCTGGTGATCCCTTTAGCGACACAGGTTAAAGGATGAATGCCCTGGAGAGTAGCCCTACCACAAATCTGTTCATTGGCACAGTAGTTCCATACACACATTACACTTCTAGTACTTTTGAGGAATTAAAGCTGTGCTATGATTTCTATAGCAGCAATTTTCCTATAACACAGATTGTGTAAATCTCACCCATATATATGTGTCAATTCTAAACACAGCATTATTGGGTTGTGTACATTTAAAAGCATGTGTGAATTATTTACTTTGGTCCATTTTTCAGGAGTGAATGCTCAGGGTGAGAAGGTCTTCCTGCGGGACATTTGGCCCAGCCGTGAAGAGGTTTTACAAGTGGAAGAGAATCTTGTTATACCGTCCATGTTCAAAGAGCTTAAAATAAAAATAGAGGTACATAAAAACCCCAAAAACTTGCCTATATAGAGGAGTTGTCTCATTAACATATGATTGACTTAGTTAATGCAAAGCATAAGCCCAGTCGTCCAGTTGGAATAATGAAATAATACATTTAGTGCACAGAGTCGTCTTGGCTGGCCTGTTAAATAGGAGAAATCACTAACACTTAAAAACAAAAAATATGGACCACACTTGCAAATACATTCATTGACCAAAAAAAACCACACCCAGATTAATATGACTGATTTAATACAAAACTTGGTATGAAGTTATTTCTCAGCTAAATATGTCTCATGTAGACATTCTAATTCCTTCACTACACATCCCTGTCTCTGCCTGGACGATTTACAGTTGCTTAGCAGAAGAATAATTGGTGTCACAATGCCATTGCATGTCCTGCCATTGACAGCCATGGTATAAGATGTATGCAACAGCAATAACTGCACACAAGATGCTTTTTAATTATTCTAATCGAAGGGGAAAACTCTATAAATTGTAGTGCCAGAAGTTTAAAAGGGTTGACCAGGCTCTGACATCTCTAAAACTGATGACCTGTCTAGAAGATCACTAATATCAGATCGGAGGGAGTCTGACATTTAGACCCCACACCCATCAGCTGTATTGGCAATCCTCCAGTGCCAGACAGTATATACATTGAACAGATTCCGAAGCAGAAGACGCTGCCGCACTGCTTCCATTCACTGTTGGCCTTTGCTATGTTGGATTTTACTATTTAGTAACTGTACAGTTTGGTAACTAACTATGCTTTATGTTCTCTGTAAAGAAACAAAATACAAGGTGGAATCTTTTGGACTCACCTGAGAGCACTTTATTCCCTTGGGATGCTAGATCTACCTATATCAGAAGTCCTCCCTTCTTTAACAGGCTGGTAAGTACGTAAAAGTGTCTCATATGTATTTGATTCTACATCCAAGCATTCATTTCTTTGCCTGAAGATGAAAATTTAAACTGACATCACTTTATTTGATGTTTTATATTGAAAATTTTAAAGGATTTTTGCCAATCAAAGCAAATTATTCCCTATCCATAGAATATAGAATATCTTGCAGAAATGTCGGAGTTCGACCACTTGATCCCCATTGATTAGGAGAACAAGGGACTTTTGCTCCCTGTTATGATTGAAGCTGTGGTCAGGCAGTGCACGCACCGCTCCAATCATTACAGTATGTGTGCCGGAAATAACCAAAGTACAGTGTTTGGCTAGCTCTGGCGCTCCTATTTAAATGTATGGAGCATTGCGCCCTCTACCCGAACAATGTTCCAATCAATACAGGGGGACAAAAAAATTTGATCAGAGGGGGTCTGAGTGGTTGTGTGAAGTTTATAATTATGGAATGTATGAAAAACATTGTTATCCTTTAAAGCTGAATGCTAGATATAGTTGCTTATGCTTGAAACTGGTATAATGTTATATCATAAGATGGCGCCTGTATCCAAACAAACAAATGCTTGGCTTGCTGCCTCAAGACAGCGCCCCAAGGTTACCACGTGGGAGCAGCTGGCTATATATGGAACTGCTTAAACTTTTTCCGTTTGATTGAGCTGTACCATACCAATCAGGAATAAATATGAAAACTTACGTTGTTGTTATATCACTTCCTTTCTCTGCTACTATTTAACTCTGTGTTCTCAATAAAAACTGCATCAGCATACATTTTAGCTGAGAGAAGAATGAATACCAATACATAGAGTGGTATGATTTCTTGACCACCGGCCCTCAGCCTTATTAATTAGGACGAAGACAGATACCCGAGATTATTGGTCAATTAGTCATAATCGCGACTATGACCTTATCAGTTGGATACCACTGAAGTTATCCCTTACCCTATTGGAGTGTTTTGGCGGATCAGTATTAGATCTGCAGTAGTCCTACACCCAGGACCCTTGCAGCTATTATACCAAGAACCGAGTCTGAAGCAGATGTCTCTGTTCTCCATGTTGTGACCTTGCTGAGCTGCAGTAACTCGGTAAGAACAGAGATTTCTGCTTCTGGCTCTGTTCTTGGCATAATAGCTGCTTAGAATAGCTAATCGATGGGCGTCACAACCGTTTGAACTTCTGCTGATGTGATATTTAATGATCTATCTCAGTGGTCAGCAACCTTCAGTACTCCACTTGCTATTAAAGTACAACTCCCAACATGCACCATTCTATTCTTTGGAAGTTCCAAGAACCGCAGATCAAATATGCGTGCTGGGAGTTATAGCTATTATAGTTATACAACAGCTGGAGTGCTTCAGGTTGCCTAACCTTGAACTATCCTAATATCATTTGGCCAGAAACTACTTTATAGAGGATTTTTCACCAACTGCAGTTCTTAGCGTCGGTTAGTAGGTGTCAATCCAGGTGACCTTTTCGGAGCGACAAGTGCAGTTAGTTTTGGTGCCTGATAAACTATTAAGACTCTGTACTGTCAGGAGGGCAGTGTTTGGCAGGAGCAGGATAGGAGTATGATTCTGAGTTCCAATCTGAGTTGATCAGTGTTGGCTTAGTATTACATCCCTTTCGTGTACCTGTCTGACTCTGCCCACCTAATAGTACAGAGCTTTAATGGTATCAAGAAATGATAGTACATATTGCTCAGAAGTGATGCAGGCTAGAGAAAGAATTTAAACTCTGCCAGAATAATAAGCTGGACCTAGCAGAGGTAGAGAAAGGTTCTCTAAGATTGATACTTTTGCCACTACCTGGCATTTTTTATTTTTATTATCCAATCCAGTGATTTGGACATTGCTGCAATACTCAGAACAGCCACTATAAAAAGTATAGCATTCTGAGCACTGTAGCTCCCTTCACCCAGTGTAATGAATGAAAAGAACATACAGTCCTATGAAAAAGTTTGGGCACCCCTATTAATCTTAATCATTTTTAGTTCTAAATATTTTGGTGTTTGCAACAGCCATTTCAGTTTGATATATCTAATAACTGATGGACACAGTAATATTTCAGGATTGAAATGAGGTTTATTGTACTAACAGAAAATGCGCAATATGCATTAAACCAAAATTTGACCGGTGCAAAAGTATGGGCACCCTTATCGTTTTATTGATTTGAATACTCCTAACTACTTTTTACTGACTTACTGAAGCACAAAATTGGTTTTGTAACCTCAGTGAGCTTTGAACTTCATAGCCAGGTGTATCCAATCATGAGAAAAGGTATTTAAGGTGGCCAATTGCAAGTTGTTCTACTATTTGAATCTCCTCTGAAGAGTGGCATCATGGGCTACTCAAAACAACTCTCAAATGATCTGAAAACAAAGATTGTTCAGCATAGTTGTTCAGCGGAAGGATACAAAAAGCTGTCTCAGAGATTTAACCTGTCAGTTTCCACTGTGAGGAACATAGTAAGGAAATGGAAGACCACAGGGACAGTTCTTGTTAAGCCCAGAAGTGGCAGGCCAAGAAAAATATCAGAAAGGCAGAGAAGAAGAATGGTGAGAACAGTCAAGGACAATCCACAGACCACCTCCAAAGAGCTGCAGCATCATCTTGCTGCAGATGGTGTCACTGTGCATCGGTCAACTATACAGCGCACTTTGCACAAATAGAAGCTGTATGGGAGAGTGATGAGAAAGAAGCCGTTTCTGCACGTACGCCACAAATAGAGTTGCCTGAGGTATGAAAAAGCACATTTGGACAAGGCAGCTTCATTTTGGAAACAAAAATTGAGTTGTTTGGTTATAAAAAAAAAAGGCGTTATGCATGGCGTCCAAAAAGAAACAGCATTCCAAGAAAAACACATGCTACCCACTGTAAAATTTGGTGGAGGTTCCATCATGCTTTGGGGCTGTGTGGCCAATGCCGGCATCGGGAATCTTGTTAAAGTTGAGAGTCGCATGGATTCCACTCAGTATCAGCAGATTCTTGAGAATAATGTTCAAGAATCAGTGACGAAGTTGAAGTTACGCCGGGGATGGATATTTCAGCAAGACAATGATCCAAAACACCGCTCCAAATCCTCAGGCATTCATGCAGAGGAACAATTACAATGTTCTGGAATGGCCATCCCAGTCCCCAGACCTGAATATCATTGAACATCTGTGGGATGATTTGAAGCGGGCTGTCCATGCTCGGCGACCATCTAACGTAACTGAACTTGAATTGTTTGTCCAAAATACCTTTATCCAGGATCCAGGAACTGATTAAAAGCTACAGGAAGCGACTAGAGGCTGTTATCTTTGCAAAAGGAGGATGTACTAAATATTAATGTCACTTTTCTGTTGAGGTGCCCATACTTTTGCACCGGTCAAATTTTGGTTTAATGCATATTGCGCATTTTCTGTTAGTACAACAAACCTCATTTCAATCCTGAAATATTACTGTGTCCATCAGTTATTAGATATATCAAACTGAAATGGCTGTTGCAAATACCAAAATACCGTATTTTACGGACTATAAGGCGCACTGGACTATAAGCCGCATTGCCCATGAGCGCCTTATAGTCCGTCTCGGTTCATATATAAGGCGCACCGGACTATAAGCCGCAGTCCGGTGCGCATTATATCTTATTGAAAGCGGCGGCAGGCAGACTTTGCCAGCGGCCGCTTAACCCCCCGCGTGCCAGCCGCTTCTATTGGAAGCGCTCGGCAGGCGAGGAGGGGCTCTATCAGCAAAATCATGCTGATAGAGCCCAACCGTAAATGTTAGGTTAAACTACCCCCCCCCCGTTTT
Source organism: Leptodactylus fuscus (assembly GCF_031893055.1). Taxonomy (NCBI): domain Eukaryota; kingdom Metazoa; phylum Chordata; class Amphibia; order Anura; family Leptodactylidae; genus Leptodactylus; species Leptodactylus fuscus. The sequence goes on from NC_134269.1 coordinate 95,216,468, forward strand.
AACATAAAAGCCTGAAACAGAATGTGAAACTTACCGAGCGGTGTAGGGTGGGCGGGCATTCAGGCCTCCTCTTCTTCCGATGTTCCGTCCTCCTCCGGCGCTCGCAAGCTGATAATGGCCAGGGCGCATGCGCAGTAGAAGCATTATGATATTGCGCATGCGCCCCGGCCATTATCAGCGAGCGCCGGAGGAGAAGGACGGAACATCGGAGGCAGAGGAGGCCTGAATGCCCGCCCTGCACCGCTGGGTAAGTTTCACGTTCTGTTTCAGGCCGGCGTGACAGCAGGGCTGCCGGACACTTCCTATTCATTTCTATGGGAGCCGACATGCGAGCGCTCCCCATAGAAATGAATGGACTGCTTTTTTCCATTCATTTCTATAGGGAGCGCTCGCATGCCGGCTCCCATAGAAATGAATGGGAAGTGTCTGTCCATTCATTTCTATGGGGAGCGCTCGCATGCCTGCTCCCATAGAAATGAATAGGAAGTGTCCGGCAGCCCTGCCGTAACGCCGGCGTGTACGGCTGTGATACACGCCGGCGTTCGGTAGTGTGAATGCACCCTTACGGTGCCTTTTATGTATGTATGGAAGCGGCACGCAGTCTTTGCCGCCGCTTCCATCCATATATAAGCTGCACCGGACTATAAGCCGCACTTACGATTTCTGAGGAAATCGTAGGTTTTTATGTGCGGCTTATAGTCCGGAAAATACGGTATTTAGAACTAAAAATGATTAAGATTAATAGGGGTGCCCAAACTTTTTCATAGGACTGTAGAAGTCGTATGAGCACCAATGCCGTTTAACTGCTTCCTGCCATTAACTGTCCTGTTTACTTCCTAATTGGCGAGTTAATTTGGCATTTGAACATAAAAATGCTTTTTCTTACTACCCACTGCTAGTACAGACACAGAGAAAAAGAAATAGTGTACAATAGAAATGGTGGAGAGGCCATTGAAGCAGTGGCATTAAACACTTAGATGGCCAACCAATCTAAATTGTTTTAGAAGGAGGGGGCTCTAGTAGGTATCAACACCTATGCAAATCGCGATAGTGTGAGAGTGATGCCAGTACATGGTTGCAAAGGCAGATTCTCACTAATCTAAAGTTGATGACTGATCTCAAGGAAAATCTGTTACTTTTAATCAGTCAGCTGATACCTCTAGATAATTTTTGTCATATTTCATTCCGCATTTTGTGCTTTGCTTTTTTTTTTACCATTGTATAGAAATCTTACTTTTGTTATGTTGTTCTTCTTAGGACAAGGTCCCAGCACCTCTGCCAGCAGTTGACCGAGCCCATGTATTGCTTTATTTAGGGGATTCTGTCACTACTGACCACATTTCGCCTGCAGGAAGCATCTCTCGAACAAGTCCTGCTGCCAAGTACTTGATTCAGAAAAAGTATGTTTGTCACAAGAAACCACAGATATGCCTATCTAAGTTATATGACAATTTTTAGCTCCATATCTAGTCTATACTTTTTTGTTATATTTTTTTTCCTTTATTTCCCCATGCAGTTTAGCACCAAGAGAGTTTAATTCATATGGAGCCCGCAGAGGCAATGATGCTGTGATGACTAGAGGAACTTTTGCTAACATGAAACTGCTCAATAAGCTTGTTGGAAAACAAGGGCCAAAAACCATTCATTTTCCATCGGGACAGATGGTAAGTAATAAAGTAGTCAGAGATTTACATTAGTTAAGTTACAATTTGAAAAATAGGAAGAAATTTCACTCGGGCTGTGTTTACACCACGTTTAGCAGATGCTTAAGCATTTTACGACTTGATTGTTATGTATTGAAATATACACACATTAACTACTGGGCCAGCTTCTGGTTCAGGACCAGACCCCATTTTCGTGTTTTTTGTATGTGCAGTTTTCAGGGCAATTACATTTTTATCGTTTTATTCAACTAATGTTTGTGTCTTTTTACAGTAACACACGGCTTTTTTTGTTTTTATTTTTGCATGTGTTTACTTGTTTTTCTTTGTTTAATCTGGGAAAATAGAAACAAAAGAAGAGGGAAATCATGTCTGTTTTTCACTTTTTTCATTTTTTAAAAAAAAATTAATAATTGGGGAAAGTAGCGGTAGCAGCAATGGTGTGGACCCAACCAGTCAAAGACAGGGGCACACAATCTGGTGCAAACAGGTTTATTTAACAAAAACAAAAAAAACAGCAAGATAAATAAATCTTCATGTCGGGTACAAAAATAAGCAAAATAAAATACAGCCTTAACTTCAAGCAAAACACAACTCCTGCTCGTCCAAGCTCTAACTAATACACAAGTCCCAGTTTGGTCTCACCAAACTTAGCTCTTCAGGACAGACCCAGGCACTTCCTCTCACTCCCAGGATCTGCCACGAAGTGTAGGCTCACCATGAAGTGGGGAGGAGAGGTTGATTTATTTATTTTTATTTTTTTTTTTTTCCCCCTCTGTAATCGGGGATGGTACATTTAGCCCCAGTTGCAGGAGGAATACAGCCTCCTGTCCATTACTATAGAAATGATCGGGCTCCTGTAGGACCCAGCAGCTGTAACACATTCTGATCCAGGCGGATCACATGACCGGCAGGTCAGAGGGTAGCAGCATCATGGCAGCAACTATAGCCGAGTATACAGCCTATTGAGCACTGTATACACGGCGATCAGGAAGGTAATAAACCTTCACTGCCTTCTCTCTGGGAGCTCCAGTTGAAGTTGCAGCCGGCTCCCTGTTCCAGCAGCTGCACAACTTTGTGCAGCTGCTGAAATCGGCTGTGACATACTGGTATGTCCTTGCAGAACAAGACACCGACCTTCTGGATGTAACAATGGTCAATGTAACAATGGTCTGGAAGTGGTTAAAAAATATATGCATATTTGACATCACCATAAGCATTATAATATTGGTTTTTCAAGGTATGTGTTCAATTGGCAAAATTCCTTGTTGTTTGAATTGGACTATACTGTACATGTAACTAATTAACATGACGTCACTGACTTGTGAAGCTGAAGCGGTGTTCACCTGGACACCACTGCTCGCAGCTGATCTGTGATGGTCGTGAATGTCTGACCCTTAGTAATCAGATATTGATGACCAACCCCCCCCCCCCCCCCATCCATCATTAGTATTTACCAAGGTGATGGTGTCCCTCATGGCCATCCTCCGTTCCAGAGGAGTTACTCTAATTCCATATTCAGATGACCTACTGGTGAAAGCCTCCTCCAGGATGGGCAACCTGACTAGCCTGTGGATCACCTTGGACCTTCTTCGCCACTTTGTCTGGCTCATCTTTGAACATTCAGCTTGGCCCTATGTGCAGAAGGAATAGCCTAGAGATGGAGTCGACTTCTTTTGCTAATTGTTATTGTCGGCCTCCTAGTGGCCAGGTCTATACCCATGGTGCTGTGTCCCCCATTGAATCCCATTTTTATCTGCCTTCTATCAAATCCTTCACATCACCAATTGAATGAAGCATACAAATTGCTTCAAAGTCTGTCACAAAGGGAGAGACTGCCTTAATAAAAGTCTTGTTGAAGGTGATTTTGTGCTCCAGTGTGTTGCAGAGCAGGAGACACATTTGTGATATGTGAATTGCATTTTTTCTCTGTATCATACAGTGCCTTTTTTTTTCCCTAGATGGATGTATTTGAAGCTGCAGAATTATATCAGAAAGCTGATATCCCACTTATTATTTTAGCTGGTAAAAAATATGGATCGGGTAATTCAAGAGACTGGGCAGCCAAGGGACCATTCCTGCTGGTATGAATTGCTGTTTCTTATATATATTTATTATATATTACAATGTATTAATAAAAATATCCACAGTAGGCTGGGCATTAAAAAGTTATTAATAGGGCATGCCACAAATACCTGATTGATGTGAATCCTGCTTCTAGGAACTGCAGAACTCTTATGCCAGTAAATGGAGAGAGACACACCACAGCCTTCTCTATGGCTGTGAGACAGCCGTCAGGGGACCCCTTTATCAAGATGGCTGTGAGTCACGTAGGCGGGACCTGCATCTATAGGGCATTTGTGGCATATCTTTGATTATAGCTATAAATATACAGATAGGAATACCCCTTTAGATGTGTTACGGCAGTGTATTATACAATAATAGGACCAAGAGCATAAGTTCTCTGGATTATTCAATATTGTTTGATAGTTTGTGGTGCAAGTGTCATTTGCCCTTGACCCTGCCAATGAACATTTGACTTTTTTAGGTTGTCTTGTATATATTGTTCTCGCTAGAATCATAGCTTCAGTTTATAGTGTAGGTATGATAGGTATTCTGAATAAATTTCTAAGCATCAGGCTGTCAATAAGATGTCACGCTCATCCCTTAGTCCCGTTGTCACCGTTGCTGTTGTCACCTTATAGCATAGCACTACTTCGCCAGTATTTTTTTCATTCACCTAAGGCAGAGATAGCTAACTTTTTGAGCTTGGAGTGTCAAAATTCATTTAAAAAAACCCATCACATCTAAAAAATATCGATAATTTTGTGATATTTGTAACTTTAGTAAAATAGTTATATTTTTGATATTTGACTTATATGTACTTCTGGGACAATGCATGGTATATGACCCCCTGTTTGTGGCCCATCACACAGTATATGATTACTCTTCCCACCCCCCCACCCTCTTTTTTTTTTTTTTTGTCCCCCATATGGTATACGACCCTAACCCCCTGGCCTTTTTTGTTTTGTTTGCTTAGCCCCCACACAGTATGTGACGGCTGATTATTTTTGCTCCCCTATCCACACTCCAAACCTGGCACTCTCTGCTGCTGCCTCCAAGTTGCACTGTAGCTGATGCTGAATAATGCCAGAAGGCTGTACATACAGTGATGTAAGTGTAGTCTCGCCTAGAGGAAGCAGCGTAAGATGGCCAGGATCTTGTGGCCGTGTGAGTAAGTTATTGGCAGCTACTTATTGCAATAACACATAATAAGTAGCTGCCGATGTGTTTCACCCAAAATGTCTTGGTGTGTCACCTTTAGTGCACTGATTCTTCATTTATGTACTCTGCATGGATATTAAATCATATTCTTTTATCTGCCAACAGGGTGTCCGAGCTGTGATAGCTGAAAGTTATGAGAAGGTCCATAAGGATCAGTTAGTGGGCATTGGCATCGCGCCTCTTCAATTTCTTCCTGGAGAAAATGCGGAATCATTTAGCCTTTCAGGAAAAGAGCAGTATTCTATAACTATCCCTGCCAATCTAGTTCCTGGGCAAAGTCTGGAAGTCAAGGTAGGATATATCTTTCTCATAAAGACATCTCGGGAGGAGGTAACTACGGAATATGGACATGATTAAACTCTGCTCTCTTACTGACAGTCAGTCAGGAGCGCCCTTCCTCACAGCAATGTCTATTGCGCTGTACTGTGACGCTAGGTTCACACCTATGTTCGGGTCTCCGTTCTGTGGTTTCCGTCTTCTGCATGCAAGAAGATGGAAACCAGAGACCGGGTCTGGCGGTGAGCGTTTTATGCTCTCTGCCGCTAAACCGTTTTTTTTTAAACCGGACACAGAGTACTGCATGTCCAACTCTGTGTCCGGATTTAAAAAAACGGTTTTGTGGCGGAGAGCATGAAACGCTCACCACCGCTCACGGACTGACAGCTTTCAAACCCATTCAAATGAATGGGTGAGAGAGCCCTGCAAGTTTCCGTCTCTTGCCTCTGTTTTGTGCAGGAAACGGAAACCTGCAGAATTGAGACCGGCGCAGATGTGAACGAGCCCTGAGAGGGGGCTTTCCTTACTGCCCAGTGATGATGCTGAGCAGTGAGCAATGCCACCGCAGTACTCATCTATGGACGAGTACTATTAGGAGGGGAGGGGACTGTCAGAAACTCTTCTGACGGTGAAGAGCTACGGTACCGGGGGCACAGAACGGGAAAGCCGTTAGTGCGCTGAATTCAGTGCACTGTCTGCTTTCTAGCGGTGTATTAAACCACATGTACCCCAAATGGTGAAAGGTCCTCTTTAAAGGGAGTCATAACAACAGTGCCTTGTAGAGCGTCTTCCTTTCTTACTGCGGGTTCAGACCTGCGCCTTGTCTCTGCTTTGCAGGTTTCCATCTTCTGCCAGAGAAACTGGACAGTAGACAGAAACCGGAAGTCAGTTTTCAAAAAGTGACTGCCCGTGAGTGTCTTGTGCCTCTTCGCAGCGAAACTGGATTTTGTAACTGGACACACATTCGAACATGCAGGACTTTGTGTCCGGTTAAAAAAAAAAAAACGGTTTCACTGCGGAGAGGCCAGTTTCTCTGGCAGAAGACAGAAACCCACAAAACGGAGACCAGACGCAGGTGTGAACCCGTCCTAAGTCTGCATTGCAGCTTCATTTTCACAAAAATCAGTTTTATTCTTATGCAGCTTAGCTGAAAAGGGCTGAAGGGGTGTCCTCTCCTGTTGGGGCTTCACTGTCTGCTCCAGATAACCAGACTTGAGAAGAAACGCCTCTAAGGCCCCATATTGCAAGTCACAGCCAAAAAGTGTTAAGGAAAAACACTGCGTTTTTTTTGTTTTTTTTTCTGCTGTGCTTTTAATGGAAAGTCCTTTCTGTCCCCATTATACCTAGAGGGAATCCGCAATTGTTTCTGTAGATATCATTGACAATCTGCAATTTACAAAAAATGTGAGTTTTTAACCTTAATATGGTTATTTTTTCTGCAATGTGGGGTATTGGAAAAAATCAGAATCCCACCATTTTCAAAACGTGGAGCACTGGCACAAATGGATAGAAGAAACGTGATCTGAATGGGTTGTGTAACAGTTGTAGTTAAAATTGTGGGTTTTCCCTGTAGGTGAAAAAATTTCTGGGAAAACCTTGTGATTGCTGTTGGAAGCATAAATCCTATATTAATCCTGACCTATAATTATTTTACTTCCAGACAAGCACCGGAAAGATATTCCACGTGACAGCAGCCTTTAATAGTGAAGCAGAAGTCACCTTTTACAAGCATGGAGGAATATTAAACTATGTGGCTCGGAAATACTTATAGTAATGTCAGCAAAGAGAAAACATGAACTCTCTCTGATTTGTACAGATGCTTACTGTGTGCTTATACTTTTCTTGCCTCCTCAAAGACTCTGGTTGGTAGAAAAAAATGAGTCACCGAAGCTTCTTCCAGCACTTTCATTAGAAGACTGGTGCTATGGGCATGCCTTCCTCGGTCCCACAAGGGACAACCAACAATCATCACAATTACTTCCACTTGCACATTAATTTGCAGGTGGAGTTTTTGACTTATTTTAAAGCCTTGTGCACAGTTTTGCTCTTTAAGTCCTAAAACTGCTATTTTCGGACTTCCAATAGCAGCAGTATTGAATGAGCGATACCATTTTATTTAATAAAAAAGTAAAAAGAAAAAAAAAAGAAACTATTCTTCCATTTCATGAGCTGTATGTCTCCATCTTGGTATGGTAAAGAAGACACTTTCTTCTGGTTGTGACGGCACCAGACTCATTGACTATGTTCTGAAATAAAGATGTCTGAATCCTCACGTTCATTTGACTTATTTTGTCTAATTATTGATAGTTGTTGCTTTTGGGTTTTAAATGTGTGTGTCAAAAAGAATGGTCGAAAATTCTGTCCTTGGTATTCATAACCAAGAGATTATAGCACAATTTTATTAATGTGAAAAGACACACTATATCCAAGTTTTAGCCATACACTACAAATATGCAATGTCTTGTCCATAGGTCAGTTTTGCTTTGATTTCAGTGAAACAGCTGATGGTACTTTAAAGAGGACCTATCAAATCCTCTATGATGGGATGTATTATATACCATTGCAAAGGTGATCGCGTGCTGAATTTAGTGCACTTTGTTTTGCTGGTATCTTTCTCCCACATTGCAGAGATTTGAAAGTAAGAAGACCAAATTCAGGCTGGATTATTGTAATGCAGGAACTGCGCTATTCCAGACTTAGATTATTCACAAAATAATCTTGTGTCCACCCTCTACTTGTTTCGGGGAGAAAATCTCCTTTTTCAAGTGTCAACAGGAAATAGCATGCGATCTGTAAGGGATTAACCCCTCAGTTCTATTTAGGACTTCTACAAGACTGTGTCCATCTGCAGGATTTTCTGTTCTTGAAGCGATGAGGTAAGATTATCACCGGCTTATCATTTATTCTTGTATGGTGGCTCCTTTTATATTCATACAGTACAAATTCCTTTTAATACTATATCTTGAAAGGCCTTGTTTGTTCTCTAATGCCATGCCACAGATCCACTTCTACCACATGTCAAAACTGGTAAAAAAAAATATTGCTGTGTGATCCAGCTAAAATAGTGGCACCATTGTATAGCCCTTACTCCTTCTCTACAGTGGCCGCTGTGTATGAAATTAGTGTAAGTGAAAAGCTAATCTATGTGGGAATTCCTGCATGTGTAGGCCTCTAGAATATACACTGAATACATGGGAGGAAAGTCAAAAATACTTTGTTTTATTCTGCTGTGTGTTAGTACTGAATCTTTCCTCCCTACGTACTGAATGTGGCGAGTGTGTGCTTATTGGCGTTCTAGCTACATGCGTAATACGGGTTTCACAATGTAAACATGAATTCCACATTAGTCTCCAGTGAACATGTCATTTACAGCTGTTAGGGATGTTTTATTCTGAATTTATCAATCTCGGCTTGACTTTGTGCAAAGGGTGTTTTTATGTCATTAGATTAGTCAAACAGGAGCCGCTGCTTTTTTTTCTTCTCATAATAGTAGAATAAACATGAATGTGCGCAGAGCTGATCTCTAAAGTTATGAGTATCCGTTCTTTCTGCAAACAGGTGATAACATTGTACAAGCTACATAGCAAACACTGAACGCCTGATAGTCTGAAGGACCTTCTAATAAATCCGTCTCATGGGGAAATTTCCCAAGAAATCTGCGTACACTGACATTCTTTAGTCACATATTCACACTCCTTTTTATTTTTCGTTTTTAGGGTATAAGACGACCTGCCATGAAGTTCAACAGCAAATACAGCATCATATTACGTTTCCTTGTGAAGACAATTAATAGTGTTATTGCCCTTTACAGATTTTATGTTACATTTGGCACTATTCTTCAAAGAATTGACAGAATTACTATGACTACTATATAGAGGAAGGGGCACCTTAGAGCTTCCATTAGCATCTGTTGGGAGCCTCACTTAAAGGGACTACTCTGAAACAGCAGCACCTAATAAAGGGCTGCTGTAAGGATTCACACAAACGCTGAGAAAAACTACAAAATGGTCTGTGTTTTTATGTCTGTTTGGCATCAATCTAGGGTCAGTTTTCATGAATCCACTGTAGACTTGGGAAAATGGACAAAGATAGGACATTTGAATAGACTCATTGAAATCCAGGTTTTGTGTGAGGGCCATATTACTTTTGCATGCGACAAAGATGCCAGTTCTCTCTTATAATGTATTCAATAATAAATATTATCACCACTAATATAAGCTGGATCAAACTGAATCTATAATAACTGGGGAAAAATGAATGTAGGTTAACTAATGCAAATTCTCCAGTGGCTAATCTGTGGTGATTTATAGTTGCGTGCAAATCCCATTCACATGCAGAACAGAGTGACTTGTGTTGAGGGTTTTAAGCCTGCAGCATGTGAAATATCACTGTTTTACCCCCACCCCCGTTTTGCAGGGCAAAGGTTGAATGAATGAGGGGGGGTGCTGCAGTGGAAACCACCTGATTTATGGTGGGTTTGGTAGCAGTGATATTTCTTTGCGGACATTCTGTGTGGCCTTAAAGGGGTTGTCCCATCACAAGGATCCTATCTATACTGCTTGTTAATGTGGATGTAAGACTTTTCCTAAATACATTGCTTCAGTAAAACTGCTTTGTTTGTCCACTATCTTACTTTATTCAATTCATTGTTGACGCAGCCCTGGACTTATCTGCTCAAAAGTCAAGTGATGTATCTGCTGCTCTCAGGGGGGAGGGAGGAGGGGCTAAGTGCAGGGAGCCAGCCTGTGTATCTAGCTATTCCTGTGTCTACACCACAGGACCTAGCTTCCTGCTATCAGATAGGGGAGAGAAGCTGCTTTCATTTCTTCTGTTCTCCCAGTTATCAGGCTAGCTAATACAATTGTGTTCATTATGGCAGAGACAGGCAGTCTCTGTATGTAACACAGAATGGAGTTGCTCCTGCCTGTACTTCATAGTCCAATATTGTGCATGGAGCCACACGCTAATTTGGAGGTGGAGCTAAACAGCTGGTTGCATGTGAAACCTCGCCCACCAAATGATGCAAGAAACCAGGAAGAAAGAAGATTTTACAGCAGTGAAGACTGGTGAGTATGCGACATGGGAATACCCCTTTAAGTTGGTCATATACATTAGATTTTAGACTAGAAGTGGCATATTTGGAATTGTTTGCTGTTGGTTAATTGGACGTAAATCTGACGGTCCTGCCCGTACTGTTAACCGCCAACTACAGTAAGTCAGAACCAAAATCTGTTGTATTAGATTTTTTTTTCTGCCATGATTGTGTATGGATCAGACTGGCAGACCGATGGGCAAGCATGTGATTTTGATTGGCAGAGGGTCATATGTTGCTGCCAGACAACCTTTTCTGGCAGTTTATCTCCCATGATAACCAAGGATCAGGTATGTTGAAAGCCAACATGCTCTATGCATCTTTACCCTTAACTTCTGTCATGTGGAGGGGGGTGGATCTATCTTTCTATTGCCACATATATTTTCTGTGAGGAATAGAGAATTGCTGATGTTACCTAGAATAAATAAATAAATATATATTACACATACACACACACACACACACACACACACACACACACACACATATATATGTTGGATTTCTGTCCTTTTCTGGTAGTTGTTTTGCTGCCATTCAGTCTGTTCAAAGTTAACAGCATAGTAATCCTCACCAGATCTATTGTGTGTGTGTCTGAATTAGCCTAGAGTGGTGTGGGTAATATGTATGTAGCTGTGTTGATGTAAATGTCGCAATACTTTTACCACCAGAATATACAAACAGCATGTGAGGCATATGTAATGAATGTCATCCAGTGCGGCCATAATTTAACAAACCATTCTAGAAATGTTTTCATTGGTTTCTGGCTGATAACACATTCCCTACTTTTCACCTGGCTGGAAGCATATTACAGGCACACCTTATAACCCATTACTGCAGCAGCAGCCACCGCCAAAGAGTCCCATGGAGCCTGCTCCTACCTATGAAAGGTAAGTAGAACATGATGAATAACCTTTATGATGTCATTGTGACTGGCTCTTGTCCAGATGTTACATATACTATGTAATGTATTTAATTGTATTGTAACACACGGAGTGGAACTGGAACATGAAAGGATATTCTGTGTGCCCGAGCGTCTGTGCTAAAGATAACTAGTCTTTACCCCACACCTTTAGTAAAGAACAAGATGAGATATTATATGGGCTTAGTTACCACTTTAAGGGAGCGTTCACACTACCATCAGTGTCCAACAGGTAGTGTCCGCTCCTAGTATCCGTTCAAAATCTTGCACGGACATTTTTCATTCATTTAAATGGCGATCGGGTGCGTTGTTTTACAACGGAGTGTGCCTGTCCTTCAGTGACTGTTCGTTAAGATGTCCGACTTTTCAAGCGGACAGCAAAACCCGACATGTAGGTTTTCTCTGTCCGCTTGAAAAGTCTGACATCTTTAGGAACGGACACTTAAAGACAGGCACGGAGTGTAAAACAACGCACCCGATCGCCATTTAAATGAATTAAAAATGTCACGGACACAGCTAGTGTCCACTGCTAATGTCCGCGCAAGATTTTGAACGGACATTAGCAGCGGACACTACCTGTCGGACAATGACTGTAGTGTGAACGCCCCCTTAGCTGCATTTTTCTTTGTTGTCTTTAAAATGACTTGCTTCTCAGTATTTAGTAAAGGGACTGTTCACATGAGTACAGCATTATTCTATGTAGGATTTAGAATAGAGATTCCAGTGTAAATGACATACAGCATTATTGTGATTATTTTAAATCGTCCATTTGTAAACACTATGAAAAGACTTAAGGGTTCTCGGGCAAAAAAGATAAAAAATTCAACAAAGGTCTGTTAGTGCTATTAATAGGTTAATAAGTCCACTCAAATACCTTTGTGTTTTGAATGATTCCTGTATCTCTGTGAGCTCCTGGCATCTTCTGCATTTGTTTAAGTGGACATCTTTGTGTTCTGTTATCCTACAACTACCATGATACCTTGTGCTTGACTCACAGCAATTTAGAAGGTAGGCTAGCTTTGAGTCTAAAGATCAATTTATCCCAGGCAAACCCTTTTGAGTACATGGTGAATGTTACATTTTTGTTGAATTTTTTTTTTTCATTTAAAGTAAATCACTCTCCAGACACTTAGGTGGTGAGACCTCTAGGCTGTTTCTCTACATCTGCACCATGGCCAATACCCTTATTGCCAAACACTGGAGGAATGTGAACCTTTCCTTCACCGAGCTTCTGGCTTGCGTTAAAGGGGCTCTATCATTGGGAAAAGTCATTCTTAGATAATCACAATCTTGCATAGCCTTTAGAAAGAATATTTCACACGTACCTTTAGTATGTACATTGCCTCAGTAGTGTTTGAATAAGTCCGTTTTTATTCATATGCTAATGAGCTTCTCCATGCACCTGAAGTGTCTGTGTGCATTGTCTACTCTATGTGTATGTACAGCAGAGGCTGCTGTGCATACAGATAGAGCAGACAGTGCACACAGACGCTTCCAGTGCACGGTGCTCATTAGCATATGCATAAAATCGGACTTATTCAAACACTACCGAGGCAATTTACATACTAAAGGTACGTGTGACATAGCCTTTCTAAAGTCTATGCAAGGATGTGCTTATCTAAAAATGACTATTTCCAATGATAGAGCCCCTTTAAGGATGTCCGGAGCCTGGAGTTCCTGACTGCTAGCCTGAATAACAGCCTGGATGCCTTTCACTCTGTCTGGTTCCCCTGGGACACTTATTGTATGTTGCATGGTCTCTGAACCTAGATTTCTCTTATCCTTCCTCCTTTTCCCCTTCCCTCCCTTCTGTTCCTGTGTGTTCTTCTCCCTCCCCCTTTGTTGCTCCCCTTTCTTGATGGTATACTTTATTGTATCTTGTACAGGGATTGAGCAGTGAGCCTCCTCCCCTGATCTCTTGTTTCATTGTGTGTTTTATTATAAAAAAAAAACTTTCAATAAAAATTACAGTTGAAATTAAAGCAAATCACTTGCAATATATCAGACGCTAGGTTCACACCTGCGTTGGAGTTGCTGTTATATTAGTCTGCTTGGTAACCAAAAAAAACAAACTTAATCCGCTTAAAAGACTATAATAGAGTTTGCTGGATGCCCAGTTTCCACCTCAAAAATGTGCTTATTTCAATCAGAATGGGGACGGAGTTCCCGAACGATGATCGTATGCAGATGTGAACCCAGCATTACTAAGGAGATCAGTTTTCTTCACTGCCTTTTAAGCTGTTCTCCGTTATCTTTCATCTGGCTGTTTGTTTACATAAGATTGGCCTTTTGTATTCAGCCTCACACACTGAACTAGAGAAGGGAAGGGGGAAGGAGGAGGGTGCTGCCAGCTAGTTAATTGATTTAGTAACTCTTTCTGTGCACTGGTAGTCTCTTATCTACAAGGCTAGCATTGTTAAAAGGGATCAGAATAGCAGAGTGCAAAAATTATTTGCGTGTCAATAGGTTGGCTTCCATATCTGCACTATGTGGATTCTCTTTTGTCTAGAAGATCTGATCTATGACCATGCTGTCCACACTTTGTGCTGCTTATAATGCAATTTACTCTCCGTAAGGGGGGGGGGGGGGTACCAGGTATTCCTGAAATTTCTATGGGTACTATGAATTCTAGAGATGCCCCTGCACAGCAATGCCCTTGTTGTATAGTGCTTGTGGGTATTTTGTCTTTTATTTCTCAATTTTCACACTTTAGAAAACATTTATAGAATATTATATTTTATGCAATAGATATTCATTTGAGTCTTATGCTCACATGTCAGTCATCACCTATTCTAATATCCTTAAAGAGTGTGCAATGTACCCAGCCATTGAGGTTTGCTGCATCCTCTACAGGATTTAAAGAGTTAATATAGATTGCCAGGAAGATGAACCTTTTGACCATGAGAAAAACCATAAAAGAAGTTGTTGTGTCATATGGGTGTTGTTACTAGGAACCCGCTCCTTTTCCTCCAGCATCAAGTTTTATGTAAAGTTAATTACCCTCTTTACTAGCAATATCCTGCATTAAAGTCCATCAGAAGATGTTTTCTGTGTAAACTCTAGGACAATCGCAGCTTTCACGCTGCTTTGGCAATATTTAAAGCATGTTGAAAATTTCTGCTGTGTTGATGTAAGGCATCTGTCTAAAACCGCGAAAATATAATAAAATAGGCTAACACGCTATGATAGAGTACTATTATTATTATTGTTATTGAGAGGTCCAAACTGGTCCATTTCGCCAGTTTCTGAGAGATTTTTGGTAATGGGGATAAGACCACTATTAGTGGCAGCAGTGGGCCTAGGAATTAGCTGTACTGTACAATGGTCTATCATTTCTCAGGCAGGCCCCTTTAAAATATTGGAATATATGGTTGCTTCATGACACTTCCAGGGAGAGGTGGATTGAGATCTTGACTCTTTCTCGTGTATTTTACAGTCTAAATTACTTTGTCTTGTTGATACTACTTATGGTGGTTCAGGTATTTGTTAATTTGTTGTTCAGGCACCATGAAAATGTATGTCCTACATAGCAAAGATGGCAAGAATGACATTTTTTTTTTACGAATTTGGCCTCCCCATCAACTATACGCCATCACACATCTCCTGCTGGTGACATAGTCTGCTCTGTTCCAGCAAGTAGATTCCATGAACTACAGAAAATAATGGCACAGCCAAGATGGTAGACCCCAGACACCATTGTTTCTCTGAATGAACCACTTTTGCTTAATACATAAACTGTATATGTCTAGGAAATTTGGGTCGGTTACTACATTTTTACGCCACCTGTGATATCTAGAACAGTAAGGATGAGCTAAGAGAGAATATAGTTTGCATTCTCACTGGAATTTAAACGCAGAAAGTATGTCTAGAATTTATGTTAAAACCGATTTCTATAACAGCAGTTCAAAGGTCATTTCTTCCAAGAGAAAATGGTGGTCTCCAGCATGTGCGGCTTTGTTCTGTTCCACTGCTGGTTTGTGTACCACGGATATAATGGTTATTGATTATTATTAAATTCATGGTTCATATATTTGCAATAAGCAGAACATTTTATCTTAGGAAAAAATAATTCTGATTCCGCTACTGTTTTCCATAACTAATGCTCAAGATGACTGTGGTGTGATACGTGTACAGAGTTCTCATGGCCAAAGCATAGGGTATAAAACCATCTGCAAAACGTATTTAATAAAAGACTTCACACTGGAAAGGATTAGGCTGTACCGCAATTTCTGGAATATCTTCAGGATCATTTCTTACACTGACATGTATTTTTTATTTCTATTTTGAGGCCATGAAGCTATAAAAACTATATTGCTACTATATCATTTATAGTGATAAATTTTCAGTGACTCATATATTTTTTATTGTTTATTACAAGTCATAGAAAAGTAAAGTAGCAAAAGTTCTGCTTATTATACAATATGGTTATGTACACCACTTCAATACCCAGAGGCAGTAACGCTTTAACAATAAACGTGGAGGGGTATAGGAACGAGAATATTAGGGTTTTAAAAGTTACATGATAAATGTGTGTATGTGGGAAGGGGAGGCGAATAAGGAGAGGTCCTACGTCCGAGCAGGAGCTTTTCCTATGTATGTTGTATGAGGTCACTGACCACTTTTAATATGCTATTCTTTTCCTCCTTAAGTTTGACCACCTCCAATGACTCCAGCAGTCAGAGGTCGGACACTTGTGTCAAATCTATTCGAATGGATCTCTTTGTCCATTTTTCTCTGATCCCAGCGGTAAGTCTATGAGAATCCATTGTGTGTCATATACTTAGCCGTATTATCTCTAGCACGACTTGGATCACTTTGAATTGACCACAGTATGGTCTATTTTGTTGTAATTCAGAATTAAATACCTTATGGGATTAGTATAATATAATATTTTATATTATATTATATTTCATGATATATATATTTGTTTTTGTGTTTGAACACTTCTTCTAGAGCAAGTATATGGAAGTTAAGTTAAAAAGTAAGTTAATATAAGTAACACTTCTATAAAATGTTTGTGCTTTTTAGGTTGTAATTACAATTACATTATCCTTTTTACAACGACGAGCAAAACATGGAAAAACTGTAGGAAAATTACCACTGAGCAAGAGATTTGGCATTGTTGTGTAAGTCATCTTATCCCCTCTGATGGTCATTCTGCATTGTTAGTCATAAGAAGCAGTGTCTATTCTTAGTTATTAGAGGATGTGTTGTAAATGTGCTCTGTGTTGTAGGCCTGTGAATTTCATAAGCAGTTACTCAAACAGATGGGCTTATGGGGCTGCATGTGGAGCCACAGCTACAACCGTTTTTCTCTTGTTCTTCGATGAATATTCAAGTTATTTTAACTTTGTTGCACCAACCTGGGCCAAAGGTATGTGTAAATGACTCAATAAATCCATAAATAATATGTGAAAATCCACTTATGGTTCTATCAGAAAAGTCAGTATCTTCAGTAATATATACGTATTTAGTACAGTGCATTGTTTTCAACCTCTGATGAGCTGTTCTTTATGGATGTCTTTGTGCTTAGCTCTAGTCTA
The DNA here is from genome assembly GCF_031893055.1 of Leptodactylus fuscus. Taxonomy (NCBI): domain Eukaryota; kingdom Metazoa; phylum Chordata; class Amphibia; order Anura; family Leptodactylidae; genus Leptodactylus; species Leptodactylus fuscus. The sequence continues at coordinate 95,233,244 of NC_134269.1, forward strand.
TCTTCTTTCTGCGTTGGAGGTTGGGATGGATTATTATCCTTTCTTTGCCTGCTTATCAACAGACCACAGGCTTATAGGTTCAGCCCTAGGATTCTGCTACTCTCTTTGCTGGTAAGTGATAACAAGGTCATAACTTGTAATACTTGGTCCAATACCACGAGGCTGCTACAACAAGAAAACAACATAAGACTGAGACCCCACCAAGGGTGAACCTAGCCTCTCTACTGTCTGAGGCAAACTATAGAAAAGAGCCCCATAACCCCCTTTAGAAAACGCCTCTCTATTGGCAGGGAGGATCAATCCCCTTATTTGTCCCCCACACAATATATGATGCACTTTTTCCTACACAGTATATAACTATAGACAAGAATTTCAAACATGGTTGGCCTTTTTTCCAGACGATGTATCATTGCTAGACTAAAAGTATTATTTATTATTAGGTTTAACCCTAGGGAATGTTATTATGGTTAAAATTGCCCATTTTTATCAGCTTTCTAACAGATTCACACCTGTGTTTGGGGTTTCTACCCTTTGGGTCCACTTGGGGGCCCAAACTCTGGGGTCTACCAGGTTTCTGCCTGAAAAATGAGGAGAAAAAAGTCCTGCTTGCAAGATAGATTTCTCTGCATTTTTCAAGTAAAGTAGGGGGCGGAATCCCCGAACAGTCACCCAACACAGGTGTTAACTCAGCCTGAAGTCTAATGTGTGTAGGAACCTTTCGCATCAATTCTTACATATTAAGTGGGAAGGGAGGTTTTATGTTTTTTCTTGTCCGCTATTTGACATCTCTTTTTATGTCCTATGTAGTTGTGTTCAGATGTATTTGAGTGTATCTATCATTCTTACTGTAATAGAGAGAGAAAACCAATGTACCATATTAATATCTTTGCAGGTTTTGTGTGCAGCTTGTGAATATTTTTCAGTGCCAGAGTTTAGCTCAAGTAAGTTTTTATTTTTTGCACACTCTTCTAGAATATAATATTTAGTTGTAGCCACCAGAGTGATCTTTCCATAGAAACAAAGCATTATACAGAAGGAATATTTTATTATGAGATTAGTCACTGAGCTGTGAAATAGCATTTATATTTTATTGCATGCACTTCACAATGACTCATTAAGCACAGAGCGTTCTCTCCTCTGCAGGCCTCCATCATACTCATCTTCACACCAATCCCATCTTTAGCTTGCTGCTTGTTTCTGGTTGGAAGATTTCTACAATTGTTTATAGTGGCCGCTCTCTCGCTTTACAGACAGATGGAAAGAAAGGTATTTTGAAATAAACCTATTTTTACTGTGAAAGTGTTCACTGTACCTATGTCTCTTACACCAAATATCATGCATATATTTATACATATCTTATTTCAATATGATAAAAATGGATTGTATCATCACAGGAGGAAGAAGAACCTTTGTTACCTCAGCACTTCACCAACTATGTCAGAAATCTCCTAAAATCTGCTCCTGAAACGTGAGTGTACCTGCAGTAATGCCGATAGCCACAGCTGCATAGTTTATAAAGTTGTAAGGTCCATTGATTTCAACCAATAATACTTCCATGTTGCTAATGAGGAAAGCAAAAACCTGTATAAGGCTAAGGCCCTACACAGGAAGCCACAGTCAAAAACCATGGCAGAAACGCATTGAGGTTTTTCCCACAGGACTTTCTGCTTTAATTATACCTTGTCAGGGTTTGGGGTTGCTAGGTGGGGTGGCATAGACATACAAGTCCAGTTTCTTTAGTCCAAAACAAAGGTAAAGTTTTATTTTCACTCATAAAGGTAGTGCAGCAACAAAAGGAAACAATACAAAAATAACTACCTGCCTGGCTAGGCTCCAACTAAACATAGAATAGGTTACCTCACCTAGAATAACAGAAATCCAAAAGCCAGTAGAATCATTCAGGACACAGCTCCAAAAATAGGACCTCTTTCTTTGGCTCTCCAGCCAAACTCTGCCCAAAGTCTGCTGCTGGAGCAACTTCTTAAGCTCCCTTGACGAGGAGACTCTCAGCAGCTGAGTCGCTGCCGGAACATCCCCAAAGTGTGAACTGGAGGGGGGTGGAATGACAGGTCCCACTACCAACCTACCTGCCATTCCTAAAAATCCAGCCCAGTAACCGGAACTCTGAAATAACCCTCAGCAGACAATAATTATCTGCTGAGAAACGTTCTTTCTGGAGTTTTCTCATCTCACCCACCTTAGTAGTCTGGGTGAGATATACACCCCCTCCATGATCTGACCAGCCATCGGCTGGAAAAAACGCCACGCTTTCCTAAGATATAATTGTTATGCTATTTACAAAAACACAACAGATTTTGTAATCACATTAGCCAGAATCCCATCCACTTTGCAGGTACTGTAAAACGCCTAGTTTTTGGCCTTTTCTATTCCTTTTCCTGATCTCCCTTCTACTATTTTTTACCTTTATCTTTTTATCTGTACCTCATGTCTCTGTAATGCTTCTACTGTGGAGCTTTTGTATTTGTATTTTGTATTATCCATGCTGCTGTATCACACTGAATTTCCCCTTGGTATGACTGTTAATGAATTATCTTATCTTAACATTGGGCTCCAGTAAAAGGCAGATGCTAGTTGCTCCATATTGGGAAACATTCCTTTACTGATATAATCTAAAAATAATCTCTAGATCAACATCTCCACAAATCCAGTAGCTTTAACATGTAATATTACTTTCAAGAAAGACATCCAGGCACCTATTGATCTTGTCTATTACAGCAATATTTTGTGGCAGAATGTTCTGTAGTCTCACTGCTCTTATAGTAGAAAGTCCTCATCTATCAAGGCAAATTATTTTTTTCTCTAGATGTAGAACATGGTTTAACTTTGGTATTGACTGTTTTACACTGTATCATCCTTGTCACCTGTACAGATAGTTTAAAGACATGGCGGTAACTCGAATGTCTTGGGCCCCAAAACAAAATATGCAAGCAGAGTCTCCATTTTATGTTTCATAAAACTGCCTTCTAATGTAGAAATAAGTCTTTTGTGCTCCATCAAGTACCAGGACTGACTGCTACGTCTGCATCCCTATAGCTATGTTTTAGGAGTTTGATCAGGAAGAGAATTTAAAAAAAAAAAATGGCCAATATAATATTTAAAAAAAATATGTTTATCCTCAGATAACTGTTGTCCTGGACTTTCATGCGCTTGTTTTTCCCCAAATGTATTTATTAGGCATCAGAAACAGAGAGCCATAAAACAAATGGTCACCAATAGGTAGAAAGCATATAGCGTGCAGCGCCATACAGCAGTCACAAACTTAGTCAGGATTAAATGAAAGATGACAAATATTCGTTTCCAATTTATTATATTATCAAGGGCCATAAGCACATGTTCTACTTACTGTACGTGTAGTATACAACAAATCTATGCATGTATGTGGAGTGTGATAAGGAACACACAATCTGATCACAATAGGCATACATTAATTTAAAAAAAAAAAAACCAAAAAAAAAACACAGTTCGTGTCACTTGCCATGAAGAAAGTCTTCCATGTTATCATTTAGGTTGGTTTCGCTCTACTGTTTTTCAACATCCCTTGCTTTCATCCATCAAATGATCAGGGTAATGATGAACATTCAATGATAGATGCAGACACAGCCCAGTCCGTGGGTGTCTGTCTTTATTCACCCCAATGTTAAAAACTAGAGATGAGCGAACACTAAAATGTTCGAGGTTCGAAATTCGATTCGAACAGCCGCTCACTGTTCGAGTGTTCGAATGGGTTTCGAACCCCATTATAGTCTATGGGGAACATAAACTCGTTAAGGGGGAAACCCAAATTCGTGTCTGGAGGGTCACCAAGTCCACTATGACACCCCAGGAAATGATACCAACACCCTGGAATGACACTGGGACAGCAGGGGAAGCATGTCTGGGGGCATAAAAGTCACTTTATTTCATGGAAATCCCTGTCAGTTTGCGATTTTCGCAAGCTAACTTTTCCCCATAGAAATGCATTGGCCAGTGCTGATTGGCCAGAGTACGGAACTCGACCAATCAGCGCTGGCTCTGCTGGAGGAGGCGGAGTCTAAGATCGCTCCACACCAGTCTCCATTCAGGTCCGACCTTAGACTCCGCCTCCTCCGGCAGAGCCAGCGCTGATTGGCCGAAGGCTGGCCAATGCATTCCTATGCGAATGCAGACTTAGCAGTGCTGAGTCAGTTTTGCTCAACTACACATCTGATGCACACTCGGCACTGCTACATCAGATGTAGCAATCTGATGTAGCAGAGCCGAGGGTGCACTAGAACCCCTGTGCAAACTCAGTTCACGCTAATAGAATGCATTGGCCAGCGCTGATTGGCCAATGCATTCTATTAGCCCGATGAAGTAGAGCTGAATGTGTGTGCTAAGCACACACATTCAGCACTGCTTCATCAAGCCAATACAATGCATTAGCCAGTGCTGATTGGCCAGAGTACGGAATTCAGCCAATCAGCGCTGGCCAATGCATTCTATTAGCCCGATGAAGTAGAGCTGAATGTGTGTGCTAAGCACACACATTCAGCACTGCTTCATCAAGCCAATACAATGCATTAGCCAGTGCTGATTGGCCAGAGTACGGAATTCGGCCAATCAGCGCTGGCTCTGCTGGAGGAGGCGGAGTCTAAGGTCGGACCTGAATGGAGACTGGTGTGGAGCGATCTTAGACTCCGCCTCCTCCAGCAGAGCCAGCGCTGATTGGCCGAATTCCGTACTCTGGCCAATCAGCGCTGGCCAATGCATTCTATTAGCCCGATGAAGTAGAGCTGAATGTGTGTGCTAAGCACACACATTCAGCACTGCTTCATCACGCCAATACAATGCATTAGCCAGTGCTGATTGGCCAGAGTACGGAATTCGGCCAATCAGCGCTGGCTCTGCTGGAGGAGGCGGAGTCTAAGATCGCTCCACACCAGTCTCCATTCAGGTCCGACCTTAGACTCCGCCTCCTCCGGCAGAGCCAGCGCTGATTGGCCGAAGGCTGGCCAATGCATTCCTATGCGAATGCAGACTTAGCAGTGCTGAGTCAGTTTTGCTCAACTACACATCTGATGCACACTCGGCACTGCTACATCAGATGTAGCAATCTGATGTAGCAGAGCCGAGGGTGCACTAGAACCCCTGTGCAAACTCAGTTCACGCTAATAGAATGCATTGGCCAGCGCTGATTGGCCAATGCATTCTATTAGCCCGATGAAGTAGAGCTGAATGTGTGTGCTAAGCACACACATTCAGCACTGCTTCATCAAGCCAATACAATGCATTAGCCAGTGCTGATTGGCCAGAGTACGGAATTCGGCCAATCAGCGCTGGCTCTGCTGGAGGAGGCGGAGTCTAAGGTCGGACCTGAATGGAGACTGGTGTGGAGCGATCTTAGACTCCGCCTCCTCCAGCAGAGCCAGCGCTGATTGGCCGAATTCCGTACTCTGGCCAATCAGCACTGGCTAATGCATTGTATTGGCGTGATGAAGCAGTGCTGAATGTGTGTGCTTAGCACACACATTCAGCTCTACTTCATCGGGCTAATAGAATGCATTGGCCAGCGCTGATTGGCCGAATTCCGTACTCTGGCCAATCAGTGCTGGCCAATGCATTCTATTAGCTTGATGAAGCAGAGTGTGCACAAGGGTTCAAGCGCACCCTCGGCTCTGATGTAGCAGAGCCGAGGCTGCACAAGGGTTCAAGCGCACCCTCGGCTCTGATGTAGGAGAGCCGAGGGTGCACTTGAACCCTTGTGCACCCTCAGCTCTGCTACATCAGAGCCGAGGGTGCGCTTGAACCCTTGTGCACACTCTGCTTCATCAAGCTAATAGAATGCATTGGCCAGCGCTGATTGGCCAATGTATTCTATTAGCCTGATGAAGTAGAGCTGAATGTGTGTGCTAAGCACACACATTCAGCTCTACTTCATCGGGCTAATAGAATGCATTGGCCAGCGCTGATTGGCCAGAGTACGGAACTCGACCAATCAGCGCTGGCTCTGCTGGAGGAGGCGGAGTCTAAGATCGCTCCACACCAGTCTCCATTCAGGTCCGACCTTAGACTCCGCCTCCTCCAGCAGAGCCAGCGCTGATTGGCCGAATTCCGTACTCTGGCCAATCAGCACTGGCTAATGCATTGTATTGGCGTGATGAAGCAGTGCTGAATGTGTGTGCTTAGCACACACATTCAGCTCTACTTCATCGGGCTAATAGAATGCATTGGCCAATCAGCGCTGGCCAATGCATTCTATTAGCGTGAACTGAGTTTGCACAGGGGTTCTAGTGCACCCTCGGCTCTGCTACATCAGATTGCTACATCTGATGTAGCAGTGCCGAGTGTGCATCAGATGTGTAGTTGAGCAAAACTGACTCAGCACTGCTAAGTCTCTGCATTCGCATAGGAATGCATTGGCCAGCCTTCGGCCAATCAGCGCTGGCTCTGCCGGAGGAGGCGGAGTCTAAGGTCGGACCTGAATGGAGACTGGTGTGGAGCGATCTTAGACTCCGCCTCCTCCAGCAGAGCCAGCGCTGATTGGTCGAGTTCCGTACTCTGGCCAATCAGCGCTGGCCAATGCATTCTATTAGCCCGATGAAGTAGAGCTGAATGTGTGTGCTTAGCACACACATTCAGCTCTACTTCATCAGGCTAATAGAATACATTGGCCAATCAGCGCTGGCCAATGCATTCTATTAGCTTGATGAAGCAGAGTGTGCACAAGGGTTCAAGCGCACCCTCGGCTCTGATGTAGCAGAGCTGAGGGTGCACAAGGGTTCAAGTGCACCCTCGGCTCTCCTACATCAGAGCCGAGGGTGCGCTTGAACCCTTGTGCAGCCTCGGCTCTGCTACATCAGAGCCGAGGGTGCGCTTGAACCCTTGTGCACACTCTGCTTCATCAAGCTAATAGAATGCATTGGCCAGCACTGATTGGCCAGAGTACGGAATTCGGCCAATCAGCGCTGGCCAATGCATCCCTATGGGAAAAAGTTTATCTCACAAAAATCACAATTACACACCCGATAGAGCCCCAAAAAGTTATTTTTAATAACATTCCCCCCTAAATAAAGGTTATCCCTAGCTATCCCTGCCTGTACAGCTATCCCTGTCTCATAGTCACAAAGTTCACATTCTCATATGACCCGGATTTGAAATCCACTATTCGTCTAAAATGGAGGTCACCTGATTTCGGCAGCCAATGACTTTTTCCAATTTTTTTCAATGCCCCCAGTGTCGTAGTTCCTGTCCCACCTCCCCTGCGCTGTTATTGGTGCAAAAAAGGCGCCAGGGAAGGTGGGAGGGGAATCGAATTTTGGCGCACTTTACCACGTGGTGTTCGATTCGATTCGAACATGGCGAACACCCTGATATCCGATCGAACATGTGTTCGATAGAACACTGTTCGCTCATCTCTATTAAAAACATGACTGAAGCTTTCTTCAGGTAGGAATTTTTCTTCTGTTGCAAAAAAAACAAACAAACATGATGGAAGACGGCATCTGTCATGTAGTTCACATTACAGCCAATGGGAACAGACACCGTTGGATGGGGATTCATCTGTGTCCATTACACTTCTACTGTTTTATGGCTTTTACTCTGACAATAATAATGGTAGTCTAAGTTGTAGTGATATATTTATAGAGCAATTCAGTTGCATCTGGTTGATATGTACACATAGTTGTTCAACTTCGAGAAGCACTTCAATTTTTATTTGTTATTGTTATTTCTATATGAGTGTGACATGTGTAAGTAAATTTGTGTAAGTAAATTACAGTTCATCTGCTATCAGGTTCACCCCTTCACCCCAAGACTTCCCCTCTGACCTGCCGCTTCTCACAGTAATTTTTTTTTATCATGAAACCTACCCTCATGATTTTACTTGTGTATGTCTTGAAGTCTTGTAGCTGTTTATGTATATGTATATTTATGTTATTTTTTTTTCCTTTTTTCTATAGGACTAAGCAGAATCCTTCACAGAGATGGAAGATTTACACATGGGATACACATTTTAAATTTCCCACCAGGATGATAGTGACAGCGGTGCTCTGCTTGATCTGTTTGTACAATGTAGGTGACAAAAAACTGGGCCTTTCAATAAGAATATATATACATGTAAGAATAGCCAAAATGTATGAATGTAGTCGAGGAATGGCCAAATTTTCAGTAGAAAGAACACAAGAAAATATTGCAAAACTAAAGACTAGAGATGAGCGAGTAGTATTCGATCGAGTAGGTATTCGATTCAATACTACGGTAATCGAAATATTCAGACTCGATCAAATACTACTAGCTATTCGCAGTAAATATTCGATTCATAGCCAGCGTTGATTGGCCGAATGCTATACAGTGTATAGCATTCGAAAACATACAACTAAAGGCAAAAAAGTTTTAGATGATAATCCAAAAAAATCAACAATATAGAACATGGACAATGGAATCACCATAAGTAAAAAACAATTATTTATTTGAGAATATTAAAAAACATTAATACAACAAAGTACAGAGACATAAACATATACATATAAAGGGACCAATGCTACCTGTCAAAGAACATACGTTGAGAATAAGTAAGTATGTAACAATGAACCAATCCAGCAATGGAGTATGCTGATAAAAAAATAGCCTTTAGCAGAGAGATTAACATAAGTGAGTATTTATATGTAGTGAAGTCATAGTGACAGCTTTAATACAGGGGTTAATATAGCTAGCTCTGCACAAGAACAACTATAGAAAATACTGTGGATGCTGGAATGAAGTGAGGTAAAGTAAATGGAGTCAAATCATGAAGGATAGTACATACCACAATAGAACGCACCCTGACGTGTGTTTCGCTGTAAAGGCTTCGTCAGGGGACAAAGTATGGTTCACTTAGCATAGAATATCGGACCACAGGAGTCTCCATTGTGGTCCGATTTTAGACTCCGCCTACTCACAGACGAGCCTCCGGCAGAACCAGCATTGATTGGCCGAATTCTATACACTGAACGCTGGTCAATGCATTCCTATGATAAAAAAGTCAGCTCTCTCGTAACAGCAAGCTGCCAGCTCTCCTAACTAGCAAGGACGAGCCTGCTGCAGAACCAGCGTTGATTTGCCGTAGGTTCGTCTTTGCTAGTCGGGAGAGCTGGCAGCTTGCGGTTACGAGGGAGCTTACTTTTTATCAGCGCAACTGCAAGCGCTGTGCAGTTAAAGCGCACGGACCCCATAGACCAGGGGTGCCCAATACGTCGATCGCGATCTACTGGTAGATCGCAAAGGACGTATGGGTCGATCGCGGGATGCAGGGATCCCCGGTGTCTGCTTGTTCACAGTGCAAGCTGAGAGTCATCTCCGGACACTGGCAGGCGGGGCTGCTGCAGCCCCAGCCTGCCAGTGTCCAGAGATAACTGTCGGCCTGCGCTGTGAAGAAGCCCCGCCCTAGTAGATCTTTTGCCTTGGTCAGCTAATAAAGTAGCTCACACGCAGAAAAAGTGTGAGCACCCCTGCCATAGGCTATAATGGGGTCCGTGTGCTTTAACTGCACAGCGCTCCTCCTAAACACTCTCCTCCTGCTCTTCGTGGACTTGGTGATTCTCCCTTAGTCGAATAGTGGTTTCCCCTGAAACGAGCATTTTTTTCCCATAGACTATAATGGGATTCGATATAGTAGTATAATGGGATATTCGATCGAGTAGTCGAATATTGAGGCTCTACTCGAAACGAATATCGAATATCGAATATTTCACTGTTCGCTCATCTCTACTAAAGACGGCATTTTGTAGTCAATTTACTGTAAGACCAGCGGGTGCTTGTTCTACTCCACACACCTAAGTGTAATGATTAATAATAACAACAATAATACATTTTATTTATATAGCGCCAACATATTCCGCAGCACTATACAATTTGTAGGGTTCAAGTACAGACAAAAAGATACATTACAAAGAAATAGTCACTTCACATAATGGGACTGAGGAACCTGCTCGCAAGAGCTTACACTCTATGAGGTAGAGGGGGTGACACAAGAGGTAGCAGGGGCGGCATCAGAGGTAGCACTGCTTATACAATGGTCAGAAAAGTTTCTAATGGAGCTTACTGTCATTACACAAACAATGGTTGTTCCAGTTTGTCCTTGTAGATTTATTTGTCTCTCCAAAAGCCGTGAAACGCCTGGATAAATGGATTTTGGGAGCAATTAACCTCTCCTTTACCAACCAAACCAAAGCAGCGTTACTACTGTTAAAAGGTTAGACACCGAACGTTAATATGTGACACTTGATCTGTTTCGGGTTTTGCAGCTAGTCACAGAAATGCTATTCTTCTGCTCTGTTCTTTATACAGATTGCTGGTTTTTCTCAACCTTTCCTTCTGCCATTACAAGTGTTATCTATGTCCTGCACGTGCTCTCAAGCTACAGGTATTGTTCCCTCTCTTGCATTCCCCATTATTGATGCTAAGGAAAGGTGGGGTTGGGCCGGGTACATCGAGGTCGGGGGGGGGGGAGTTGCCCCATGTCAAATGGTCACCTTGGCGCCCAGCCATTCCTAGTTACACCACTGAGTACGGCACTGGGGGGGGGGGGGAGGGAGTTTAAGATGTTTTCACATCTCAGGGTTTCACATGCAATCCTGATTCCTATCCTTTTGTAGTTTCAGTGACAAGTTGGTGGGTAGAGTTAGCCATTCTGATGTAAAGCTCAGGCCAGCAGCTACTCCAAGGTAAACAAATAGCACAGTTATCTCTGGCATTACATACAGGGTCACTGATCAAGCACATTCTGGCCCTTATCAGGGCTGAGACCACTTTAGCACTTTGAGGGGGGAAAGAAGAGAATATAGTGGTCAGGAACAAGGACTAAGCCATCAGCCCAATCACTAAAGCTAGATAAGGTGGTTTGAAATATAGGCAATGAGTTGTAAACACCGAGGAGACATTGTGTTATAGACCTTCATAAAAATCCCTTCCAACATTGTCATGTTTTTTGCAGGAGAGAAATCAAGAAACTTTATAAAGGTACCTCAGATATTCCAAGCACGGGTCGCCCTGCTGTGGTCCTGGTAATGCTATTTTACTCTATACTATGTGTAACACATCAGATTTCTGCCATTACAATGGTGTGCTTCTGCACAACAACTCTTAATTTTTATAGAAACAGTCTATTGCTTGTATCAATGTGTGCAGAAGCTTGTTTATTCTACCCACAAACAAAAACGAATATTTCCTACTGAACAATTAATACTTCAGTCCAATTGCTTTTTTTCTTGTTACCAACTTCGCCCTACCTAATGTTACCCATTCATATTTCCTTGTGCATTGAGCAACCAGAAAAAAACTTCACAACTTGATGCAGTTTTACAAGCAAAAATGCTAATCTTATGAAAAACTCCAATTATAACATAGTACTTGACTGTATACAATGTAAATATATCGGGGTATATTTGGACTTTAGCCCAAATCTATTCTTTACGGACAGTTGACACAAGTCTCTCCTGGACGGACCTTGTCTATTTTGGGCTCTGCGAGGCTTCCTCTTTTTAATGTCTTATGTCCTTTCTTTGATCCTTTAATAAAGTTTTGTTGGTGAAAAAAATATATCAGGGTAACTTAGTGAACCCATGGTGGAGCACAACTGGGTATGCTCGAATACAAAATGATGGCTATAGAGAACAAAGAAATACCATAAATCAGTAAAGACTGACTCATATTTTAGGTACATTACTTTCATGTAAATTTCTTTCATAAGTTACTACAGTAAATAGATTAGTTTCAGCCGGAAAAAAAGGTAATTATAATGCATAATAGCACTATATGATTTCCTAGTTTCAATTTACTACTTCAATTTTCCCTTCCATCAACTGGTTTACTAAAATGAAAGCTAAAGTGCTGAAATAGTTTTTTCCTACAAACTACCATTGGCATTAGGATATAATTATTTAGCTGGCACTGGAGTGGCCTACCAGAGTACCAGAAGATCCCCCATTCGGGCTAGACTCTAACCCAATAATAGCCATCAGGAGACACTTTAAATTGAAGGGTACTATGGCATATTTTCTAGGGGTTGTTTGGTGGCCTCCAAGGAACCTCAGTCTGACACTGGGATAGCATATACAATAGATGTTAACTGAACTGTGATTCTTGGTATTGGTTTTGCGGCCCACCAACCATGGACCTCCTAGTTGGTCTGTGTTTCGCTCACCCTCTATTTGCACTCCCCTATCTGCCCCCCCCCCTTTTATTCTCTTTCTCAACCTATTTCCTCTTTCCTCCCTCTTCTCCCCCCCCACCCCAGCACCTTATATGGTCGGACCGTCTTGGGCCCCTGGGTGGTCCGTGCATGTTTTGTTATTGTTTGTACTGTTTAGTATAATTGTGTGGGGTAACATGGTGGCTCAGTGGTTAGCACTGCAGCCTTGCATCACTGCAGCCTGGGTTCATATCCCACCAGGAACAACATTTGCAAGGAGTTTGTATGTTCTCCCTGTGTTTGCGTGGATTTCCTCCCATTCTATGAAGACATACTGATAGAAAAAAAAGTACATTGTAATCCCTATATGGGGCTTGCAATCTACATAAAAAAAATTGCAATTAAAAAAAAAAAATTAAATTAAATAAGAAAAAAAAAATGTTAACTGAAGTGCTTGGAGTTGTCACTCTTGCAAATGCAGCTCAAATTATCAACACACTTCACTTTACATGTGAGAGTCTTCCAAAAATAATCTAGATTAATAGCAATGATGTCTGGATTAGTATAATTTAAAAAAAACATTTTGTGACTAAAATGTCAATGACTTCCTTAGGATACGTAAATGGAAGTGATCATTTTGGACCACGACAGATCAGGCTGTGGCATTTGGATAAGCACTGCAGTCTCCTTAAAGAGCTGATCAGTAGGAGTGACAGACCTCCACCAATCTAATGATGATCACCTATTATAAGATTATCAATATTTTAGTACTCGAAAATTCTTTTAGTACTTTATAGAAAATATGTCAAATACATACTTAAAAAAAACGTTATTTCCATTTATTCAATGTGCTTACATTTCAGGCAGCCAGTATCCGATATACTGGAAATCAGATTGCATATTTGCTATGGGGTAGGTAAAACAATTCTTATATTGTTTTCTATATGTTGTATTTTTCTTGTGGCAAAGACTCTTCATTAGTTTTTAGTGCTTTTCATAGCGTATCATTAAGATATTCATTAGTTCTAGTTATATACCATATGCTGGCATGTTGCAATAGGTAGGAGGATGAACAGGGTGCTCTTGGTAAGATGAACAACTTATTAAATATTAAAATAAATATAAAACAGACCAACGCGTTTTGTGAGCCTGATAAAGTGAGGTTCACAAAATGCGTTACACTGTTTAGATTTAATTATTTTTATTTAATAAATTGGTCATCTTACCAAGAGTGTCTTGTTCAGCCACCTACCTATGGTTTGGTTTGTCCATCTTCTTGAGGGAACTTCCCAACACAATATCCAGAATATACACACATCTATGTATAAAACAGAACACAGTAAATACAAATTTACAATACAATATAAAGAATACAAAAACCCAGTTACCTCAAGGGGTACATTAAACCCACCCACACAATAAAGATCCTGTACCTGCAAACTCACCATCAAACTCACACACAACCCTGGTCCACCAAACAAGTAAGGCTAGGTTCACACTAGTGCTCGGTTTCCATCCTTTGGGTTCACATGGGGACCCAAAGGACGGAAACCTTGTCCGCCTAAAAAAAAATGGTTATAGACTACAATGGAGTTCACCGGGTTTCCACCGGCTTCAATCGATTTTAAACTGCAATCAGCGGATGGAAAAGTCCTGCTTGCTGGACTTTTATCTCCGTTGATTTAATGGAATCTTTTGTGCATTCGCTCGAACACTAGTGAGGAGAAGGTTAGATATGAAATTTGGAGAGGGGCAGCAGCAGCAATGGTGGCCTTCAGAGAAAAGAGAAGGAGTAGTCGGGAAAGATAGGGTTAACAGGGAATCAGTTCCTGCTTCTACAGGGAGACAGGAGCAGGGGATTTAGGGGAAAGAGAGAGAGGGAGCGCTAGGTAGCTGTATTGAAGGGCTTGTGCTCTAATGGTTAGTAGTCTGTTGTTCTTTAACCACATTGTAGCCATTGGCTATTATAGCTATCGGTCATACCATTAGGTAATTGCATCTTTCTGATAGAATGTGTTTGTGTACATCCAGATAAGGAAAGTTGGAATATGTCATGCTTCTATTCTGACATTTATGACTTGGCTCCAAGTACCCATAAAGTCTATTTTGTTCTTGTGCACCAAAGAACTAGTGTTGAGGGTGATAATGATCAGTTCACTTTGTATCCCATCCAGTGGCGTAACTAGGAATGGCGGGGCTCCGTGGCGAACTTTTGACATGGCCCCCCGCCCCCAACCGACACCTACGTCGAAGACCTCGACCGGCCCCCTCCTCCACACCCTATTATGTCCGTTAGTGGCCCCTGCACACAGTATTATGCCCCATAGTGGCCCCTGCACACAGTATTATGTCCCGTACTGGCCCCTGCACACAGTATTTTGTCCCTTACTGGCCCCTGCATACAGTATTATCCCCCATAGTGGCCCCTGCACACAGTATTTTGTCCCTTACTGGCCCCTGCACACAGTATTTTGTCCCTTACTGGCCCCTGCACACAGTATTTTGTCCCTTACTGGCCCCTGCACACAGTATCATCACCAATAGTGTCCCCTCCACACAGTACTCCTCCACGCTGTCTTCTCCGCTGTCTTCTGAAATGACGTCAGACGTCACATGACCCGGGATGCAGGCCGGGTTCATGTGACGTCAGAAAGGATGTCTGGATGGAGGCCTGGCAGGATCGTAGAGAGGTAAATAAGTGTTTTTTACGTTTATTACCTCTCCCGGTCCGCCGATCATTATACTCGGGGGTCTGCAAAGACCCCTGAGTATAATGATAGTATTTGTGGGGCCCGCGGTGTCACTTACCGACCCCGGCCCAGCCAGGCTCGGCAAGTGAATAGGGCCTGTAACAGCCTATTAAAAAAACAAACAAAAACAAAACGCAGCAGTAGCGGCTGTCACCGGCCCCCTAATGGCCCGGGCCCTGACACAGCTGTCTCCGCTGCCTCTACGGTAGTTACGCCCCTGATCTCATCACACCTCCTGACATCCCAACGCAACCAATGATATTAAACACAGTCTTATTGTTACTGTAGATTTTGTGACTCCTATCCACACCCATATTCAGCCCTGATGGTTGAGCACAGGAATCCGTTGAGGTTTTGTGGGGATATATCCACCTTAATATATACTTCATATTCACTGTTTTACATCCCAACTGCCCACCATATCTAGAATACCTTATAAACTCAGGTATGATATAAAATTGTACATTTCCCTTTACAGGAATCCAGTGTAGATAAGTATAAGGAGCCCATTGAGACCCCTTGGGCAGTATCATACTATTTAATGTATCTTGTGTTTGTTTTTGTTTTTTTTGTTTTTTTAGGATACTTTCTTCTGCACATCATGTTCTTCTTGATCAGTCTTATTATAACATTCTGGTTTGTCGTTCCGATCAAAGAAGGAAAAGGAATTGTGATTCTTCAGGTCTTCGGTTATACAGTGTAAGAATTCTATTTAGTCCATTTTGTAGTGTTTGTCTGTTGGTCTTAGGTAGAATTTACCTTCATTTCACATTCGGAGTATAGTATCAGTTTTTTAAATTTTCAATTTTTTTTTAACTGTGATACTAATTGTAAACTGTAGACTCTCAGGATCATTTTAACATATAGCATACTCCTAACCTCAACAGTAATGATTTTCCTGAATGGTGTTTTCTAGCTACACTATGTATCGTATGTGTTATAGGTTGGGGGTAGTCATCATGATTGCCGTGATTATTGCTCAGATATTGGCAGTTCAATTCCTTTTCTTACAAGAGAAAATTTCACCAAACAATAAGGACAAGCCACTGGCCATCAATAACAGGTAATTCCTTATATTAAATGGATTTGGTTTATGCTAATATTTATTTAATTCAATCAGTTTATCTATTATTAGTACAAATAGATTTGTCTCTTTCTGAAGTCATACCGTGAAGCTATACCTTAGGGTGCCTGGTTACGTATTAGAATGAAAGCTGGCCATGACTTTTCCAAACAAAATGAGATGTTTAATGCAGGGCCAGCAGCAAACATCAGGGTATCACATCCTGAATGTGGTTGTTTCTGATGACAAATGATGTGACTTCAAATGAGAGGAAAAAAGTTTCATGCCCTAAAGTAAGGGGAAGTTCACAATACCATTTTCACAGTCCAGACATTAATAGTAATAGAGGGACAGATGCAGATAGAGCGCCCTCTGTCTGTGCCCATACCAATACACTATATCGTATAAACACGACAGATGCTTTATTCTGTCACGTTTGTTTACTTTTGTAATGGAAGAAGAAGAAGTCCTGCATGTACAAATTTTTCTTGCACCAGAAAAGAAAAAAAAAATTACAGAAAAAAACTTCTATCATGGTTTTTACATGCGGATGAATGCAGATGGACGCCAGACAGAGGGGGCTCTGTCTGCATCTATGGTTAATGTCCATTGCTCTCATCCAATGACAGACGAGCAATGGACAAAATAATTAACACTAGTGTGAAGGGGGCTATAAGAGGGCCGTACTACAAAAAGCAGAAAATTGATTTAACATTAGGATTGGTCATCAATATTGGACCAGTGGTAGTCTAACCCTGGAACTCCCTCAGATTGGCAGACTACAGACTGCTAATTGATATTGATGCCGGATGATATGTCATCAAACGGCTGAAAAACCCCTTTAATGTTTTATGGGTGCAGTCATATTCTCATTCCAAGAGATTTAGGCCTGGTTCACATCTGCATTTGGGACGTTTTGTTCCCCTCTCTGCATGAAAAAAAGTGGAGAGAAAAGTCATGCAAGCAGCCCTTTTCTCTCTGCATTTTCCGTGCAGAAACCACATGGACCCCATTATAGTCTAAGGGGTGTGCTTAGGTATCCACTTTTTCATGGGGATTAGGTTTCTATTCCGGTGATCCCCAAGTGGACAACCCAAACGGAAACCCATGCGCAGATGTGAACCGGGCCTTAGAAAAGGAAAAAGGAGCATTAGCCAGACTTTCCTGTATTGTTGCAAAATCTTTACAAATATTTTAATGTTAATAATCTACGTCATGCTTGTTTTTATACCTAGGAGAGGATTTCAGAATTTCAGCTATTTTTTCATGTTCTACTCGGCTATCCTTGGTCTTGGTGCATGCTTGGTGAGAGTCTTATTTAACGTGCTGTTGGGGAGCTGGTTGCTAGCAAAAATTGACCGTCCACTGTTCCCTAGAGGGTATGAGGGTGCTGATATGGGTAAGTAATAGTGTTATCTCTACATTGAAATAGCTCCGAACCAAGTTTTGTAACTCAAATCTTTTGCATTAGCAAGACTTAGATTAGTATAAACCTTCACATGATATAGTTCTCAAAACACCCAATAAGCATACCGTCAACTCAAATAAATAAAAGCCAAAATAAGCAAAGTAGAAAATTATAAAATATTTGCACTCACCGTGGTTGATCCTATACAAAAATACTAGCCATTGGCATATGCATATGGATATACAGTATGTATATATTAAACAGCTTTATAGCCATAAGATTTGCTTTCATAAGTAGTGAATGAATGAACGAACAAACAAACGAATCTTACTCATAGCATCATGTTCAGGTGGAGTGACACTCAAGATCACAACTATGAGGTGATGTCCAGTATTCCATGCCCAAGATCTCTATCCCTGTTAAAAGGAAATGGGTTTCTCTGGGCTTAAGTCCCCAAATGACTGACACCCTGGCCAGGAAAATCCCAGGATTACTGCTTTACATGAGATGGGGCACTGCAGAGGGTTTGAGTTCTTGGAGTATGTAACAGTAGACATCGGTTGCAAAATGTAGCCATGAATGTGCTTCCACCTGAACACGATTCATTGCATGATGCCATGTCATTGGTAGTAGCCCAAAACTTCCTCTGTTGTGACATTACACCTCATGGGAAGTATTAAAGACTTTAAGTTTTACACTGCCTTCTGTCTTACTAGTACAGAGTTTAAATTACTGACTGAATATTTCTACATCTGTAGTATCAACAAGTATGTGTCTACTTTGTGTACAAATTTCTTTCATGGACTACATTCAATAATATGCAAATCGGTCTCCCAAGATGTAAACAGGGAGACAGTGCCTCTGTTATGCTGCCCTCTATGGGAAGCACCCTGAACATCATGCCCGTCTTTCCCAGAAGTCTTTACTGCATAATGTGGGGTTATAACCAAATCAATTTCTTAGCTACGGACGGTGCCGTTTCTGTCTGGTTGGACTTCATCAGCGCAGCCTAGAAAGAATTGATTTGGTAGAAGTGAGAAGCTGAGAGACCAGATTATGGGGATAATGTCACTCCTTAGGGAGAGACCACCTTTTCAGGTGTGTGGAGACTAATACAGCCATAGTCGCTCCATTGCAAGGGAACATGGGAAGAATATGCAAATCTGTCTCCCAAGATGTAAACAGGGAGACAGTGCGTCTGTTATGCTGCCCTCTATGGGAAGCACCCTGAGCATCATGCCCGACTTTCCCAGAAGTCTTTACTGCATAATGCGGGGTACAGTCTCCCTGTTTACCTCTTGGGAGACAGATTTGTATATTCTTCCCATAATCTACATTCAATAATGTAAAGGGGTTGGTTTTCTAGACAAATAGACGTTGACAACCTATCCTTAGAATTGGTCAATATCACATTGGTTGGAGTCTGACACCAGGTTGGGAGTGTCTCACAGAGGAGCTGATGTGTTTCCCAGTGGGCTCCTGACCCTTGAGGCTAGTGGTCCGCTACCCCTCCAACCACTGCCTGAGTGGCGT
Source organism: Leptodactylus fuscus (assembly GCF_031893055.1). Lineage (NCBI taxonomy): Eukaryota > Metazoa > Chordata > Amphibia > Anura > Leptodactylidae > Leptodactylus > Leptodactylus fuscus. The sequence continues at coordinate 95,252,143 of NC_134269.1, forward strand.
ATGTTACTGCATTAGAGCATCACACAAAACCTTTGCGCCCATTGGCTGCAGCTCTGGAAGCAGACAGAGATGTCCTGTTCAAGTGAATGGGAGCTGAGCTGCAATAACTCGGCAGTAACACTACATAGTAGTTAGAAATGAATATACATTTACACACAAAAAATATAAATATGTAGAAGTTAAAGACTAGTCAAAGTATTTGCTGATTTTGGTGAGTGAAAGTCGTATAATTTGTATGAAATCATAAAAAGTGCTTTTGGCATTGGTTATTTCTTCTCATATTATCTATCTTTCTAGGATATATTACATGGACTGGCATGCTTCAAGTAGACTTGTTTCACACTCACCCCATTCTTCTGACCTTCTGTCATATGCTCACACAAGACGCCAAGTCAAGAAAACACCACACAGGTCCAGGTATTTTGCTTTGCTAATGTATTTTCATAGAAACGAATCTTATTGGTAAATACATGCTGTGTTGAAGGACTACATTAAAAAAAAAGGATGAAACAATTTTTACTGCAGTTATTCCAACTTCTTTACTAGATTGTTCGACATTTTAAGTTATTTTGTGCAGGTGAGTGTTTAATGGTCATAACATTCTTATTTGTGAGATAAGAAGAAGAATTCTTTTCCATTATTTATATGACATAAAGCGCTGTTGTTTTATTACTTTTTTTATTGAAATATTTAGCTTTTTGTTGTATTGGGGTAGAATGTACAAAAATTAAAATATATGTTTAATTTAGAGTTGTTTTAATATGAATCATTTCATTATTATTATTATTATTATTATTATTATTATTATTATTATTTTATTATCCTTTTTTTTAATCAAATTCAGGAAAGGATCATAAACATCGAAGTATGTTATATCCATTGCTGATCAATATTTCCTTCAAGCCTTTATCACTAGTCGAGAGTTAGTGCCTCCTCACTGTTTCTTCTAAACTTGGCTATCCAAAAATACAGCAAATAAATATTTCTGTATTGCTGTAATGGATTTATGAAAAGAGATGTGTGGTCTAAGGCAAGGAAGGAATAAATATCTGCAACCCTAGTCATGTAGAGCAGCAAAGGGGTTAAGGTCTGCATTCCTAGCCATTGTCAGCATCCCAGGTGACTTGGGGCAAAAAAAAGGGTTAACACCAGTATCCCTGGTTGTGTAGAGATGAGGTAAGATTGATACTGTGTACTTGGTAACCAGGTACAGCATACAACATTAAAGGGGGTTATCTAGTTTCAGCAAATAAATGTTACTTCTGGGAGTCCGCTTGGGGATCACCTGAATGGAAACCTATACCATTAAAAAGCCAAAACCTTCAGGAAACCCACGGACTCCATAGACTTTTATATGGTCCGTGTGGTTTCCGCTCGGTTTCTGCATGAAACATGTGGAGAGAAAAGTGCTCCTTGAGGGTTTCCCAGGTAACCACTTTTTAATGCATAGATGTGAATAGGGCCTCAGACAGACTACTACGTCCCCCCACTCTTATATAGACTTTTCCATATACTCCAAGGCTGCTTCCTCACTTATCTTTGGAGCTCCTGTACAAGTAAATAAAATGGTCTGCATATGACTGTCATCTCTCCCTTCACTGAAGCCACAAAATAAGGGACATGGACCCCATTTAAAAATAGGTGTTTCCCAGAGTTGGAACCTGCATATCCCACTAGGTAAGAACTCAGGTGGTCTGCATGAAAGTAGTTTTTACTCAGCATATCAGTGTGAAATAGCTTTATGGGAATGGTGCTCCTGACTTGGATTAAGAATGGATGAATAATAATTACCCCATACTGATGTGTAAATAAACCTAAACAGGTTAAAGCATATCTCCAGCTGAAAATGCGATGAATCTTCAGAAACAATATGTATTCTCTTCCAGATGTGCTCCAGGACTGCAGGAACAAACAAAGGAGGACAAAGTGGCACTTGGCTTATACACTGCTTAAGAATCCCATACTGATCCTGTACAGGAAACAGAGTGCCTACCATTCAAGGTCTTACCCACTAAATAAGGATATTTTGCACAAGTTACTGATCAATGCTTTACAGTCTCCAAATACAAAATGTATCCTCGTGGAAAAAGACATGGAAACCCTGGAAACCTCAACAGACACTGCTCAGCTTTAAGATCCTCTAACTATATGGCATATGGTAACAATAGTGTAGAGAACCCAACAACGTGTCAGTGGTGAGAACATTCTACAATGTGCTATAACATTATACAGAATGGTTGGTGCTGGTCCAACCTAAGACAGTGTTATAACCTCAAATCTGAATAGGCGATAACCAATTATAAGACTGAAACTAAAGAAACTGTACATGCCTGAAGGAATATTATGCCTTTTGTGGTTCTCTATTATTTGATGCCCTCTCTTGTACTGGCGGTTATTAGTATCGTTTGTTACTTCTGTATGGCATTTTTTCTAAAAATTAAAAAGTATATTAAAAAGTCACACTATTAAAAAAAAAAAAAACTGTCAAACATGTTGTTCCCTGGTCAGTGCTGCTGCTCACTAAATTGTTCCTGAATATCATTTAACCCCTCACAAGAATGGGTAATTTTTTGGCTTTACTTTTACCCTTAGGCTCAGTTCTCATGGAGTAACGCGCCGCTCATTAAGACACGTATACACCTTGCAGAGCGCGGCGCTTCAAAACAGATCCCATTGATTTCAATGGGTGCCAGCTTATGTGCGTAACACATTGAAATCAACAAGATCTGTTTTAAAGCGCCGCGCTCTGACACGTGTATACGTGTCTAAATGAGCGGCGCATTACTTCGTGAGAACGGAGCCTAACTCAGGTTTTCATCTGCCCATTCTGATTCTTACACCCTTTGATGAGTAAGATGTGTATAGAGGTTCCCATGACTGCTGAGGTCAATCAGTGGCTTAAGGAAAAGGACCCAGGACATCACAACTGGCGAGGAAAGAAAACCAGGAAATGAACAGGAACAAGTTACCACTGGAGACAGCAGTTACATTTATTTGTTTTGAACTTCCCTGGCCTAATATAAAAAAATATAATATATATATATATATATATATATATATATATATATATATATATATATATACCCTGTACAAACTCTTTAAAGGCTGCCTACAACTGGAAGCGCCCCTGGGGGAACTACCACCACCATTAGGCACGCCGCAGGTCCCCTCAGCTCTGCCCCAACTCAGGAGGTGGGCTGGAGCAGTCAAATGAGTTCTCCTGGCCACTGTTGACAACTATAACTACTCCTCTCATTCTTTTGTTTCCTTCCAGTGGTTTGCAGCTCCTACAATACAAGTGTGTATATGTATGTATATTTATATATGTATATAGCATATTGTGACAGTTATAGAGGCAACTTAGGGGATATAATAGTGTATATATGTTTATTTTTAAGTAAAATATATGATTGAAAAATGTCTCTTGTAATATTTTGTTCATTTTTCTTATACTTAAGTTAATATTTCTTTAATCCAAAAAATTTACAATCGCTATAATGTTTTAAAATACGATATACTGGCATATTCATGGAATGAGATTACATAGAATACATGTTAGCTAGCTAGTAATACAACCACTCTATATTAGTCTACACATTCCTCCAGTGTGACTAATTCAATAAAGGAATTTAAAAAATTATAGAAAAATATATATACTTCTATAAAAATACATAAAAGATATGTTCTAACCAAGATCAGACTCTGTCCATACCCTGTACTCTCTATCTCTCTACCCCATCTTCTCTTATATGTGAAAGTGGGGGTGACTAGACCGTCAGGTTCCTGGGACCAGAGAAGTAAGTGAGCCCTTTAGGGAACGTCTCCAGCAGACCTGGCACAAAATGGATGTCCACAAAGTGGTCCTCACAAAAGGATCAGACACCATTCAGGTCTTAGAAAACTGATTCGATTATAATCCCACCTTTGTGCTCAGTCCCCATTGTGGCAGACACGGGACACTACAAATCAGTACAGGCAACACAAGAGAGACATGGACATAACACAGCTATCACAAGAAACAGTAGGGATATAACATAACCCACTATCACAGTAACTATGGTGGTGGCACAGGTTTTACAAATTTTCAGTACATTTATAGTACAGTAGTATACTGCACAATACAAGGCACGTGAAAGGGGTTTCACATAAAGGCGTAAAAAACATTCTGTAGATTTCTTGCCACAGAATTACACCTACTGCGTTTGCATATAGGTCAGCTGTTTTGGTTTTTCTGTGCCAAAGTCAGGACTTGATTGAGTAGAAGGCAGAAGTATAAGTACTTCCTATATATTTCCCATTCCTTTATTGACAAATAATAATAATAATAATTAAAAAAAAACCCTGGCGCCCTGGCACTTGTAAGATGGAGCCCTCAGTTGCAGCTACCCCCGGACACCAACCTGGAAGGTGGTGGGAGCTCTCATACCCGGTTTTTACCATTTTCAATTTTTCCATTCCATTATTGGCTTTTCTTCCTAATCTTGGCTTTGACTAAAAGAACAAAGAAAAACAAAAAAAAGTGGGGCCTCTGTGGAAATGCTGTGGCAAAAAATATCACGTTGTACATTACCTGCAAAATGAATACGATTTTGGCTAATCCCATTCACACATTCCAGAAAAAAATTGTTGAGAAAAAGCTGTGTTTTCAAAAACATCCACTTTTTTTGTAAGTCACAGCAAGTCAATTAAGCCTGCGGAATTGCGTCTGTTTTCCCCATATAGGTTTAGTTAGGGTAAAAAAATTAGTTTTTTTTTTTTTTTGCTGCATTTCACTAAATGACGACTTAGGGTGCATTCACACAAAGGAAAATGGCGCTGAATTTGCTGTGGAATTTCAGTGCTGAAAAAAAAAAGCCACCCATTGAAGTCAATGGGAGGCTTTTCTTTCAGGGCTGAAATTCCACACCAAATTCCTTACCAATTTTCCTCCGTGTGAAAGCACCCTTAGCCTAAAGTGGTTTTCCAGGAATTTTTAGCAGTGACATAAGCTATAACCATCAGGTGACTGTGGAGCCCAGTGTTTGAACACAGCAGTCACCTGACTCACGAAACAGGGCCAAAATCTGTGGTACAAGCAGCACTCCACTTCAAATTTCTATATTATAAGCCATGCTTCTAACTCAAACTAATCCCTACCCAGCCCCTTTACCTTATGGCTCTCACAAAGTATTGAATTCACCCCTGTGGCCCCTACAAATTATAATGTCCCCTTGTCGTCCCCATGCAATATAATATCCTCCTTCTAGCCCCACACAGCATAAAGGGCCCTCCTAGTGGCTCCCCACAATATTATGCCCTCTCAATGCAGCCTCCACACTATAATGCCCTCCCTCAGCTTGGGAGCAGCAAACACAATATAATGACATTATTACTTATTTCCTGCCTGTTTCCAAGCTAAGTGCAGATAGACAAGGGCTGAATGGGGAAGCAAGGCGCTGATGGCTTCCTGCTTCATCATTTTACTCAAGTCCTCCAGACACAGAGTTGAAGTCAGAACATGAATCCAACCGCTTAAAGGGGTTGGCCACTTTCAGACCAATATTGACAAACAAATGTACAATAAAAAAATATACAATTTTCCAATATACTTTCTGTATCAATTCCTCAGGGTTTTCTAGATGTCTGCTTGCTGTCATTCATTCTGTTACTTCTAGAGGATAAAAGTCTGACCATGGTCATGTGATTTACGGTCCATGGTCATGTGATGAGCACACAGGTGCACAGCTCGTTACCAGGCAGATGTCTGAATATTGTGCTGTGACTATAACGAGTGGCACCTGTGTGCTCATCACATGACCAAGGTCAGAGTTTTATCCTCTAGAACAGGGGTAAGGAACCTTTGGCTCTCCAGCTGTTGCAAAACTACAACTCCCAACATGCTCCATTCACTTCCATGGGAGTTCCAAGAACAGCAATGCAAGTATGCATGCTGGGAGTTGTAGTTTTGAAACAGCTGGAGAGCCGTACGTTCCTGCTCTAGAAGTAACAGAATGAATGACAGCAAGCCGAGATCTAGGAAACCATGAGGAATTGATACAGAAAGTATATTGGAAAATTGTATATCTTTTTATTGTACATTTGTTTGTCAATATTGGTCTGAAAGTGGCCAACCCCTTTAAGACAAGAGTTACAGAACCTGAAATTCAAGACCGTCCCCCCAAAGTTTGGCAGTTGTGAATAAGGAGCAGGGAAACAGTGCTAGAAGTTTCCATAACCAGAAAACCAGAAGCAGAGCCAACACATCACAGAAAATGAAAGAAAGGCTTCTGAGGGGTTAAAAAGTACCTTATTTTGGAAGAATCTCCCCGGCTTAATGTCCTCTACCATTTTCCACCAGAATAATGCCCCCCCTTCATCTGCCACCAATTTAATGTCCCCCTTTAATCTGCCACCAGCTTAATATCCCCCATCTGCCCCAGCTTAATATCCTCCCTTCATCTGCCCCCAGTTTAATTGCCACTGTACATCTGCCACCAGTTTGATGTCCTCCTTCTTCTGCCATCAGTTTAATATACCCCTACATCTGCCACCAGTTTAATGCCCCCCCCTCTCCCCAGTCTAATGTTCCCCCCCCAAAGTTTAACATAATAAAATCACTGAT